>NW_027142408.1:2863676-3424472 GCF_026170545.1 Melanerpes formicivorus
CTGAGGAGTGACATTGGTGGCTGTGATCTTCAACCTGGACATGGTGGTCTCAAGATGCTGAGCATTTGAAACATAAAGAAATAGAATAGAATCGAATTAACCAGGTTGGAAAAGACCTTTGAGATCATCAAGTCCAACCTATCACCCAACACCATCTAATCAACTAAACCATGGCACCAAGTGCCTCATCCAGTCTCTTCCTAAACACCTCCAGTGATGGTGACTCCACCACCTCCCTGGGCAGCACGTCCCAATGTCCAATCTCTCTTTCTGGGAAGAATTTCTTCCTAACTTCCAGCTTAAACCTCCCCTGGCACAGCTTGAGACTGTGTCCTCTTGTTCTGGTGCTGGTTGCCTCTGGGAAGAGACCAGCCCCCACCTGGAAATGAAACTTTCCACTCTGTGCTCTGTTAACAATCAATGCAGAGTGTAGAACACTAGGCTAAAGACCTTATGGTGGAAAAAATGGAGATGGGAATTTGATAATGCAGCCATTACAGCTTCTTGCTGAGGATTTCTGCAGTACTGCCATGGAGATAGGCAATGATAATGGCAGCTGATAAATAGGAGCACACATAAAGATGGAATGCGAGACGAGCTAGGAAAGAAGACCTGCAGGTGCTTTATAGTGGATCATTAGCAGGAGGAATCTGAAGAGAATTCTTCAATATTTGACTGAGTTGATGGTCTGAGAAGATGTACACTCGACAAAACAGAGAGACAAACTGGTAAAGTGGTCTCCACTGCCCATTCAGTTCACCTTGCTCATCTTCATCTTCATTCCTGAAGAGATCTTGTTATAACCCTCTTGTCCTTATGAGTGTTAACAACCAGCACATCCAGATGCTAAGCTGGTCTTTAAAGCATCGGGATGGGGGTGGGGGAGAAAAAACCAGGCAAGATTTCTAAAGCCATGATCAGTGTAACTCTTGTGCTTGTTTGCAAAGATATAAATACATTTTATTTATAGAGTGCCATTTTTATTGAAATCAAGAGCTTGCTATTTCCTTGTGAGAACCCTGGAAGACAGCGCAGCGCTCCCAGCGCTCCCAGCGCCGCCGCTTCCCCTTGGCAGAGCGGTTTGCAAATCAGAGTTATTCTGCAGCATTGTATCAGCAGCAAAAAGCCAGTGCGTGTAATTAGGTAGTAATTGGTTGTGCTTTTTATAGGTCACTTGGAAATGTTTTTGTTCTGCACAGAAAGGAGGCTGCTGCCACGCTGCTGTTTTCTAAACGTTTCCAGGTGCCATCTCCTCTTGGAGCTGTGGTGTAAGCCACTGGGTAGAAGTTCTCCAGAAAGTGAAAAAACTCTTTTGAGTTTGTTTTTTCTTGCCTTTTTTTTTTTTGTTTTTAATGAAAGTTGGAGGCATTTGCTATTTTCTCCTTCTGAATCTCAGGAATTTTATAATCTTTCTAGAGTCATCCAGCCTTACTGAATGGAACTTTCTTTCCTCTTGCACAGTGCTACTTTTTTTAGTCCCTGCAGTCAATGAGATAATATTATGGTATTTTTAGCATTGCTTGCATGACAGCTGTTAGCAGATATTGAAGCCAAATCATTTTAGGCAGGCTGAAAATCTGACTTCTGTAGTTTTAGCTGTGCAAACCTCAGACTTCTCATGAATTGGAGTAAGACAAAAACGAAAGGTAGTCACAGATACACTATGCCTTGTTTTGACCCCAGGAGATCAAGATCAGAAAGTAGTTTTCTGTTGGCTGAAGTAGTATTTTAATGAAGTGAATGGATAAGATTGCCTCTGAACCTGCGGATTTAAATGCATATTTGAGTTACAGAGTAGTAACAGAAGTGTGGCCAGTGGGAGGTGATTCTCCCTCTCTACACTGCGCTGGTGAAACCCCACCTGGAGCACTGTGTCCAGTTCTGGAGCCCCTACTACAAGAAGGATCTGAAGGTGCTGGAAGGTGTCCAGAGAAGGGCCGTGAGGATGGGCAGAGGGCTGGAGCTCCTCTCCTTTGAGGACAGGCTGAGAGAGTTGGGGTTGTTCAGTCTGGAGAAGAGAAGGCTCTGAGGAGTGACCTTCCAGTATCTGAAGGGGGCTACAAGAAAGCTGGGGAGGGACTTTTGAGGGTGTCAGGTAATGACAGGACAGGGGGAATGGATCCAAGCTAGGGGAGGGGAGATTCAGATTGGATGTTAGGAAGAAGTTCTTCCTCATGAGGGTGGTGAGAGCCTGGCACAGGTTGCCCAGAGAGGTGGTGGAAGCCTCCTGCCTGGAGGTTTTGAAGGGCAGGCTGGATGTGGCTGTGAGCAACCTGCCCTTGATCGAGGTTCCCCTGCCCATGGCAGAGAGGTTGGAACTGGCTGATCCTTGAGGTCCATTCCAACCCTGCCAATTCTATGACTGCTAGTTAGTTTGGTCTTGTGGATTTTATTCCAAGCTGTTTATAGAACTGAGGAAAACTAACAAGGATATCTTTTCTGGTTATGCTTTTAGAAAACAGCAAAGAATCCCCTTTCAAAAAGCAGGGGTGGCATGAGTGGAGGAGGAGCCAGAGTATTAGAAGTGTATCAGTCCACTTTAATTCCCAGAAAAAAACAGTGGAAGAAGTAAGCAAAGTTCCTGTAAGTATCTAGAAGATAAAAAGAAATGAATGAAAGGCAGTGTGGATTTATCAGCAACAAATCATGCCAAAAAATCTAATTTATTTCTACAACAGGTGTCAGGATCTGTATCAGAGAAGTGGCAAGAGATAACATATCTTGACTTGAGGAAGGCTTCAATATCATTTTGCAGAACATATTCCTAGGCAAGCCAGGGCAGGTGATACAGTGAAAGCTGCTGTAGAATAGTAACAAGTACCAATAAGTAACAGAAGCTTTTACTTAGTGTCTGTGGATGGTTCACTGCCTAAATGGAAAGCTGGATCAACCCAAACTGTGCTAAATTTGTCAAGCACATTCATTAATGTCCAGAATGATGGAGTAGGCTGCACCTTACAAGCATGTTAGAAGAGGGGATTAAAGTTATTTTGACAAATTAGAGATGTGCTGAATGCCATGGAGCAAGGACATCATTCGGTTAGTACTGTGCTTAGAGGTAAGCATACATTTAAAGTGAAGTTAGCAGCTGCTCGGTTAGCAATCCCCAAATGCAACATCTAGGCTCTGAAGTGCTTCTTTCACTGAACGTGAGCTTTGATTGTCCATGTTGTTACAGAAAGGGGGCTTATCAGCACAGGCTGCATAAACAGTGATGTGTCCTACGAAACTGTGAGGCAATCAGTCCTTCAGGTTCTAATCAGCACCAGTAAAAGCCCAACTGGGATGTGTCTGGCTTTGAAAGCTGCAGCTCAAGATAGTGGGGGATTGCTTGACAGCAGTCCAGGTGAGATCTCTAGAAAAGATGCAGTGAGGAGATGCTGAGCAATTTGACATGCTCTAGGACAGAAAGCTGAGGTGAGCTGCAACATTTCCAAAGAAATCATAGAATGGTTTGGGTTGGAAGGGACCTCTGAAGGTTATCTGGTCCAAGCCACTGTGCAGTCAGCAGGGACATCCTCCACTAGATCAGGTTGCCCAGAGCCCTCTTGAGCCTCACCTTGAATATCTCCAGGGATGGGGCCCCAACCATCACTCTGGGCAGCCTGTTCCAGTGTTCCACCACCCTCAGGATAAAGAACTCCTTCCTAACACCCAATCTAAATCTGCTCTTCCCTAGTTTGAAGCCATTGCCCTCATCCTGTCACCACAGGCCTTTGTAAACAGTCTCTCTCCATCCTTCTTGTAGCCCCCTTCAGGTACTGGAAGGTCTCTATGGGGTCTCCCCAGATCTTTCTCAGGCTGCTGTTCTTCATGCCTTTAGTAGAACTACTGAGCTTAAATTGCAATTTCTGGGGTTCAGACAGGAGGCAGTCGGTCTGTTTTACATGAAACTGCTTTAGGCACTGTTTGCTCATCTGCTCCTCAGACCTTACTCTCTGTATCAAATGTGGGCTTTGAGTAGAAAATAACTTAGGAGGATAACCATGCAGTAAACTCAGCCTTCCATCAGTAATGTCTGCAGTTTTGAAAGCTCTGCTCCTCGTGCTGATTTTGGGTAGGCTTTCAATGTATGAAGTACTTGTATTCCCATGCTCCACTCCCTCTTTAAGGCAAAATCCATGTCACTTTGGGGTTAATAATTCAAGTTAATAAGGGGTTAATATTTTCCTCATGAAACACAGGCATATACATTAATTCATGAACTTGAGAATCACTTTTAAAGTTGTTTTCTCTAGATTGCCTTTCCTAGTGTGGATTTAAGGAACTCTGACTTTACAGAATGTAGTGTCCCCCTGCCCATCAGAAATGGATGCTGGCCTTGCAGCTCTGTGAAATGTGTGAGCTAGAGAGGATTTTTTCAAGGCTGGTTGGCATATCCCACATTTTGAATCACAGGACCATTGTCCAGGCTGTTTGTGATGTCAGGGTGTGTTTAATAATCTCCATTTATATATAGTGTCCTCATGAATGGCAGTTCTACTCCTTTTAAATGCCCCCTAATTGCAAACAGACATGAATGAATGCTTGTAATTAGCTGGGGAGGAGAACAATGAGTGTCTGCATTGCAATGAAGGCTTGGGAGTTAAATGGCCCTCCAAAGCTGCGATTTGGAATTCCACCATTAAACATTTAGAATGGCTTTTCACAGAAGAGTTTGAATAACATCTTTGTGAAGAATGAGGCTCACAAAGGCAAATGTTCAATAGTAGCTTCCTGGTTATGCCTCTAGTACAGGTGGAGCTTAGCTAGAGGAAGAATGTGAGATCTGAAGGAACTGAAGTTCCTTTTTTCTGCCCCTGCCTTCACTGTACAAATGCCTTGAACTCGTTATGGTCAGTCCTAAGGTTCTGAAATCCCCAACTGATCACTCCTACAAAGAGACAGTGAGTGTTCCAGCTAACAGCTGTGTCAGGGAGAGGATTCTGGGTTCCTAATCAGTTTGCAAATGTATTCCAAGGAAGCAGAAAACAAAGGGGACAAACTCAAGTCTTTGTAATGCCATGCAAGAAACATGAGGTCCTTGCAGGGAACTTCCTCTCAGGAAGTTTAGGTGTTGAGTCAAGACTGAAAAGTCCCCCAAACCAAGACAAACAAACAACACCCAGCCCCAAACCAATTTGTTCTTAAATCTGTTATTACCATTTCCTCTGCAAACAATCCTTCTCCAGGACTGCCTGCACCCTGGAAGGAATCTCAATCCATTTCACTCAATCAGTTGTCAGTCTGAGAAGTACGAACTTACTGCCTGTGTGCAGTTAAGCTCTGCAGTGTGTATGATTTTCTGCTGCTGAATGCATTATGGTTAATAATGTTGTAAAATCCTTACTTAACAGGGAAAAAAACCCCCCACCAATGTATCAAGACCAAAGTACTTACTAATACATTTCAAATTAATTAAGGGAATAAATGAGTTCTTACTTAATTCACCTGCTAGCAGCTGAGCCCAGGGTTGCATATTTCACTGTAGCAGCCGGTGACAGCACAAGCATCTAGGAGAGCACTTTCTGAGGAGATGCTTGGAATGCCATCTACTGTTGGAGAAGCAAAAAGAAGCCAGCAAACCAAATGACCCAGCAAAAGCTGCTCTTCTGAGGAGTGCTCTGTTCCACAAGGAAACTTGTTGCATTTTTACATCTGCACAGTTGTTACTTCTGAGGCTGGCTTTATTGCTGCATATTCGAAATAGGCAGAATTCAACTCTGAGAAGGGATTTAATGCAAAGGGATGCCAGTATCCTAGCTAGGATACCAGTTTCTGCTTCCTTTTATGAGTTCCCTGAGAATTCCAGTTAGTTGTAAACCATTTTGAAGCATGAACAAACTGATGTCCTCTTTCCAATGTAGAATTAGTGAAAATTACTTGAAATAAGGAAAGTTGCAATCCAGAGTCTGTACTAAATGTCACAGTATCACAGGACATTAAAGGTTGAAAGGGACCTCGAGAGATCATGGGTCCACACCCCCCCACCAAAGCAGGGTCACCCAGGGTGGTCCACACAGGAATGCATCCAGGTGGGTTTGGAAAGTCTTAAGAGAGGGAGACTTCACAACCTCCCTGGGCAGCCTGTTCCAGCGTTCTGTCACCCTCTCTGTAAAGAAGTTTCTCCTCATGTTGATGTGAAATCTTCTATGTTGCACCTTACACCTGTTGTTTCTTGTCTTACTAGTGTGCACCACTGAAAATAGCTTGGCCCCCTCCACTTGACGCCCACTCCTCAGACACTGATAGGCATTGATCAGATCCCCTCTCAGTCTTCTCTTCAAGTTACCCAGAGAAGTTAGTAAGCTGATGAATGTCCTAGTTCCAGGGAGGCTGTAATGTAATAACCTGAAAAAAACTTCTGGGGCTTTAGGATTGGAAGGCAGTTTTTCCACTGAATATCTTATGTTAATATTCTTCATACAGGATGAGACCTCACAGCAGCCTTCCAGTACCTGAAGGGGACCTACAAGAAGGATGGAGAGAGGCTGTTTGCAAAGGCCTGCAGTGACAGGTTGAGGGGCAATGACTTCAAACTGGAGAAGAGCAGATTTAGATTATATGCTAGGAACAGGTTCTTTACTGTGAGGGTGGTGGAACACAGGTTGCCCAGGGAGGTGGTTGAGTCTCCATCATTGGAGTCATTTAAGGTGAGGCACAACAGGGCTCTGGGCAGCCTGATCTAGCTGAGGACCCCTGATGACTCCAGGGGGAGTTGGACTAGATGACCTTTGGCGGTCCCTTCCAACCCAGAGCATTCTATGATTCTGTGGTTCTATGAACAATGCTACTTTCTTCTAGGCATTCCCCCCTCCCCAGCTCTGACACCTTTGCTTGATTCAATATTTCCTATTAAGTGTTGCTTGGTAATTTTCACTTTCCCTAGTTTTTGTTCATGCCTCGTTCCCCCAGCAGATCCGAGACGCCCAAGTGGGAAGCAGCTGGCACATGCCACATGGCAACCAAACATAATGCTGATGGTTGCAAATTCCCCCTTGCTCTGTGATAACTGAAGTACTCTCTTGCTTGCTGAATATAGGACAGAGCCGCAGTAGCCTGTTGGAAGCAGCCTGGTGGCTCTGGACAAGCACTAGGTTTTCAACATGGACCTTTTAATACCAGCTCCCTGGCCGAGACTTCCTGCTTGTCATTTTGGATAACCTTCAGAAGAAAGCATTGAGCCATGAATTAATTGTTGGAACTGCACAGCCCAGGATGGCTACCATGCAGCCTTGTATTTATGACAGTTGTACTACACTCATGTTCCCCTGTGCTGGCTTGGGAGGTATATGTGGTTTTTTCCACACTCACTCTATGGTTTGACTATCAGCACCGTAACAGAAAGGGAAAAACCTGGCCAGGCTAGGAAATGTATTGAGAAGTGGGGGAGCTTTTATTTGTAGAAGAGTTTCTCTATCTCCTATCTCTTACTCCAGAAATAAATAGTGGGAAGCATCTTTCCCTGGAGAGTTCACATTCTGAGACAAGCAGGGTCTGATTTATTGTGCTGGTTCTGAGATAATCAAAGCAAACTTTCAGTCTCTTCAGTTTCAGAGCATCAAGTATGATGCAGTCAAGTACTGTACTCAGTTGCAGTGGAGCACATTTTGTTACATATGTCCTAAAAATACTGGTGTCAAAGGAGAGATTGTTTGTTCCAGTGTCACTGCCTGTGACTGGAAGAACAAGAAAAGCTGACCTGTGCCCCAGAATCTTTCACCACTCGTCCCAAGGACATAAAGTCTCTTTAAATTGCTCTTGGACTGCTTCCTCTCCACCTACATAGAATATCAGTAATGGGAAGTAGTCTGAGTACTGCACCAGGCTAGGGGGTTTCCTAGTGATGTCCCTAACCTGGGCCCCATGGAGATGGCAAACCTCTCTATGAGAAGGGTCTGCCCAACGTATTGGACCCTCTGTTCCCCTCAGAAGGGGGTCACCTGTGACTATAACCCTTCTTTATTTCCTTGTGGATGGTGTTGTGATAGGGATGCTGGGTGTTTCTGAGTGTGGACATAGCTCTGGTATGGGTTGTCCATCATCCATATCTTCATTTGGCTGGTCTTTCCCAGCCAGAGCTTTATACCTATTTTTCAGTGGCATCTGGTGGGGTGAGAGGGGCAAGGAAGGAGGTCGTCTGCTGCCTTGACCACGAACTAGTCTCATCAAGGTTACTGTCTCTGGCTTGACAAGGGCAGGATAGAGGGGCCCTCTGATGCTGAGTACTATCAGATGGGTGCCCCCATTTCTGCTTCAGGGAGTGCAGAGCCTGGCTCCAGCAGTCTGTCTCCTGTTCGGCTTCCTTGGTACTCCTCAAACTTTCAACCTCCTCACGGAGCTCTGCCATGAGGATGGCTGATTCTGAAATCTGCATTTCCCCAAACTTCACAGGAGAAGAACCTGTTCCATTTCAGATACCTAGCAGGTATACAGTGTGTTTTTTATGGGTCATTTTCATGGATTTAGGCACCTGAGTTCTGCCCACCTGAATAGATTTGTGGCTGTGCATCCACACATGTAAAAGTGGAGAAGAGGTCCCAAAACCAGAGTGCTTGTTGGCTTAGCTGGGACAATTGCATCTTTTGGGAAGAATGTGTCATGGTTTTGGCATAGCAGGTTTCAGAGAAGAGCTTTTACTTGATGGAAGTAGGTTGCAGAATAAAAAAGTATCAGGAGTTTACAGGGCTAAGAGGAATTTTTACATCAATGCTTTCAATTTCTTCACTGAGAGAGTCGTTTGCCATTGGAATGTGCTGCCCAGGGAGGTGGTGGAGTTGCCGTCCCTGGGGGTGTTCAAGAGGGGATTGGATGTGGCACTTGGTGCCATGGTCTAGTCATGAAGTCTATGGTGACAGGTTGGACTTGATCTTTGAGGGCTCTTCCAACCTTGGTGATACTGTGAGACTGTAATACTTCCCCACCCTGCTTTCCTTTTTCCTGTTCTCTCCCCTCTTTCTCCTTCTCTCCTCCTGCTCTCTTCTCTTCTATTAACTCTCTGTGCCAGTGGGACTGGCCATAATCCTTGAGGAAATTTTTAGTACATGGAGAGGATCTAACATTGAAAAATGTTCACTGAGACTTGAGATCTAACCCTAATGATGCTCACTCCTGGAAAAGACCAAAGTGGTCTGGTACTTGGATCATGTAGGCTTGCAGAGGGACGCAAGAGGAACGGTGCTACGAGCGCTTGAAAGGGCAGAAGTTCCCAGTGCCTAAGTGCAAGGTGCAAAAACTCTGCAGTTTTGACATGCAGAAAAATCCTGGCTTGGCTTGTTTTCAAGTGCAATTGGTGCTAAAAGGTTCAGACTCTTTGAACATTTTAGAATGGGAATGGCGCTTGTGCAAAGTCAGTGCATTCCTCCAGCGACAGGAAAAAATCAACACTGGCAGAGTCCTCTTAGAATGCATTGTCCCAGTCCCTGCTGATCAGACACATCCTCTGCAGCCTGTTGCCGAGCTTAGGAAAGGGCTATTGATTGGATTCTTACATTATTATGTGTTTTTTCTCTGGTGAATAACCAGAACTGGCGTTGCTCTTGGCAGAGTTTTGAGAGGAGGAGACTGAGGAGATGTGGCCAGGTGAAATGAAAACAGGTAGTCTGACAGCAGCAGGATGCAGCCACGCTGCTTGGGCTTTTTCACTTGGTCTGAGGAGTAAATAATTGGAGGTTTGGGGTTTCTTTGACCCGTCAATACACTTCCAACAGTTATTTGCTGCTGATTTTTGAAGGGAGGGGAGAAAACATTGCATATATATATACAGAACTACACAATCCAGTAAAACACAAAGCAGTTCTAACCAAAGGAAATAAAACTATTTGTGTACATAGACAGAGTTGAAGAATCTGCAGTTTCCGCTGTCCTTTTTTCTCCTCTTTTTTTTTGTGTCTAAAAAGAGCTATTTAAACCACAGCAATGTTAAAAATGCTCTCCATGTATTTCATCCAAGATGTCATTATTTCTATCAGTCACTGAGACTTCTAATTTCATCTCATTGAAGAGTCTTCTGGAAAGAGTGTAGCAAGCATTAACCTGTGGTTTGCTGATTTAGATCCAGAATCTCTATCTGTTCTCTGACCTTCAAAGACAAATGTCCGTGCTGTACACCTGAAGGGCTCAGGCCTGTTGATCCACAAGATCAATCTTTGATTAGTTTCATATAGGAGAGTCTACTTTTTTTCATAGATTTATGAAAAATAAATTGCTATTCAAATTGTGGCTTGCCCTCCATGGCTGCTGGAAAGTCAGGGAACATCGTTGCCTCATCCAAGGACTGAAGGATGTATGGAGAGTGCTCAAGGAATGCGTCACAGTTACATAATAATGGAAGCTGTTGTCCTCACATAACTGCAGCGTTGGAGAGCTTGTAGTGGATACTACACAGAGTTGGAGGAGGAGGAAAGATTATTTCATAGGAGATATACTTTGAATTGTAGGGTCAAATTGTATCCTGACTTAGAACAAAGTGTTCCTACAGAATGCTGAGAAACTGAATTTCAATGCAAGTTTTCTGAGTGGCTGCTAGAGGACAACAGTTTGTATTTAATGCTGCTAAACTAAAAATCTGATGGGGAGGGTTTCAAAAATGCCAAAGGTTTGCACAGGCTCACAGGTGTTAGGGATTGGAAGGGACCTCTGGAGTTCTTCCAGTCCAACCCCTCTGCCAGAGCAGGACCATGGAATCCAGCACAGGTCACACAGGAATGCACCCAGACAAGGCTGGAAAGTCTCCAGAGGAGGAGACTCCACAGCCTCTCTGGGCAGCCTGCTCCAGGGCTCTGTGACCCTTACAGTAAAGGAGCTCTTCCTCATGTTGAAGTAGAACTTCTTTGGCTGTAGTTTCCACAGTTCTTTGTTTTAGCAAGTCCTAGTCACATGTACTGGAGGAAAATTTCTTAGCTTTCCTGCCTTAGTTTGTAAGGTTGCTGACATCACTGTAGTTTAAAAGATACAGTGCAGACGTTCCTTTAATCTGTGAGTTGAGGACATTTGATTTGGAGTGGCATACTCCATATTATAAATTCACTGTGAATTATGATAGGTTATAGTAAAATATATATATATATAGTATATAAAATATATATATATAGTAAAATAGGTTATAGTTAACATAATCAAAGCACCTTCCTTTGCATTCACAGCTGAAGATACTGCTGAAAATGTTTTAAAATGATATCCTGTCCAAAGGGCTGGAAGTCAGTTACAGAATCTTAGAGCTTCATTTTGTAATTAAGCATTTTAGATCCTTGGCATTTAAACCTGAAAGGACAAAACCAAACCAGACCTCAGTGTCAATATACAACAAATATTAAGGGAAAAACGTCTTAATTCTCAGACCTTCCCCTGCCCGTTTGATACATACTATAGAACTTCAGGAGGTTGTTTTACAACATGTTGCACTCAGTTGTGCAAACTTATCTTTTTAGGGTCAAAGAAGAGCAAAAACCACAGCTGACACAGTAAGTAAAACATCTTACAATGCCCTAGGCTTGACTCTTCTACCTTTGCCGTGTTCTGCTTTCTGCACCTCCGATGGTATTAGCCTGCACTAATACCTAATAGGCTGTGGTTAGTTTTTCACCTGCTTCCTGACTGGCTTGTAAGAGAGCTGCCTGCAGCTTCTTACTTCATCCACATGTTAGCTGGATGTAGGTTCTTGCTGCCTGCTTGTGACCTGGTGAACTGTACAACTTTATTTCCCTTACCTCCTTAGTGGCTGACTTAGTATTGCAGCTAGCGTTCCCATCAGCTCTGGCTTTTCTGCCTGTATGTTTCTATTAGCATTGGATAAGAAAACATTTAAACTACTGGTTATTCAGTCACATTATTTGCTTATTCAAACAGGTGGTTTCCCTTTAGTGGGATCACTGAGCTGGTAAATAACGTTCTTCAACCACAGCAAAAACAGCAAAATGAGAAGGAGCCCCAGACGTAAGTAAGCTGCTCTCTGTAGACTAAGTAATGTCTGTATAGCAGTAAAACATACTGGAGAGTATGTTTAAAGCAGTTGCCCATTTAGAACGTCCTGCTGAGGGCGTTTTACAGGCTGACACTGTTTGCTTTCTGACTCCTCATTTGCAAAGGGAAAGCTGAAAATCAGGTTGTACTCTCCTTATCAGTAACTTCAGAGACTACATTGGAATACAATCGAAGGAGTTTAAAGTGCTCTGTTTGCCTCGTTCTGCAAACGTTCCAGATCACTGGGAGTCTCCTGGAGGTGTTTCTCTGCATGAGGATCTGGAATAGTAGGATATCTAGTGTTAGAGAGAGCATGCCTACGCACATGCATGGTCTCTGTGGAACTGGTCATGCATAGAATGCTATGCAAGTCTGCATAATATGTATGAAGAGCTTTATAAGGCCCAGGAAAATGGAATTGTTTCTTTGTTTGTTGCTTTCATATCTCTAAAACATCTATAAACTTTATCAGATATGGAGTGGAAACCTTGGGTCCATCAAAGATGAGGGAATTTTGACTTTGATGGGGCCACTATTTCATTCATGGACCCATGAATGCCATCTGAAAACTTTTCCTTGCTATCTGCACACGTTAAGGTTTTGCAGAAACTGGCAAAGCTGGGACACTCAGTCTTAGAGCAGAACTCAGAGCATGGAGCTAAAAGAACTCTTTTCATAAAAGAGAAACCAGAAAATACTTATTTTAAACCTTCAGATTCCTCAAATGTGACTTTCTGCTCAAGGGGAATGCCTTGGAAGTTGGGGTGGCAAAAGTTTCCTTTTGAGCCCATGCATAACCAGCTTAAAACACGCACAGAACTTGTGAAGTATTTTCCAGGCAGACCCACTTCCAGGTTATTTCAAAAGATGTACATTTAAAGGGGAGCTTCATACTTGCAGACCAGGAAATTGCTACTCTGAAAAGCAATGTGTAATCCTGAGCCTTGTCTCTGATATCCTCACTTAATTTCCTGTGCAGTCACATGCATTACCAACAATGATGTCTGTCTTTCGTGGGTTTTGTTAGATATTGGCAACATTACCTTTTGTTCCCAACACCTCAGTTCCTCCTTGTATACCATACCCTTCATAGAAACAGTTGAGTTATACTGGCCAAAAAGTAGCTATAAATGCTTACTGTTGTGGAACATGGGTTTGGTTTGTTTTATTTTGGGTTTGGTTTGTTTTGGGTAGGGTTTGGTTTGTTTGGTTTGGGTTTGGTTTATTTTGGGTTTGGGTTTGGTTTGTTTGGGTTCGGTTTATTTTGGCTTTGGGTCTGTTTTGGTTTTGGTTTGGGTTTAGTTTGTTTGGATTCGTTCTGGGTTTGGGTTTGATTTGTTTGGGTTTGTTCTGGGTATGTGTTGGGTTTTCAGCAGTGATCTCTTTGGGAAGCAGCTTTATTCAGAGGGTTTTATGAAATACTTAAGTTGTACACTCAGAGAACTTACAGATGGCAGGAGGCTGGGAGAAGTGTAATTTCTGAAGAGCAGGATTATATCCCAAAATTATCCTAAGAAAATCCAGGCTGTCATGGTGGTGTTATGGTGCCATTCTAAAGGGTAAATGCAAAGTGGTGTAATTATGTATGGATAGCTTCTGTGGTTAACATAGGATAAAGCAAAAGAGTGTAGGTAGAAGTTTTCTGTTAGAGAGTCTGGGAGACATAACACTGTGTAAATTAAGCAGAAGCCAGAATCATGTGAGAGGTAAATGTGCTGGATGTTTTTAGACACTAGCCTAGCAGCTCTGTGCCTAAGCTTTGGTAAAGCCTGACCTGTGAGCACCTTCCCTTTATTGAACACCATCCTTCCAAGACAGTGTGGAGCAGTTGGAATTCAGTGGAGAGTGATAAGAATGCATAGTTGTCTAAGCAACATGACAGGGCTGTTGAAGGTCCAAGGGCTGAAACACCTTTGCTATGAGGAGAGGCTGAGGGAGCTGGGGTTGATCAGCCTAGAGAAGAGAAGGTTCTGGGGGCACCTTAAAGCTCCCTTCCTGTACCTGAAGGGAGCTTACAGAAAGGCTGGAGAGGGACTTTTTGTAAGGGTGCCTACCAATAGCACAAGATGGAATGGTCTTAAGCTGAGGGAGAGTAGGTTTAGACTGGGTCTTAGGAAGCACAACTGTGGTGGGACTCTGGAATAGGTTGCCCAGGGAGGCTGTGGCTGCCTCCTTCCTGGGGTTGTTCAAGCCAGGCTGGATGAGGCCTTGAGCAGCCAAGTCCAGATGAGAGGTGTCCCTGCCCATGGCGGGGAGGTTGGAGTAGATAAGTGCTAAGGTCTCTTCCATCCTAAGCCGTTCAATGATTCTTTGATTCTGTAAGGAAAGATTGAAACATATGAGGTGATTTAGCCTCCTGAAGACAAAACCTCACCCCAAAGGGGTGAGCAAGATGAAGGAACCTTTAATTATGCAAAAAGTTGCTGAAAAATGGAAGGAAATAACCCCAATAGTCTGCCCACAGAAGGGAATGTTTCCATATGTATACACATGTAGGGGCAGTAAGCTTATTGCTATCTAAACATTATGGACTGCAAAATGTTGTAACATGCTTAAAGTGGCTTCTAAAAGCTGTGTTTGGGCATATTTTCTGTCTGCTATAATATCTGGAAATTCTCAGCTAGTGGATGTCTCAGGCTGTGGTGCTACTAATATGCTGACAACATCCTGCTTTGAACTGCTTTCCAAGAGAAATGGACAGTACCCTGGAGGGATGACAGGTTGCCTGGATGAGATAAGCAAATAGATTTAGAAAATGCTGGCTTAAGCCTAACTTAAACAAGACTGAAGTGATCCTTTTGCTATAATCAGAGGAAAGCACGTTAAGCATGCAGCTGAATCAGTGACCTTAGTCTCCAACAGAGCCTGCCTTTGTGACAGGGGCAAAAGCAGCTCCTGCAAAACTCAGTTTGGCATTGACCATTCCCTCATGGGGAAGAACTTCTTCCTGACATCCAATCTGAATATACCCATTTCTAGCTTGGATCCATTCCCCTAGTCCTGTCACTCCCTGACACCCTCAAAAGTCCCTCCCCAGCTTTCTTGTAGCCCCCTTCAGATACTGGAAGGCCACAATTAGGTCTCCTCATAGCCTTCTCTTCTCCAGACTGAACAACCCTAACTCGCTCAGTCTGTCCTCGTAGGAGAGGTGCTCCAGCCCTCTGCTCATCCTCGTGGCTCTCCTCTGGAGCCCCTCATGCTAAGTCTCACCTAGCAGTAGGTGTTTCTGCTTACTTGCAGGTTGAAAGCAGAACCAGCAGTCCTGTCAGTCATCAGTATCTGGGGAATTCCTGTCCTGTTGAGTCAGGAAACACAATTAGGCTGGCTGGCAATACAATTAGGCTTCCCAGCTGCAGAGCTTTTCATAAGAAAGTTCAAATGTTGCTTTTAAACTTACAAATCCTTTTCACTAACAGTTTGTTTTGGTTGGCAGCTGTGAGTCAGTGTGGTGTTTGACTTTGGAAGAGTTTATTCTCTCAGCTATGCTTTCGTGATGATGTATTTGCGATGGTTGATTTTATTAGATACTGGAGGGAGTGAGGCTGAGCAAAGTGCTCTTTTCACTGAGGGCTTTTTCTTCCCCTTTTCTTGTTCATTTGGTAAAGAACAGTTGGAGTATTTGACCTGTTAGATCAAAATAAAATGAGCTATTCATGCCTTAAGTGAAGAGGTGTGGAGGCGCAGCAAGCTAGAGGAAGGGAATGTCTGTGTTTATTTGTAAGGCAGGGAAGGACTAGACTGATGAAGAAAGTCTGACTGTGGCATGGGGAGCTCTGCTGTGTTTACCTAGGGAAGACATAGTGCATGAGGCAATTGTCCTTCATCACCAGCTGCAGAATCTTGCCATGTGGGTGGTGTTCCCCTCTATAGTTCTGGTTTGAGTGTCTTGACAATGAGCTATCCAAAACATTTCAGGTATGTCCTAAAGGGAGCAAGGTCCTCAAAACACATATGTGATGAAACCCTCAGATGGATGTCTCCTTTTAATTATTCACTGGAATCATTCCCATTAGCTTTCACATGTGTGCTCATGTGGGTGCTGATCACAGGATCGGCAATACTGATTGTACAGAGGAAGGAATTCACTTACCATCTCTTCCAAGAGATGTTTATGTTCTGATTATGTTCTGTATAGAGAGAAAGTCGAAGTAAATTCATAGTGCTGTGGCTCCTGGAGGATCTTGGGCTCAGAACAAACACAGACAGATGGTGCCAGGGTGAGTGGATCAGAAGCCTGGGGTGAGGATGAGTACTACAGGGTACAAAGTCTCATCCATGAATAGCATTAACAGACGGCAAAGATTGTCACAGGGGGGAAAAAAAGACAGCCTCCCAGAAACAGAAATCCAGTTTGCATCGTGGCCCATTGGGGATTTTGGTCATGTCACAAACAGGAGTCAATGGTTCCAAAATGTGGAAGCTCATCAGTAATTCCAGCTACTTGTTCTACATGGTCATCCTTTAGGATGGCAGGCAACTAGTGACAGGACAAGAGGACATGGTATGAAGCTGTGCCAGGGGAGGCTGAGGTTGGATGTTAGGAAGCACTTCCTCACAGGGGAATTAGACACTGGAATGGACTGCCCAGGGAGGTGGTGGAGTTGCTGCCCTGGAGGTGTTTAAGGCAAGACTGGATGTGGCACTTGGTGGCATGGTTTAGCTGATGTTGTGGTGTTAAGTCATAGGCCAGACTTGATGAGCTCAGAGGTCTTTTCCAGCCTCAGTAATTCTCTGATTCTGTGTGACACTTTACATCCCTTTGCTTATTCCTTCCTTCCACAACTGGTTACTAAGCAGAATTTTGTTCTAGCAAAGGGATAATCTTAGTTCAGTGCACAGATACTCAGCAGAGAGAACTTGGTTTGTGTCAACAGGAAGGCAGTCAGGCTTTAATAAATTGATGTAGAAATCTTAGCAGAGATTATAGGAAAACAGATTCTTCCCAGAGCTGTGTCTGGGATAGTTCATGGCCTTTGAATGTCACAGTGCCCTTGCTCCCTCTGTTAGGTTACAGGTTCTGAGCAGCAGAGCATGGCCAGAAGGCTTATTGGTGGCCCAGTGTTATTCTCTTACAACCCTAATTTATACCCAGTAGCCTTGAGCTCTTGATGGTTAATTAATAAGCTTTAATTAAGAGGTTAAAGGATTTAAATATAGGATTGAATTCTGATCTCTCCAGCTCTGATTTTTGGGGTGGTTTTTGCACAGCTCCAATTATTTCTCACGCTCAAACATTATCTCTCAGGGGTAACATTAGGTTACTATTTAAACATCTTTTGAGACATGAATCTTTCATCTCCTCAATCATTATCAAACACTATTGAAACAATACTGCTGCAGACTAAACTGACTTCACATTTTACTTCTGAGAAACCAAGTTTGAATTCAGTGAACCTTCAGAGTAAAGAGAAGGTAGGGAAGTATGGAGGCGTGGCTTTGGATGTGATGAGCGTGGGGAGAGTTACAACACACCTTGTTCACGCACTTAGGAAATCACTCCTGCAGGTGAGAGCATCTCTCTCCATTTGTGAGCTCTGTATTAAAACCCCAGTATTTTCTCTTAATATATGATTTAACATTTCAAGACCCATTACTTCTGATTGTTTCTAGCAGAGGTGACATCAGCGTGGTGAACACTTGTGGGTTTGGCACGACTTCCTGGGGAAGAGGAGACTCAGCGGTGACCTTATTGCGCTCTACAACTGCCTTAAGGGAGGTTGTAGACAGGCAGAGGTTGGTCTCTTCTCCCAGGCAGCCAGCACCAGAACAAGAGGACACAGTCTCAGGCTGCGCCAGGGGAGGTTTGGGCTGGATGTTAGGAGGAAGTTTTACACAGAGAGAGTGATTGCCCATTGGAATGGGCTGCCCAGGGAGGTGGTGGAGTCGCCGTCACTGGAGGTGTTCAGGAGACTTGATGGGGTGCTTGGTGCCATGGGTTAGTTGATTAGGTGGTGTTGGATGATAGGTTGGACACGATGACCTTGAAGGTCTCTTCCAGCCTGCTTTATTCTATTCTATTCTTACTATGTTTAATTTTGAAAAGGATAAAAAATTACAGCTTTTTGAGAACTGAGAAACTCTTTCAGGAGGACCTCCCCCTAAAATGCTGCTGGCACTGTGGCTCCAGCGGTGGCATTTTTGCGGTAACAATACAGCCAAAACTAAGATGTGCCACAGCTACTTACTGCCACCAGCTCTGGAGGTGATAATTCAGCATCAAAGACGTGAAGGTGGTTTGCTCAGATAAAACTGAGACAGCCGTGTGGTGAGCACAACTGAGACTTGCTTACCTCTGGGCTTCCTTGCTTTGCTCACATTTATTTCCTGTTTGTTGAAAAAGGAAAACTGGGGAGCTAGGAACAGCCCTGTGAGAAAGGTAAAAGGATAGGGGCTGCTGAATAATTGAAAGTTCTCATGAATGTTGTAAACATTGTGGAATGAACTCGTTCTGGTCGTGATACCGTGGTGCCAGGAGGTGTTACATTTCAGAGCCAAGGCAGGCTGACCTATTATTTAGCATGTATTTATTTTGGCTGTCTCGGTGGCTGTCTAATGAAAAAGTAATTTTGCCTTTCATAGTAAGAATAAAAAAGTTTAACGGAGTAACTTAATTATTTTGGGCATTCCTAAAACGCCAAGTGTGAGGAGACTGCCTTCCTTTTGTAAGGCAGCTGATGGTGATGCAAATAAGGTAACCTGAGTGACTGGGAGAAATATTACCTCTCCTGGAGATGCCCTTTATAAATGTAATAGTGTTGCAATGTGCTGAATTGCCAGCAACAGAACTAGGCTTAAGGTACCTTTGGTAGATATTGCATACCTTTAACGCAAAATTTAGTGTGAAGTCAATGGAAGTATGACTTAGGAAAGAAGTCAAATGTAAGCTAAAGTGTGAAACTTGTGAGTGGCTTATTTGGATAGAACAGTGACTTGAATGCTTTAACTAATGAGGTGGTTTGAACAATAAGTCTAGCAATTTCAAAGTACATAGGCATGGCCCAGCCCCCTTAAAACTGATATTTGTTTGGGTTGCTACACAAACTGTATCAGGAAAAAAATGTGGAGATAGCCAACCTGAAACTAGATCATAGTATCATAGTATCAGTCAGGGTTGGAAGGGACCACAAGGATCATCTAGTTCCAACCCCCCTGCCATGGGCAGGGACACCCCACACTAGATCAGCCTGGCCAGAGCCTCATCCAGCCTGGGCTTAAACACCTCCAGGGACAGGGCCCCAACCACCTCCCTGGACAACCCATTCCAGGGCTTCACCACTCTCATGGGGAAGAACTTCCTCCTCACCTTCAGCCTGAATCTCCCCACCTCCAGCTTCATTCCATAGACTTCTAATGTTTTTAGACTAATAAGATTTCTGTTACATTTCAGTCAAGTGAGTGAATCAGGAAGGAAGGTCACAGTAGCTATAAAAATCAGCATAGCTCTTGAAATACAGAAAGCAGAGTGACAGAACACAAATAGAGTGCAAAAGGAAATTCTCATGAAAACCAAGTGTGTACTCAGTGCCTTGGATTTCAAGTGCAAAGTTTTTACAGGGGATGAAAACTTCTGTGTGGCTGTGTCAGCCATGCATGGAAAATATCCAAACAGGGCTCTCAGTTTTTGCATAAAGCTCATAATAAAATGAGAATGCTGCAAAAAGCTGCAAAATACTCCTAATTCACTTGATAAAGTAGTTTTCTGCTACAAAATAAGTCCTGAGATGCTATTTCCCTTGTTTTGAATTAGAGGCCTCAGAGAGTTTGGCTCCTCATATGTTTTCCAATACCTAGATGGCTGCAAGTAGTGGTAGTCGAGTGTCGTGATCCTAACCATGCCTCTTTCACAGCAATATAGCTTCTACAGATTGTTCCTCTCCTTTGTTCCTTCTCTCACAAAAATGAAGGACAGATGCTGGTCACCAGCAACATGAGACTTCTGAGAGAGACTCATTGCTCCTATGTACTAGTTGGCAACCAGCACCAGAACAAGAGGACACAGTCTCAGGCTGTGCCAGGGGAGGGTTAGACTGGATGTTAGGAAGAAATTCTTCATAGAGAGAGAGATTGGCCATTGGAATGCGCTGCCCAGGGAGGTGGTGGAGTCACCATCACTGGAGGTGTTTAGGAAGAGACTGGATGGGGTGCTTGGTGCCATGGTTTAGTTGATTAGATGGTGTTGGATGATAGGTTAGACTCGATCTCGAAGGTCTCTTCCAACCTGGTCTGGTCTGGTCTGGTCTATTCTATTCTATCCTATCCTATTCTATTCTATTTCTATTCTAGTCTTATTCTATTCTATTTCTATTCTAGTCTTATTCTATTCTATTCTATTCTATTCTATTCTATTCTATTCTATTCTATTCTATTCTATTCTATTCTATTCTATTCTATTCTATTCTATTCTATTCTATTCTATTCTATTCTATTCTATTCTATTCTATTCTATTCTATTCTATTCTACCTCCACAAGCACTTGACCAAACTGCTCAGCAGCAGCAGCAATACATGATGACATTATGGTGTCTGTGCAGCTGCAGATTCAAATAGTATCAATAGTATCACTTATCACAAGGTGTCTCTCTCTGACTGTGTCTTTTCTACTACTCAGCAAAGACTGATCTCATGATGCATCTTTACCAGAAGACAACACTTCCAAAAGATCCTTTCTGCCCCTGTGACTAGTTGTAGAATCATAGAATGGTTTGAGTTGGGAGAGACCCTTAAAGGTCATGTAGTCCACCCCCCTGCAGTGAGCAGGGACATCTTCATCTGGATCAGGCTGCTCAGAGCCTTGTCCAACCTGACACTGCATGTTTGCAGGGATGGAGAATCTCCCACTTCTCTGAGCAGCCTGTACCCATTTTTCATCACCCTTTACTGTAAAAACTGTCTTCCTTTCATCTAGTCTAAATCTACCCTCTTTGAGTTTAAAACCATTACCTCCTCTCTTGCCCCCACACACCCTGCTAAAAAATTGTTGCCATATTTTGTTCTTCAATAGGGTCTCTTTAACTACTTTAAGTTCCCAAACTTGAAACCCAGTTGTTTTTGAGACAGTTGTGTTTGTTTCCCCTGCTAGAACTGTCAGAAATTGTTGAAGTTGAAAGTGTCTGGGTATGTAAAGCACACAGAATGACTGCTTGCATCTTGACTCACAACTAGCTAATGAGAGAGTTGACTCTAATGATCTGGAATTTTTTCACCTGGAATTTTGTGCTTGCTTGTACTTGTGCTGGCATGAAATATAAATGACTACAAATGCTGGTTTTTAAAGGTGCTGCTCTTGTGCTTGGCCGCTGACGCTTCCTGCCGGCCTGCTGTTGTTGCAAGTTCAACTACTTGCTTCTGATCTTTGTTGTCAGCTGAGGATTAGTACTTACAGTTTCAGCACTTTACCAAAGCAGCTCCTTAGGGACAGTGTGGATTGCAAACACAGGGACAAGGTCCATGGAACTGGAGATAAAACATTTTTAAATGAGTGAAAGCAGTTGTGGAATGAATTTGGAGAGTTTCCTTGGAGAGTCAGGCACTGACTGATTCCCTTATTCAAATTAGAACTGGGGTGGTTAATCTTACTGTGAGTGAGACCTAAAGTTACCTGGGAAGTGTTGGCCTTGTCACAAGGGTAAAGAGCAGAAGGAAAACTACCACTCTTGTACGTAGCAGTATGGATGTAATTTGACCAGCTTGGTGCTTTAAAACTGTCCTAATGATATTTCCAGTACAGCTGGAGAAGGTACAGAAGTAGGTGGAAAAACTTAATAATGCAGAAGTTTTATGGAAGAAGGAATGCAAAAATTAGCTAAGAATGTTTATTTTAGAAACAAATGAGAAAAACTCAATGGGAATTGATAGCCATAATCATTTAAAGAAGCTCTTTTACACATTTATTCCATTTATTCTAATTTTTCCCCCCAAATACAATAGCAGCTAATGAGAATGAGGGGAAAACCAGCATAACCACCAAAATATTTGTATGAAAGTTATGGAGACCTCTGGTGTTAATTAAGATTTAAATAAGATTCAGCAAAGGATGATTAGAGCCTTCTCATTTATACTGAAATAAACCAGAGAGGCATATGAAGGTATTGAAATGTGTGACATTTCCTTCTGGAGTTATGAAAGAGCCTTCCTTCCTTACAGGCAGCTTGCACTGTGCTGGCAGCCCAGAATGCAACTATATCCTGGGCTGCATCCAAAGCAGTGTGACTGGCAGGGCAAGGGAGGTGATTGCCCCCCTTTGTTCTGCTCTGCTGAGACCCCACCTGCAGCACTGTCTCCAGTTCTGGGGTCCCCAGAAGAACAGAGACATGGAACTGCTAGAGAAGTCCAGAGGAGACCACAAAGATGACCAGGGGGCTGGAGAACCTCCAGCCTATGGGGACAGGCTGCAAGAGTTGGGGCTGTTCAGAGGGACAATCTGTTTTACTGCTGCTATCCTAGCATCCAGTGTGAACCTCCCAGTGTGCCATTACAGTGCCTTTTGTCCCTTGTTTTGGATTTGCAACTACCAGAGTTAATGTGGCACTGTAATTTTTGGATTAGGTCGTGGAGAGTCCTTCTCTGGAGACATTCAAACACCCCCTGGACATCTTCCTGTGCAACCTGCTCTAGGTGAACCTGCTTTAGCAGAGGGGTTGGACTAGATGATCTCCAGAGGTCCCTTCCAACCCCTTACCTACCCCTGTGATTCTGTGATCTCTCCTTAGGCCATTTCTCTTCACTGGATAGAACAAATCCAGCTCCTGTATTTCACTCTTAGAGCTCACATGTTCTAGGACTCTGACCATTTTGGTTGGTTGGTTGGTTTGGTTTTTCATGTTTCCTTTATTGTTGACAAACTGAACTTGCCCAGTTTGTCAACATCCCTCTTGAACTGGTGGACTGCAGTCTGGACACAATATGCCAGATGCAGCCTTGGCAGTGCCAGCTAAAGGGGACGAATAACTTCCCATCCTCTGCTGCTCATACTCTTATTATTGTATCCTCATATGTAATTTGTGCAATTTGTAATGAGAGCACACACACCACTGGCTCACAGCCTGCTTTCCACCCTATTTTACAGGGTTCTTATCAACAGAGCTCGTGTTCAGCCAGTTGCTTCCTAACCCCTACCAACGCACAGGGTATAAGAATAGAATGGAAGTGTGTGTGTGTTTGGTGACAGCTTACCTAGCACTAGGGTAAAACCAGAAAGCATTAAGTGTTTAATGCACCACAGGGAAGAGTGTTGTATGTCACCAGACTGAATAATTGGTGAGTGGATGGATTTGGCAGATCTGAAAACCAACCCTTCTGAAGCCTGAATTTCAGCTGCATCTTGTGCTCCATGCCTGGGAACAGAAAAGGAGGCATGGACTGCGGTCAGTAATGAAAGTGTAGCCAGGAAATGAGGAGTGGGGCAAGGCTCAGAAGGTTGCCTTAGTGAGGGTTACCTTCAGTTCCTTGGTAACTGAACCCCTGAGCCCTCTCAGACAGCAATGTTCTATGTTGAAAGAGGAGTGCAGGCATTGCAGTTCTGACAAGTGTTATACAGCTTTAATTGCATGTTGTTGAAGCACTGTGATGTTCCAAGCACCCAGCTCTGGCTGCATACTATTACTTGTTTTGGCTTATGCTCATGCAGACTAGATGATTAAAAAACCAGATTAATCTGTGAAAAGTTATTTTATGGACCTCCCAAAATGAATGCTTAGTATTTTGTTACAAGTGTGCATGTTCATCTCAAGTGGTTCTGCTCAGGAAGTGGAACACATCTTGTGTGTAAGCCATTGTTTCACAGATGTGTCTTCTGTGCTTTTTCTCTGACAACCATCAGCATGAGAATCATAGAATTGCTAGGGTTGGAAGGGACCTCAAGGATCATCTAGTTCCAACCTCTCTGCCTTCTACACCTCACACTAGATCAAGTTTCTCAGAGCCACATCCAGCCTGGCCTTGAAAACCTCCAGGGATGAGGCTTCCACCACCTCCCTGGGCAACCTGTGCCAGGCTCTCACCACCCTCATGGGAAAGAACTTCTTCCTAACAACCAATCTGAATCTACTCACTTCTAGTTTTTCTCCACCCTGCCCAGTCCTATCACTCCCTGACACCCTCAAAAGTCCCTCCCCAGCTTTCTGTAGCCCCCTTCAGATACTGGAAGGCCACAATGAGGTCTCCTTAGAGCTTTCTCTTCTCCAGGCTGAACATCCCCAACTCTCTCAGTCTGTCCTCGTAGCAGAGCAGCTCCAGCCCTCTGCTCATCCTCGTGGCCCTTCTCTGGACACCTTCCAGCACCTCCAGATCCTTCCTGTAAAAGAGGCTCCAGAACTGGACACAGTGCTCCAGGTGGGGTCTCAGCAGAGCAGAGCAGAGGGGGAGAATCATCTCCCTTGACCCGCTGGCTATGCTTCTCTTGCTACAGCCCGGGGTGTGATTGACTTTCTGGGCTGCAAGTGCACACTGCTGGCTTATGTTGAGCTTCTCATCCACCAGCACCCCCAAGGCCTTTAGAACAGACAGAAATGTAATAATGAGGCCTTTTGGCAGATAAGCTGTTTGCTGCTAGAACGTGGAGTTTAGAAAAACACTCTATGTAACCTTGAAAAGTTTCTGCTTTGAGGCAAAGCTTGTGACCTCTACATAGAATCTTGTGCCCAAGAGGAAACAAAAGTGAAATGATTTCAGTACAGGCTTTAAGAACTGGCAAAAGGCTTGTGCTTTTTATGCATCAGTGAGACTGCTAAGCAAATAATCATACAAACAAAGGCTGCAGATTATAAGGAAGCCACAAAACAGAATGCAACCTAAAATAAACTTGAAGTTCAACATAGATAATATGCTTTAAATGAAGAATGCCATCTTTGGCACAATTAAAAGGCAAGCAAGGTCTCTGAGATTACATGTGTCATTGGTGGAAACAGGCCAGACTGCCAGCTACCAATTATGCTCTGTTCTCAGGGTAAAATGTTGCAATGAGCCAGGTTTCCAGAGTTCTGTATTTTATTCTCAGCTTCATACAGCTCTTTCCTGCTAATAACAAAGAACAGTAAACTCCTTTTAAACCAGTGAGAAAGCAGAGGAAGCCTCTTACCCCTGACTCCACAAACCTCTGTTAGGACCCTCAGATCCTTCTTTGTGGAGGGCAGTGACATGGCCTCTCTCACTGCTCAGCTCCAGGCCAGAAGGCTTTCATTCTGCAGGAGTCCTGTAGTATAGGTCCATCCAGCTGGCAGTACAGCACCATGTGGCTGCTCCTGCAATCCTAACCCCCAGCGGGATGGGGAGGAGTAAATACAACAAAAGCCTCAAGGGTTGATACAAGGACAGAGAATGTGCACTCACCACTTCTGGTCATGGGTAAAAAGAAGTCTTCTCCCTTGAATTTAGCATGGAATGATAGTATCTACATGATGATGTGAATGGCTTGAATGATTTCTGATAACTTGTGAAACTGAGGTAGGTTGCCAAGGGCTTGCACCCAGTGCTTGAAAGGGACTGGAAAAGTATTTTAGAACTGTTATTCTGGGTGATATTGTGGCACAAATGAACACACAGCACGTCCAAAGAAGTTGTTTGCACCTCTCTGATGGAATTAAGGAAAAAAACTAGGGAAAAAAGGAAGACTCTGGAAACTGGAGCCAGTCAGGCTCTCCTCTTTGCCTGGCAAGATCATGGAGCAGATCCTCCTGAATGCTTTGCTAAGGCATACAGAAAATGAAGGTGATTGGTGTCAGCCAACATGGCTTCACCAAGGGCAAATCCTGCCTGGTGAACTTCATGACCTTTTATGACAGAGTTACAGCATCAGTAGATAAGGGAAGAGTAACTGAAGTCATCTACCTGGACTTGTGTAAAGCATTTGACACTGTCCTGCATGACCTCCTGGTCACCAGGCAGCATGGACTTGAGGGGTGGAGCACTCACTGGATGGGGAATTGGCTGGAGGGCTGCACTTGCTTGAGGTCAGTGGCTCAATGTCCAAGTGGAGCCCAGTGACAAGTCGTGTCCCTCAGGGGTTGGTACTGGGACCAGTGCTGCTTATTAGCCGTGGGCTCTTGGATCACTAAGTCCATGTTTCCTACTGTTGTTTTTTCCAGCTAACAGCTGGTGACATCCTAAAGCAAAGTTCTCTCTGTGACAGCTGGACTGTGTGCTGCTGGTGTGTAGGGCCTCCTCCATGGGTTTAATTATAATGAAAGAAATAATTATTAAACATTATGCTTCTGGAGCACCATAAATTAAATGTATTTGCCTTGCCACAGTGTTTATCTCTGATTTGCATTTCGAAATTGATTGCAATTTAGTGGTGGCAAAGTGTTTGTGGTGTTCAATAAAGCAACTGTTAATGATCTCTTCTCTTCTGCAGAAAATTGCATCAGCAGTTTGAAATGTACAAGGAGCAAGTGAAGAAGATGGGTGAAGAATCACAGCAGCAGCAGGAGCAGAAGGGTGATGCCCCAACCTGTGGCATCTGCCACAAAACCAAATTTGCCGATGGCTGTGGCCATAACTGTTCATATTGCCAAACTAAGTTCTGTGCCCGCTGCGGAGGAAGAGTGTCCTTACGGTCAAATAAGGTACGGAGCTGTGGGGCTTGCAAACGAGCTTCTCCTAGACTCACCATTGCTTATTGATTGCTTAGCCATCCAAATCACATAGCTACTCGAACACGTCCTTTAAGGTGGTAATGATGCCTTCTTTAGGCGCTTTAAAGTCCTTTAAGATGATAATGATGCCTCCTTGAGGCGCTTTTAAGTCCTTCAGAGTGGTAATGATAGCTACTTTAGGGGCTTTTAAGACATCTGTTGTCTTCTCAGATCATTTCCATTTGCAGATGGGTTTGTGATTGTGGCTTTTAACTCGGTACATTGCGCGTTTCTAACTGAGGATTCATGAACATACAGCCCTTTACTTGGAGGGCTGAGCCTCTTTATTTGAGACTAGGAGATATACCTAGTGGTCTGGGGATGATAATATGGAGACACAGATTATTGCAAGAGGAAGCACGGGTCTGTGTCTTTTTCTACTTGCCCAGGCTCTTCTGTACAAACTTACTGTCAATAAGTGTTAAAGTTTATACAATATATGATGGAGAATGAACATCTTTGTCTTTAGACATATACAGATATATCTTTTCTGTTTGTACATAGAAATAGACATGCAAACAGCAAGGTAGTATTAGGAAAAAAGGAAATGCTCTTCAAAGGTAAGATGTGGAGCTGGTGTACTGGTGCGTCTTGTAGAACAGCTAAAACAGCACTCTGAGTTTTTAGAAGGAGCTGAGGTAATCAGAAGACAGCTCTGAGAAAATTTCATTCAACTGTGTCCAGTTCTGGGCCCCTCAATTTAAGGGCATTGAGACTCTTGAACGTGTCCAGAGAAGGGCAACGAGGCTGGGGAGGGGTCTGGAGCACAGCCCTGTGAGGAGAGGCTGAGGGAGCTGGGGTTGCTTAGCCTGGAGAAGAGGAGGCTCAGGGGAGACCTTCTTGCTCTCTACAACTACCTGAAGGGTAGATAAGAGATGGAATAATTTCTGTGGTACTTTCATATGATTATAAAAGGCGATCAGGGCAGATATTTGAGGCACTGTGTCTGTGTACTTAGAAATGCAGAAAAAGGGCCTTAAGAGGAAGGCTTCATCTCCTAAAGTTAAACATTCTGATATATCCTTTAGACTGTCCTTGGGATGGATCATGTGAATTTGGAAGGACTGACTTCTCTTGAAAGACTTCCAATGGATTATTTCCATAGCATCTTAAGTTTGTTCCTCTGCTTAACCAGTCTCACCCCAGAAAGCTTCTCTTACTTTTTAACCTCCCCTGTCTTTCTGCAAGCCAACTTCTCCATTCAGTGTTATGAATCTATTCTGCAACTCTTCTCAGTTGACTTTTTTTCCCCCTCTCTACTAGTGTTGATAATTTAGTGTAATAAACAAGCTTTCCTGCCTCATTCTTTTCTGTTCCATGTACTTTATGAATATGCAGGGCAGAGCACCTCTACAGATGCCCTGTGAGGTGTCACTGGTGATGCCTCTCCCTTTAAAAAAACCCTGACCATTTATTCCTGTCCTTTTCTTCTTGTCTCTTCATTAATTAGTTTATTTCCTGTGATGAATTTATTCTTAGTCCATGGCAGCTTGCTAATTGCATTCTCTGTTTTGGCTGTTACAAATCTGTCCAATGGGGATGTCAAGCTCACTTGCCTATTATTCAGTTGATCTAATGCTGAAATTCCTTAGAAATGGTGGAATTGGGATGGCATCTCCCACTTCTTATTCCTCTTTTCAGTGAGCAGATTCTGGTACAGTTAATACATATTTCAGACTTGAGATTTTAAGAAGCTGTCACTGGGCTGTTTTTCTCCTGGCTCACTTTAAAGCTTCTCTTTCCAAAGCATCAGTTCAGAGTATGACCTCACATTCTGCATTAAATAGTATTCTGGAATAAGTATGTCTCTAATCACTGTGAGCATGGGTACAAAAGATTTAATCAGAGAGACTGTGGCAATCTCCTATTAATGATCTCTTTTATCCACATATCTATTATTCCATGAAAAGTATTTTTGGTCCACCAGAATTTACCAGAACTATTTCCCCGCCCTCCTGAAGGATGACTTCTAATAGCTCCTTATTTTTAACTTTGCTAAATCTCCCTTGATCTTTGCAGCTATTGTTTGACAGGTTATATAGCTCTGCTATGGACTTTACATAAGGTGTTTCTTAAGCGATCTGGAACGCTCTTTGGTGGAGCTGTCTGATCAGTTTGTGGTCTTTTCCATAATATCAAATTTGAAGCCAAACTCATGTCACTTGCACCAGATTATGCTTCTAAATAGTTTGGTTCGGTCTGGTGTTGGCAGCAGGTGCCTCAGAGCATGCAGGATTGTGCAGAAAAGGCTCTTTCAAAGGTCACAAGGGGGATTGCTACTCACAAGATTAGGCTGGATCTTGGGAAGAAGTTCTTCAGTAGAAGGGTGGAACAGGTTTTGGATGCCTCCTCCCTGCCAGGATGAGGCCTTGAGCAGCCAAGTCTAGTTGAGGTGTCCCTGCCCATGTTGGGGAGGTTGGAGTAGATGATTTCTAAGGTCCTTTCCAACCCAAGCCATTCTATGAAGATTCATGGCCATGAGTAGGAGCAGAGTATGGAAATGTTTGTTGTCAGAGCATTGGATTAGGATGCTCTGAATGAATGGATGATTTATTCCTTTTTCAGTTTAGTTGCAGTGCCTGAAATGCAGGCATTAAAATTCAGTTTGGGCTGTACAGAAATTCTGTGGGAGTTCCTACTAGATGAAACATGGGACTGAGAGCAGTGGTACTGCTGCTCACTGACTTAGTGAATGGAGTATTCAGCCAGGATGTAGGGTTTAACTCTCAGGGGAGTGAGGGACCTTGAACTGTCATCTTTTAGGTTTATGAACAATTTCACATTATTGAAACTGAAGCAATGAATCACATCACAGCAGGCAGTAACTGTTCTTAGCAGTATAGGCACTACTGACACACAAACTAGGCTACTGTTATGTTTTTTTAATGATCTAATGATTTATATAGGGAAATGCACACCGAACGAGGCAGTACCCAGCAGAATGAGAATTGTGCAGCTGAGAAAATGAGATGCTAAAATATCAGACAGACAAAGCTGCCAGACAGACCCCACTGCCTTCCCAAAGGCACCAGCTTTGGGGGTTGCTGCTTGCTGTAGGAAAGCTTTTAGTTTACATGGTGCAGTGCTTGAGACCCTTCATAGAACAGTCAGCTAAGCAATGTGATAAAAATCAGCTCATAAAGATCCTTTTCATCTCAACGTTTGTTTTCTTAAGATACTTCCTCCTTTTAAAACTTTGCATAAGTTTTAACCTCCTCTACTGAATATTTAAACTTCATCCATTATCAACTGTTTTAATGAGTCCCTGTTGTCTAATTTGAAATATCCCTGTCTTTCCCACTCTTTTTTGGGGGGTGAAACCTTCTACCTTTTCCTTCCCCCTCAGTTTAGTATATTTAACAATCTTTATTCTTGTCATGTGCTGTTTTACCTACTGTGTCTTGTTGGAATTTATTTGAAGTTCATTTAAAGGGAGGCCCCACCTGGAATATTACATCCAGTTCTGGGCTCCCCAGTTCACAAGGGACAGAGATCTACTTGAGAGAGTCCAAGGGAGGGCTACAAGGATGCTGAAGGGACTGCAGCACTGCCTGGGGAGGAGAGGCTGAGAGACCTGGGAACGTTTAGTCTGGAGAGAAGGCTGAGAGGGGATCTGATCAGTGTCTATCAATATCTGAGGGCTGGGGGTCAGGAAGGAAGGGAGAGGGACAGCCTCTGCTCACTTGTGCCCTGGGATAGGACAAGAGGCAATGAATGGAAATCACAGCACAGAAAATTCCACCTCAACACAAGGAAGAACTTCTTTACTGTAAGGGTCCCAGAGCCCTGGAACAGGCTGCCCAGAGAGGTTGTGGAGTCTCCTTCTCTGGAGACTTTCCATCCCTGTCTGGATGTGTTCCTGTGTGACCTGTGCTGGATTCTATGGTCCTGCTCTGGCAGGGGGGTTGGACTCAAAGGTCTCTAGAGGTCCCTTCCAACCCCTAACATCCTGTGAAAGTTCTCAAATGTCTCCTTTGCTGTTAGTTTTTGTTGTTATTTTAAAATGTTACTAATTGCTGTCTGCATCCCTACCCTGGGGTTGGACCGTTCTGACTTACTTGCTTTTCTCTGCTGTTCCTCACTCCTGCCTGCAAAAGTGAGGCATTTACTAGCAGCCTAATCAAGCATTTACAATAAAGACAATTTCTCAGCTTCTGTGCTAAAAATACCTGCTTGTGGATTATGCTGCCCTTACACAGTGGAGTAAATTACGTCAGAAGTGAGGATGTGAAATTCAAGTACGAGATGTTTCCATCCAAAATATCACTGAGTGTTCACTGCCACTCTTCCTGCAAAGGGACAGGAAGCCCTGACAGGAAAGTGGCAGAGCACCTGCTGCTGTGAGGATGAGCATGTCTCTGCACAGCTAGTGATACTGCTTGCAAGGCCTGTGATTTAGATAGCTTTCAGTGACATTTGCTACTTGTGTGGCTGAGGATGCCACCAAACCCCAAAGCATCTTTGAAAATACTTTAAACTTTTACCATGATGCATAACATCATAGAATAAATTGGATCAGATGAGACCTGGGGAGATTATCTAGACCCATATCCTGCTCCAAGCAGGATTAACTTCAAAGTCAGAGATGGTTTTCAGGATAATGTCCAAGTGAGGTGTGAATATCTCCAAGGATAGAGAATCTGTAACCTCTTTGGACAATCTCTTACAGTGGTTGCCCACTCTTGTGTTTTTATATCCAGTCTAATCCCTTGGTGGTTGGATTTTGTTCATTAGCTGTGCATCTTCAAGAAAATCCTGTCTTTGTCTTCCCTAGAGCTCAAGTTGAGGAATGAAAGTAGTTTCCCCCTGCCTGCCTGCCTGCTTCACTACCTCAGCCTTCTGTCCTGACCTGGTATCCTGAGCCAACCCTGGGCAGTGGGGGGAGGTCATGCTAAGATTCAAAACTTCCCTTGGAGTAAATGAAAGTGATCTGACACCAAAGAGCTGAGGAGTTGGGTTTGCTAGAGCCAGTGAAAAGTCCTGGTAGTGAACTGGAGCAGAGGGAAAAGGAGAGAGGGAAGGAGAGAGAGAATCCCAAATCTCTTTGTTGGCCTCCTTTGTATTCTCTGCTGTTCATTGGTATCTCTAGCTCTGGGAGCAGCCTAAAACTTGTGCAGGAGCACAAAGTCACTTGTCATATGGTTATCTGAACAGCAAAGCTATACAATGAGTTGTCACCCTTTCTTGGTGGGCAGTTGTATTTCCAACAGAACTAAGTGCTCAACTCCATGCCCAGATTTGGTCTCTTTATCGCCATGGGAAATTAAGATACCAGAAAAAAGAGAATTCATCATTTGTCAGTCACAAAAATGAGGAACAGCTTGTTCTTGAAAGCATTTCCACTGCTTTGGTTTCCTAAAGTACTATGCCATTTACAGTGTTAGGCAGCTAAGGGGAAATAATGGTGGAGAGGAATATTTGTATTTCATGTGTATGGGTATGAAAAATACAAAGGATAAATGATACAGATCTGACATGGCATGCAGGAAGCACTTGTGGCAAACTCCATCTCCTTATGCTTTAAATCTTTACTATTTTAAAGATGTGTTGAGTGAGGAGGCTCAGGGGAGACCTCATTGCTGTTTACAACTACCTGAAGGGAGGTTGTAGCCAGGTGAGGGTCAGTCTGTTCTCCCAGGCAACCAGCAACAGAATGAGGCAAGTTGTGCCAGGGGAGGTTTAGGCTGGATATTAGGAAGATATTCTTCACAGAGAGAGAGACTGGCCGTTGGAATGTGCTGCCCAGGGAGGTGGTGGACTTGCCATGCCTGGAGATTTTCAGGAAGAGACTGGATGAGGCACTTAATGCCATGGTCTAGTTCACTGGATAGGGCTGGGTGATAGGTTGGACTGGATGATCTAGGAGGTCTCTTCCAACCTGGTTGATCCTATGATTCTATGACTGACATGCAGCTATGCCATTGGACATACTCTGTAGCTGGCTCCAGTTAACAAGCATTCTGTGTTTCACTGGACTCCTTGAAACTGCAAAGGGTTGATGCATGGCTAACAATTTGCAATACTGGGGTCCAAGGCCTGTAGAGCTACACTCTGCATCCTTCTCATAAGATGTCCCTTTTGTTTTAGCAAGGTTTTGGACATGGCCCCTGAATTACTTTATGAAAACCAGAAATGCTCTTTGTTCAATCTCACCCGTGAAAGGATGAAGAAAATCATTAGGGTGACAGATTTTTCACCAGATCCTCTTTATTTCTAGGGGAAGTCAGGAGGATACATATTAATTCCTTTTAAGTTTGTGTGTTTATTTTACTAACAAATCCTACTGCTGACTTTCAAAATGAAAGTGACTCTTTCCTTCTTTGCCTTTTGTTTTCTGTTCTTTTCTGTTCTTTCCCCCTGTCCTTTCTTCCTTGCTTTCGTGGATATGAACTCCAGGAGGACAAAGTGGTTAGAGCTTTTTTTTCTGTCTACAGTTTCTTTTCTTTATGGCTAGGCTTATTTCCTGGCCCCCATTTGCTTTCATTTGCACAGGTGTAATTCCTGCTGAAGCCAAGGGGAGTTACTGTCATTACAATGAAAGCAATGTTTGGCATGCAAGGCTCAGCTGTTTTTCAGATAACTTAAGCCATAATCTGTGAGTTGTTGTGAACAGTCTGCATGATACTGCCCTGGCTGCAGCTTTTGTGAGCATGCCCCAAACTTTCCCTTCGCTTTTGCAATATGATATGTGCACAGCTCAAAAAGGTCAAAGGAAATTGTCTCATGGGTCTTCCTATTACAGAACTGCAAATTCATTTGTATCCAGGTGGCATAAAGTTATCAAAGTTCTTTTTGCACCCTTGGGGTGGTCAACATTTGATGGACTCAAGGTTTTGAAGGTCTTGGCTCTAAACTTTTTAACCATGATGGGTCAGTTTTGGGGGTTTTAGTGACAATATAATGAGGTAGCAGTAAACATTAAGAAAGCATTTTTATTCAAAACAAGTGGCATAAAGTTATCAAAATTCTTTTTGCACCCTTGGGGTGGTCAACATTTGATGGACTCAAGGTTTTGAAGGTTTGGGCTCTAAACTTTTTAACCATGAAGGCTCAGTTTGGGGGTTTTAGTGACCATATAATGAGGTAGCAGTAAACATTAAGAAAGCATTTTTATTTGAAACATTTAGCAATATGCCAGCCATGCCATGGAGTTTCTCCACCAGTGTAGAAATCCTTTTCCAAACTGAGTGGTGTGTAGGCATTCCTCCTCAGCAGTGCACATGTTGTATTGAGCATAGCCTTGTACTAACGTTCGCTGTTGTGCATGCCACTGACTCTGTGCTTGTCTTGCCAGTTTTGATCTGATTGAGCTATGTTTAGAGAAGGTAGTTCAGATCTGAGTTTGAGAAGAAGCCTGGATAGAGTTCAATACTTTACCAAACTACCTGTGATTTATTTTTTATTGTTTTAAACATCAGAGGTGAGAAAACTCCTTGAGCTAGTGGGAATCTGCTCTTCCAGGAAAATCTCTTATGCATTCTAAAGAATTGCAATTGCCCCTTGCCCTGTAGTGCATGGCAAGTAAGTTCCTACAGGAGATGGAGTAAGGACATTATTTAGCGTTCCTGTGCACGTAGTGACTGCATACACAGGCTTGCTACAAGAAACAGGCATTTTTCTTACTGTTAGCAGTGCTCAATCTCACTTCTCTGTGTATGATTCGGAAATCCTTTTCTTCATAAAGGTTGTTCTAAGCTATCTGCTGCTGTTAACCTTTAGGATATGTTTTGAGTAGCAGGCAAGTGGCCTTTGTGGTGGCCAGCTGTGAATAGCCTTGCTGGGCAGGGAGGGGGAGTGGAACAGACTAACTTAGTTTCCCAGGGGGAAAAACCCCTGCAGGGAGGGCAATGCTCTTACAAGTCCTCCCCCTGCTGCTTCCAGGATGGGTGTTAACCCATCACACCAGCACACCGGTCTGCCCATCTGTAGAGCTTTGCATAGTTTTCCTTTGTTCTACACCATGAGAGTTTTTGAGAATTAAAATGCTTTGGCCTCATGGAAACCATGTAGTAACAGCAGCAGCCTGTAGAATACAGAGGTGTCTGTAGAATACAAAAGATAGATGAGGAACAATTTTTCTTTCCTTCAAGATTTTACCCTCTCGGTGTAACCTTGTAAGCAGTGCATGCTAACAGGATGCCCACAGTCAGTCCAGCAATATGGGTGAGGTACTCCTCTATATTGCAGCAATACTAAATTTAGCTGAAAAAATGTTGAAAAAGAAAGCAAAACCTGAAGGAGTTCATAGTTGTAAGGTTCTATGGTTATCTAGTTTTACCATGGACATGTGTGAAGGGGCAAAGGGACAGAAATTTCCCCAGTCTGATTTTTCCATAAGCCATGGTGATGCCTCTGATTTAGGAGCTGTTGCTGGTGATTTTGAAACAGACATTTTAGAAGTTAAGGCAGAAAGAACAAGAAGTATTGTAGGTCAACTTGTTCTTGACTGCAAACATTGAGAAGGAAGGGCAGCAGTGGTGTTCATCTTGCTGTTTTAGTGCTCACAGGTCAAGAACCCTGGTATGCAGATGCTCTCAAGACAACTGCTTGAATGTAAACAGGATATGTTGTATAACACAGCATTTAGCAGCAGGGTAACCCACTTAAAGAATCCTTACTATTCCTGGTTATCCTTCATTTTCCCAGTGCTGGCATATCAGAAGGTGTGAATTCCAGTTCTTAAGAGACTTATTCTGCATTTCATAACCACAGCAAATTCAGTCTGCAGTGCTCCTTGGTAACTCTGTAGGCACTTGGTGGCTGTTGATGGTACGTGGACCCAGTTAACACAGGTCTGGAAAAGTGAGGTGTGTTCAGAGCACCAGGGCTGTGAGGATTTAGAGTGTAGAAAGGCACTTTGACATATGCCCTGTAGAAATCTAGATACCAAGATTGAGATTGTAGGGAAAACTGGGACAGTACCTGGTGTTCAGTGATCAATCATATGCCAGTCCACTGGTGCTATCTAAGGTGGTGGGGGATGGAGCTGGACATGAATTCAGATTGTGTTGCAGTTTCTTGCATCTGCTTCATTCAGTGCTAGGAAGAGCAGTTTCTTGTGAAAGCACTGGTGGCACTGCAAGCTGATCCAGAATCCATCAAAAAGTGGTGGGCAGGCTGAGCTACTTGGTATTAATGTCACAGATTCCAGTGCAAATCTGTCCCTCAAACTGGAAGGACAGCTTCTCTTCTCACTTCTCTTGCTGGCTGTGATCTGGGTTTTAGAACTTAGATGAAATCCATACACAGTGTTTAGTTGTGGACATCTGAGGTTCAGTTACATCAATTCATGTTTTCAAAGTGCTTGTTTTCAAGCAAGAAGTTTTAAAGTGGGACAAAATGGGCAGTTCAGTGGCCTGGCCTTTGGAGGCTCTGGCACTTTCTCTGTCCCTCTGTCTCCTTTAGGGGGCTTGGGAAGTTAGTCTTAGGAAAGCTGTTTTAAACTGTTACAAGCCAGTCAGAGCCTTCAATGGAGCTGTTCATAATTCTTTGAAGGATAAACCTGAAGAGCAATGTTAGGAAACTTCATCCTTGTTATGTCTTTATTTCTTGTACAAGTGGATAAAACATTTTGACACTTCCCTTGTGGTAAGTCTTCTACCTTTGTAATGTTATGTATTTTGAGATACTTTAAGACACAGAGAAATAGCTTGTCTTTAAAAATCCAGTCTTCAGCCTTCACCAGTATTAAAGAGCTGTAAAATAGCTTTTTTTTTTGGGATAAAGTCATCTCAAAGACTCCTTTAAGCCAATTCAGCATCGAATGGACTTGCCAAATAGCTTCCTAGGCTCATTTCCCTAATAACATAACTCTGGGATGTGATTTTAACTTGAATCAGGAAATCAAAGTGTAGTAGTTTCTGAGATTCCCAGACAAAGTTCTGACAGTGACAGTTATTTTTAGCAGATGAATCTCATGAAACAATCCCATATAAAATTGCACTAGATAAGATCAGAAGCAATTACCATAGGGCATTATTCTCCCTCTCTTTTTCTCACTGCAGTTAAAACATCATAGTCTCTGGTTTTCATTCACCCTGTTCCAGAGTAATGAATATTATTATGCCAGTCAGGAGAGACCAAGGTGGTGGTAAGAATATTTTCTGTCATTTTGTGGAGATTTCACTGTTAAGCAAGAAAAGGTTTTTCTCATTTTCCTTCAGCTCTTCTGAAGAGGTCCTGGGGCCTGCCCCCAAATGCCATCATTTCTCAGCCATCTGTCTTGCAGGTCTGTACCTCCACAGTGACCTACAGCTTGCCCGTCTGGAATTGCACAAATGTGATGAATATTTATAGGGGTTGTTGCTTCTCCTACTGCTGCCTTCTTGCTATTGGAAAGTATGTTTGGGTAAACTCTTGCCCTGTTCTTTACATTTTATTAGAATAAAACCTTTATTAGAATAAACCAGACCAGGTTGGAAGAGACCTTCAAGATCATCGTGTCCAACCCATCAACCAATCCAACCCACCCAAACAGCTAACCCATGGCACCAAGCACCCCATCAAGTCTCCTCCTGAACACCTTCAATGACGGCGACTCCACCACCTCCCTGGGCAGCCCATTCCATAGCGCAATCACTCTTTCTGTATAGAACTTCTTTGACTCAGGCTGAATTGCAGCTCACAGTGAAGCACACCTGGAGTCCCATCAAGGTTTCCATGGGCTGTGTATGCTCTAGAGGATATTGGTTTTTAACAAAGACATTTCCAGATTGCTGGAATTAGGAAAAAGCTTTTCTAGACTCCCCAAACCACGATCATTATTTTCTAGACTTGGAATACCTCTGACAAAGCCTCCTGTACCAGCTGTTATTTAGGATTGGGTTTTTTGAGATCTCTCTCTCTGCTGTGGAAAGTTTAATGCTTTTCCTCAGCTCTTGAGTATTGTCTTTCAGATTGGGATCTCTAAAAGTAATTCAGAGAGTTGGCAACTTAGACCTGACAAGAGTCTTGGGCCACTTGTCCTAGGCTGTTCTCTGATCCTGTTTCTCATGTATCTATTTGTCTGAGCTGCTCACCTTTATCTTGCTATGTTCAGAGCTCACTCTTGTTTCCTTCATCACTACAGAGTGCATCTTCAGGAGCAGAAGAGGCATTTAACAAACCTGGCACTGAAAGCCCAAGGTTCTTCTGGCTTCTCTTTCTTGGTGCTGGATTGCCAAACAAAAATACAATGGACTCTCTGTAAATATAATTAAACACAAAGTTGCTGCTTCTTCCTCTGTCAGACTCGGTCTGATTGCACACTCAAATCCTGCTCAAAAACATTTCCTAGCTTTCCATTTTCAGGATTTTCGATGCTGCCACAATGTGACAGGTGACAGAAGGAGATCACACACAGCAGCTGCATCCTACTGGTGGTTAAATGGGCACATGAATGTTTTCCCTAAGGAGGACCCCACATTGCTAACTTGGATGGCCTTACTGCCATACTAAGATGCACTGTTTGCCATCACAGTCAAGGGACAGGGAGATTACACCACACTGTACTTCAACTTTCACTTCTGAACTGCTGAAGAATTTGGGAGACATAGGGAAGGGATGAGATTTTTTTTAATCCCTTCTTTCCTTCCCTTGTCTCCCCCTCCTTCCCCTGTCTGTCTCCCCTTCCTTCCCCTGTCTCCCCCTCCTTCCCCTGTCTGTCTCCCCCTCCTTCCCCTGTCTGTCTCCCCCTCCTTCCCCTGTCTGTCTCCCCTTCCTTCCCCTGTCTGTCTCCCCTTCCTTCCCTTGTCTTCCTTCTTCACCATGATGCCTTTTGCCCCATCTTCTCATGCACAGATCAATGGCATACCCTCTGCAGTGTTTAAGGGAAGGGGGATGTGGTCCTAGGAGCTGACAGTCTCCTTTCACAGCTTCTTTTTTAATGTGAAAGTTAATTGGAAAATAAACATAGACCAACTTCTTACCAGGATGTAGCTTCAGAGTGGCTGTAACTAGTTCAGTGCAGTGACTGCTTCTATGCATCTATGTAGTGAGACTGCTTTTGCCAGCAAGCCTCACGCTTGAGGAGCACAGATATGTTTCTTGCTTAAAAATAAACAGAAAACCAACCAGAAAAGTAAGTCTGAAAATCTTTTACATTCATATGTGCACTATCTGTACTTCTCTTTTAGATGAGCAAGCTTTGGTATATTGGTTTTCACCTTCCCTGATGAATGTGAAAGGTACTACGTCCTCCTATAAACCTTGTCCCCTGTGTGTCCACTGTGGTGGTCTGATATTACAGCACAGGCATTGGGAGTAGTTGGGTTTGCTTTTAGATGGTTCTGAACTTCTGAAAAGCATTAGAGCTGACTTAGGGAGAGCCTGGTGGAATTAGAGGGGCTGGCTTTCACTGTGCAAATTATTCCTCCTGCCATGCTAGCACCAGAAGTTTATCTTTTAATATAAAATTGCTCAAAATAGATCAAATTTCTACTTAAATTTTTATCCAAGCTATCCCAAAATAATTTTATCTAAACCAAGTCTGGAGACAGTGTAAGAACAAAATATCTCTGCTTTAGCACATCGATAAGCTTCCACTTCCATTTTTGTTCCAATTAATAGAAGCTATTTGCAGTTCTGGAGCCAGAAGAAGCAATCCTTGAGCAGTAAGTTGTATTTGCCACCTGTTGCAATATTCAGAAACCATATCATGTGCTATTAAGTTCCAGGTGTAGACCTTTATCAAAGGTAGCTCAGCAAATTCCTTGTTTGAGTCCCAGGTGTGTAACAGCACACCTAGGACTCTTTGGACACAGTTAGACATTGTGGCACAGCAGGGGATGGTATAAATGTTTCATTATCTAGATTCAGCTTCAGTGGCTGGAAACCAGTGCCTAGATATATAAATAATGAAGACATTGCTACCAATAGAGCGAAGCAGCAAACTTCCCAAGTTGTTTTCTTGGTTTAAATTAATTTTCCCCTTTTTTCTTCCCCACCCTTCTTTTTCCCCTTTCCCCCCCTTCTTCTTTTTCCCCTTCCCCCCTTCTTCTTTTTCCCCTTTCCCCCCTTCTTCTTTTTCCCCTTTTCCCCTTCTTCTTTTTCCCCCTTCCCCCCTTCTTCTTTTTCCCCCTTCCCCCCTTCTTCTTTTTCCCCTTTCCCCCCTTCTTCTTCCCCTTTTCCCCCTTCTTCTTTTTCCCCTTTTCCCCCTTCTTCTTTTTCCCCTTTTCCCCCTTCTTCTTTTTCCCCTTTTCCCCCTTCTTCTTTTTCCCCTTCCCCCCCTTCTTCTTTTTCTCCTTTCCCCCCTCTTCTTCTTTTTCCCCTTTCTGTCTTGCCTGCCTCCCTTCTTCCCTCCCTCCCTTTCTTTTCTTTCTCAGTTGTTTCCTTACAGCTTTGTTTAGCTAGTGTCTTCAAGGAAGAGTATATTGATAAGTTGAGGAATCAAATGAGAAAGGCTTTGCATCTGGGTTAATATTTTCTGCGTAGATCTGCTGTGTGACAAAAAGGAATTTGTATGGCAGGTATCTGGTGCCATATCAAATATTTCCTGCACAGGAACAGCCTTTAATCAGCACGGTGTAAGTGCCTTTTTGTAGACACCTTCAGCAGATACTGGACTTGAGTGCATTCATGGAGAAGCTCAAATGTGAGAAACACTGTGCTTAAACAAGATGTATAAACAGGAGAGTATCTGCAAAGTAAAACTTCTTTGGTACGAAATATTGCAGAAATGCCTTCATTCAGGATCAAGGAGGTCTGCAGAACTGTCTGGATTTCAGGTAGCTAATTCAAGTTCAGTCAGCTGCTGTGTGTTACTGTCTGCATTAGTGAAGCAGTGTAATGCAGTTCACAAGTCCTTATGGGCTTTGATCTGCAAGAAGTAAAATACCTGTGCTGTGTAAACCAAAGGCATGCAGACATGAGTCAGTTCTGTTTGATATTGGGGATAATATACTTCCACCAAATGACTCCTTAGAATGGTTTTGTACTGAGACAACTGTAGCTCTATTCTCATTAACTAAGAATCTTAGTCCTTTAGTTTCCTATGTGTACAGGTACACCTCCCACTTACCCTTAAATGTTTACAGTAGGGCAGTGTTAATCACTGGTGTTCATGGAGCCTGGTGGGCAGTGTTAATCAGTCACTCACTAGTGTTCATGTAGCCTGGTGGGCAGTGTTAATCAGTCACTCACTAGTGTTCATGTAGCCTGGTGGGCAATGTTAGTCAATCACTCAGTGGTGTTCATGTAGCCTGGTGGGCAGTGTTAATCACTAGTGTTCATGTAGCCTGGTGGGCAGTGTTAATCACTCAGTGGTGTTCATGTAGCCTGATGGGCAGTGTTAATCACCAGTGGTGTTCATGTAGCCTGGTGGGCAGTGTTAATCACCAGTGGTGTTCCTTTAGCCTGTCCATCTTTCGGTTTCAGTGTAATTGCTACAGAACTTCAGAGTCATGACCTGGTTAATTAAGGTGATCTTGCTCTCGGGTACCTGGCCATGTGGATATGAAAGATGATATTGATTGTTGTTAACCATTTGGATTTCTTACAACCCTAGGTAGGGAATAAATATAAACTTTCCAAGAGGTTAGAATAGTTTTGCCTCTACATTGAAGCTAAGGGTTCAAATGCTTATTTTTTCCCCCCCCTCCTACTGTGTGCAATTGTTTAGTTGTCTGCATCCAGTATGAGTTCATTTTGAAGCTATAACACCATGGTTATATACGTATTTTTAAACAAATTATTTTGTGGGAACAAAATTCCTCTTAATCTGCTTTAAATTTTATCTTTTTTATCTTTTCCTGGTTTTGCTTCTTTTTGTCATGGACACCCCTGGGAGAAGCCAAAGAAAAAATTCATTATGGTGGTCTGGGTCATTTGGGAAGAGCATAACTCTTTACATTCCTATCAGTGTTTTCTTTTGTAGTAGAATGTGAGGACCAGCTCAGTTGAGAACCAGACACCAATCTCAAGTGAAGTGCTCATTAAAAATGGCTTTAAAAGTTATCTTTTCAAGAGCAAATGCTTTATTACTATGGACAATGTTGTAAAGAGATTTTCGTTATTATTCTTCTTCTTTTCCCCCAGTAGTCTGTTTCTGGACTTCTTCCAGATGAATGTGATTATTTTTGTTAGATAGCAAAGATGGTGTATTTACCTTAGCTCTGAAATAAAGTATGAAAGTATGCTCTTTCAGCACTAGACTTCTGTAATGTTATAGTGCCCAGAGCTCAACAAAACACCATAGGTGCCTTTTGTATGGTGGATAGGAGTTCAGTTCTTTTATTGTCATAAATGTTCATTTCAAGTTCAAGTAATAATGAGCCCAAGCCCATCAGGCTTTTCTTTTTCATGTAACTTTTGCCTTTCATTAATGTTATTTTTGTTAATCTTTTGTTCTCATTTTTGGTACAATACCACCAGCACAGATTATCAGGGTATTATTGAGGGAAAACCTTGTAAAATCAACCATGTTAATCTTTTTAGTACAGATAAGAAGAGATGATCCTTGTTTTCAGTGGTTTTTAAATAGGTTTGTCTACTGGTTACCATTCAGATGATGATGTGAGGTTCTGTCAGCTGAAGCCTCCTGCAGAGCATAGGTGACACCCTGACCCAAGAGGGCTGTGACCTATCAGGGTTCTTTAATGAGAAAGATCCAGGCCTTAGCACAAATGTGGAGGTTTGGGCTCTGTGGAGTGCATCTGTGAAGGGTATGTCCCTCAGAAGTTATTCTGAGTCGGAAGCTTCATAAACCTTCTGGAATCAGCCACTGCTTCAGATCTTTGTGGTATCTTTGTCCAAAACATTCCTAAATAAATAAGATAGAGAAGCAAGGATTGGGTTTGAAAGCATGCAGTGTCTAAGCCCAGTGGTCCTGGTGGACAGCAGGATGCTCATGAGCTAGCAATGTGCCCTTGTGGCCAAGAAAGCCAGTGGCATCTTGGGGTGTATTAGAAGGGCTGTGGTCAGTAGGTTGAGAGAGGTTCTCCTCTCCCTCTACTCTGCCCTGGTGAGGCTGCATCTGGAATATTGTGTCCAGTTCTAGGGCCCTTTAGTTCAAGTAGGACCTCAGAGAACTGATTGAAAGAGTCCAGTGCAGAGCCACAAAGATGATGAGGGGAGTGGAACGTCTTCCTACTGAGAGACAGAGAAGAGGACCCTGGGTAGTGACCTCATTCATGGTTATAAATATGTGAGGGGTGAGACAGGCTCTGCTCAGGGATGTGCAATGAGAGGACAAGGGGCAAGGAGACAAGCTGGAACATGTGGTGGGTTGAAGTTCCCCCCCCAACATAAACTTTGCCAGACTAACTCAGTAAGAAGCAAATGAAGCTGTATTTACAAGGAAAATCTGCACTCTAGGATGGAATGCAATGAATGTGTACACAATACACAGGAGTCACAATATTACACAGATATTTACAATTAGCAAACAACACAAAACTGCTCCTGGTCAGAGACCAGAGAAGCTGTTCCACTGCCTCCCCTCCCCCTGTCCCAAAAGAGAGAGGAGGGGAGAGAGAAGCAGTGGTTAGATTTAGCCAAGGCCAGCCAGAAGCAGGTTATCTCTCCTGAGCGAAGCAAGACAGCCACAGAAGAGCAAAGGAAGGAATTGTTATGGTACAGCTCCTCTTATTCAGCTATTGCCCAATGAATTTGTTTAGAACAATCTTTTGTTCTCCTTTTTACACCCCCAGTAGTGATTTATTCATATTTTGCTACTTTTCTGTTTGAAATCTGTAGCTGAATTTTAAAGGCACAGCCTAAAACCACCACAGAACAGAAGGAAAAACTCTCTCTGTGAGGGTGCCAGAGCCCTGGAGCAGGCTGCCCAGAGAGGTTGTGCAGTCTCCTTCCCTGAAGACATTCAAAACCCACCTGGATGCACTCCTGTGTGACCTGCTCAAGGCTGTCAGGGAGTTGGACTGGATGATCTTTTGAGGTCTCTTCCAATCCCTAACATTCTGTGATACAATTTCCCTTTTATCTGAGAGTATCACATGGGCTCAGTCTTTGAGAGGTTTATCTCTGTGGCAGTTAAATTGAAGGTGGAACAACTTTGCCTTTGCACACATGAGTTGTAGCAGGGGACTCCTCCATCTTTCAGAATCTGTTTTCCACAACTGAAAATGTTTAACTAACCTTTTGAAACACTCTCAGTCTTCTCTGTGTCCTGCAAAATAGGCTGGAATTTCAGTTCTAGGATCCACGATGGTAAACATCTTTGTAAGCTCACTTGTGGTTATCCATTACATAAAACCAGAAGGTAGTCTACTGGCACACTCTGATGTCACTCCAAGTGTGTCACTGCATCTAGTGTTGTAAATGTAAAATACATAGCTCAAAACCCATCAAGAGACTACATAACAACTACAGCTATTACATTACAACTACCTGAGGGGGGGTTGTAGCCAGGTGGGGGTTGGTTGGTCTCTTCTCCCAGGGAACCAGCACCAGAACACGAGGACACAGTCTCAAGGTGTGCCAGGGGAGGTTTAGACTGGATGTTAGGAAGAAGGTCTTCACAGAAAGAGAGATTGGCCATTGGGATGTGCTGCCCAGGGAGGTGGTGGAGTCACCATCACTGGAGGTGTTTAGGAGGAGACTTGATGTGGTGCTGGGTGCCATGGGTTAGTTGATTAGATGGTGTTGGATGATAGGTTGGACTCGATCTCAAAGGTTTCTTCCAACCTGGCTAATTCTATTCTATGCTGTTCTATTCTATTCTGTTCTGTTCTGTTCTATTCTGTTCTATTCTATTCTATTCTACTCAACTTTGTCAATGCTTCCATCACATTTGAATTAGAATTCCAAACATTTGACTTCTTCGTACTGGCAGATGAAGTAAAAAAAGAGTGAGCTTTCAAATTATGGACTAAAATTCTGTAAGGATATTTTTAATCAGTTAACACCCAAACCACTTTGTTGGTTCCAATGTGGAACCTGAAAGTTGCTGCTACTCATTGTTCTCATAATATGAGGTGTGCAAGAGAAATATAAGGAATTTTTTGTTGGTTTTTTTTTGGGTCAAAGTTTGTAACACAGTTTTTTATTACACCTTTCCAAAGCCTTTTGCTGCTTGTGTTCGTCTAATGTTGCTGACAGGATGCACGACCAAAGCCCACTAGAGGGAGCAGGAATATTTTGTTAAGGCATTGCCGAGTCAGTGTTTGAGATGGTCTCTGTTCCTACTTCGTATCCTGCTGTAGGAAAAGTGTGTCATGATGCTATGTCCTTTATGGCACATTCAAATCTGCACGTTGTATAGGTGGTGTAGGTAAAGGTTTGATCACATCCCAGATCCTGTTTGCTATGTGAGGCTGTAAGTAAAGGTTTGATCACATCCCAGGTGCTGTTTGCTGTGTGAGGCTGTAGGTAAAGGTTTGATCACATCCCAGATCCTGTTTGCTGTGTGAGGCTGTAGGTAAAGGTTTGATCACATCCCAGATGCTGTTTGCTGTGTGAGGCTGTAGGTAAAGGTTTGATCATATCCCAGATCCTGTTTGCTGTGTGAGGCTGTAGGTAAAGGTTTGATCACATCCCAGATGCTGTTTGCTGTGTGAGGCTGTAAGTAAAGGTTTGATCACATCCCAGATGCTGTTTGCTGTGTGAGGCTGTTATTTGAGGTAGAGCATGCCACCACCTTCACATAACAAGTAGGGAAGAAAAGGGTGGCTTCATCAGACCACTCTTGTCTCTTTCAGTGGAGTTAAATGTGGGCTAGGTCTGGCCCAGAACTGAGAAGGAAAACACACATAACTTCACATCCTGAGAAGATAAAAAAGTCTTTCATACCCCCTCCCTCCCACCTTGTGTCAGGATTTAATCTCACTGAAAGTGCCTCTTTAAGAAGTTTTCTGAAGCCTCAAACTTCCCCAAACTCATTTATATAGGCTGCATGTGGTGCTCCCACAAACCCTGACTTGCTTCACTCAGATCTGTCTGCAGTGTACGATGCAAAAGTGAAGGGGCAGAAGCTGTGTGGAGACAACAAGAATCAGATGCTGGTTTATCATGATAAATGGATAAAAGCTGCCAGCTGTGAGCACATCTATTTAAAAGCACTTCCTAGCAAGCCCCCCCTGCTTTGCTAGGCAGACTGCATGCCATTTTTAAGGCACAGGCATGGTTTCCAGAACATACTCTAAGAAAGCCTTTTATTCTGATGGGAGCTTCAAATCCTGATGCAAAGTTTGTCAGGACTGAATTATCTTTAGGTGATATTCTTTGAGGGGTCTGCTGGCCAGTAGCTACACACTGAAATGACAGTCTGGGTGCTTTTTTGGAGAGACATCACCAGCAGATTCAGATATTGGTATTCTTCAAGACCTTCCTGTTCTTACTTCATCTGTAGCCTCATATTATGACTTCTGAAGGACATGAAGGACTTAAGGTATGAGACTTTGCATTCTTCCACTTTTTTACTGTCAGTTCACATACACATAATGTGTATAGGAGAAGTTTTACCACCACCTATTTATCTTTCCCTGCAAGAGGAAAGGATGCAAATGAACAGCAAAGCAGGAAGTTAAGCTGTAGGTACAATTATCTGAGTGACCTAAGTCGTGCATATTTTGTGGCAGGCAGTCACTCTCACTAGTGACACACATCTGCTAGTTCACACTAGCAGCGAGGGGAAGCATTCACCTAGCTACCTAACAGGCAGTTGAGGTAGCAGAAGGGCTTTGCATGTGTGGAATTGTAGATATTATAAAGGAAGAAACAATTATGGAAGTGCAGAGAGTTGCTACTGCATCTAAAGTAGAAATGGAGGCAATTAACCAGATGTGTTTCTTAGCAAAGGACATTCGGCCCTAGAATTAAACAAAAAAAGAAAGAGCTTTGTTTCATTATCCATCATTTCCCTTTTCCTGCAGTAAAACATGGACTTTTCTCTTTAGCATATTGCTAAGTGATGTGTACCTGACTCTGTTAGCTATCACCAACACTGTTGCCTTTTGACTCTTATTCTCCTCTTCTGTTAAAATTCATGGGCCTGGCATGAATAAACCTTTATTAGAATAAACCAAACCAGGTTGGAAGAGACCTTCAAGATCATCGTGTCCAACCCATCAACCAATCCAACCCACCCAAACAGCTAACCCATGGCACCAAGCACCCCGTCAAGTCTCCTTCTGAACACCTTCAATGACGGCGACTCCACCACCTCCCCGGGCAACCCGTTCCATAGCGCAATCACTCTTTCTGTATAGAACTTCTTCCTAACATCCAACCTGAACCTCCCCTGGCGCAGCTTGAGACTGTGTCCTCTTGTTCTGGTACTGGGTACTGGTACTGTGACGTGCATGTCACAGTTTTTAACCTGAAATGTTCTTACTGTTCTGCCAGGGTTAAGAGTGGCATGAGATGTGTGGCTGTTGTAAGCATGCTGTTCATGGTAGGTCTCCTGCCTAGATGGCAGATTGTAGCTATCCAGGTTGATGGAGGTGATTTTCCTACCTTTCCCCACAGTCATGTGTGCTACCTCCTGTGCCATATGCAGTTCTGAGCACCTCAATGTACAAAGGACATCAAGCTGTTAGAGTGTGTTCAGAGAAGGTGAAAGGTCTCAAGGGCAAGACTTAAAAGGAGCAGCTGAGGTCCCTTGGCTTGCTCAGCTAGGAGAGCAAGAGGCTCAGAGGTGACCTCACTGTGGTTATAGCTTCCTCAAGGGAGGCAGCAGAGGGGGAGATGCTGATCTCTCTAGCCATAGGACTCAAGGAAGTGGAGCAAAGTTGTGCTAGGAGGGAGTTCAGATTGGGTTTTAGGAAAAGTCCTTTACTGAGAGGGTGTTTGGGCACTGGAACAGGCTCCCCAGGGAAGCAGTTGTGACATCAGTTTTGTGAGAGATCAAGGAGCATCTGGATGCTTAGTCATGGGGTTTAGTTTTAGGTAGTCCTGCAAGGAGCAGGGAGTTGGACATCATGGTCAGTATAGGTCCTTTCCAACTCAAGGTGTTCTGTGACTCTACATATTTTCTTCATGTCTGAGCTTGGGGCTTGCAGTGAGAGCTGTGCTGCTGTGGCTACACAGAGGCTAGGCAGCAAGTTTATGTTAAGCTGAAGGAGCATGCTGGTTTTCAGCGTAGCAGTAACCACAGGACAAGCATCCCCATTCTTCTATTACTGTTACATTTCACTGCAGTTGGGTCTTTAATTCTTCTGAGACAGTTTCAGGGATGAGTGATGACTCAGATGATGTGGAGTGAGGCAGTTTAGTGTCCTCTGCACACAGACCCCAGGTTTATTGTGGTCCTGTTGCTTTCTCTCTCGTGTTGATGTTATTGTGTCTGGTAGTACTAAACAATCTGTGACAAATTAGTGCCATTCATCTTCACAGAGTTCACAAAGCTCAGCTAATGAATATGCTGTGGTTGATCAGCTGTTTTTTAATAGCTGTGACATTAGTGCAGAACTTTGAACACAAAGCAGCATCAATAATGTCCAATTGAGCCTTTCAGGCAGTGAAAGTCTCAAATAATAGCAGAATATTGGAATATTTTTACCAGTGCCGTTGAGGGTAAAGCTCTTTGTGAAATAAAACCACCTGGAGCTGTCCTTTGTTTGATTGCTGTGGTGCAAATCTAACAGAACAGACTGCTTTGCCCAAATTCATCATTGTGAAACCACTTAAGAAAATAAGAAAATGCTGTAATTAAGTAATTAAAACTTAGTATTTTCAGGCTTCCTGGATTCATAGAAACTGTTAGTGTCAGTCATTTTTCTAGCAAACTGTTGAAAAGTTATCAATCCTAGTGCCTATATTACCTCACTCCAGCCATAACTATCTGTATTTTGCCCCAAAGTATTTTAACTGCCCTCTGAGCAACCTCATCTAGTGGAGGATGTCCCTGCTCCCTGCAAGGGGGGTGGGCTAGATGGCCTTTGGAGGTCCCTTCCAACTCAAATCATTTTATGATTCTGTGATTCTTCCATCACAAATTTTTAGTCCATCAGCAGAGTCGATCTAACAACAGTCTCTACAGACAGAGGGGCATCAAGGCAACAAATAGGCAAAATTAGCTGCACTGAGGAGTTGAAGGAATTCATTTACATGCAGAGGGAAGTAGGAATTAGTGTAGCAGTTAACTATAACTTCTTTGCAGAAGATGAGATGATTCAAGAGCACCTAGAAATTACTGGTTGAAGTGAAACAATGAGGATTAACTGAATAATGATATAGAGGGAAAAGCCACAAGCAACTTCCTAGCTGAGCTCCTCCAGCATTAGCACTTGGGAAGATCTTTGGTAATTTGGCACAGAGGGCAAGAATTAATTACATTGGTGACACCAAGCTGGGTACTTATCAATGCAGGGGAGCAATGGCATATCATATAACAAAGAAACAGATCACCTTGTGAACTCCAGTAGTAACCATGAGTGAGGTTTTGTAGCACTAAATGTAAAATCAAGAATTTAAGGACAAATAAGAATTTTTATCCTGAACTACAGGGCAGGGACTCCTGTGTGGCTCAGTCCTGCTCAACAACTCTGAACTCTCCTTTCCATAGCAGGATAGCTGTGTCCAGGCTGCTTATTAGGAGCAGTTCTTGCTCCATGCTGTTCTGCACTGTGTGCTGACATTGCCTGGGAGATGCTGGCTGGCAAAGACCTAACTGTGCCAGGAAGCAGAGGAATTAGCAGGCACTCATGGGCCATCCCCTGACCCTGTGATGTGGTTATGTCTTGCTGGTACAGGCATGGTCAGGAAGAGCAAAATTATGTGGTCTTGAAAAATGAAAGCAGAAAGAGTATGTGATTGGTCTCCATAAAACCATCAGGCAACAAAGACAGAGGAGAGAAAGGAGCTATTTAAATGACAACAGTGATACAAGAACAAATAGCTTGGAATAAATGAGCACTGGAAATGAAAAGCCATTCTTTCCAGGGCCTGGAAAAGCAGTGTGAGAGGCTGTTTGCTTGTTTGGTTTGTTCCTAGTTAATTTTAGGATGGAAACTTGTTAAATTTAAGAAGTTGTTATATAAAAAACCATAATGCTGTTGCCAGAAGCTGCAGGCAACTGGAACCAGCACTCAAGGTGTCCTCCTATCCAGTATTCTCATGGAGTGAGCTTAAGCTTGCTGAGGAAAGTGACAGCAAATGCATGCTGCAAATCTGAAGCTGTGGTAAAGGTCTATCCTGGTCAGCTTGTGTGTTCTCAATAGGTAGTTATGCAGCTTTCCAGTGCTCAAGTCTGACCTTTTGGAACCATATTGTAGATTCTGTTCACTTATGGCAGGTTTATTTCATGCCACAATCTATCACATTTATTTAATGAGACCTTGTGGCCCTGTGGAGTACTGTGTGGGCTTAGAAGCTCCCCTTTAGAAGCTACACAGCTGTTACTTGCTGGGATGTAACACTCACCAGTGTGTACTGTGTCCAGACTGCAGCTGATTCCACATCAGCCATTTCCTCAGTGGAAGTCTTTACTACATCTAGTGTGAATTGTAACTTCCATGACTGCAGGGAGGAAGCTGACTCATGTTCCTGAGCGCCAGCGCTGATTTGGCAGTGACTATTTCAACTCATCCTAGATGGAGAGTAGAAGTACACCTCCTTTGAAGAAGCTTCCTTGGTAATTCATGAAGCTGTTTCACATCTGTGACAGATTCCATCTAAACATAAGGAGGAACAACTTTCAGGCTGGCAGAGCACTGGAACCGTGGTGGTGGACTTTCTGCCTCTGGAAAAAGTCAAAACAAGGCTGGATGCTGTCCTGGTCAGCCTGCTTTGGCAGGGGGGTTGGACAAGGTGATCTCCAGGGCTCCCTTCCATCCCCTACCATTCTGTGATTCTCTGATGTTGTGAATAATCACATAAAAATGAAGAAGTCCCAAATGAGTTAGAACTTGTTTGTTCTGTGTATGGAATTACTGTTCGTGATTGGAAGGCCCATGGAAAACCTGAGGTGAATCTGTCTCATCCAAATTCAGGATATTTCTCTTCAGCATTGTAAGTCTTTAAAAAGAAAGACAAATGGGATGAAGACTTCATGTGAAAATGTCAGGCTAGATACTGGGTTAATTTGGAAGGAATTTCAGCAATTCTTATCCTAGGCACCAGGTGGTGTTTCAGCCTTTGGTACTGAAATGCACATCTCCCCACAGTGTCAAGAGCACTTCAGATCCTATTTTTAAACTGGTACTTAAATAATAGAGATACTGACTAGCAGCATTCTTGCCCATTCCCCCCCACCCCCCTTTTCAAATTGGCAGTGTTCATGCTGAGAAGAATTGACACCCACAAACTGCAACGCTGGTGGTGGTGTACAGAATGTGTTCCTGACAGCTGAGCTCCTCAGTGGTGCTCAGGAGATTGGAAAATGAGGGTAGCAGGTAGTATGCATCTGCTCCAGAGTGCAGACTTCTGATAGAAGTGATTAGCTCTTTTCAAAGGAGTGCTTCAGAAGGGAAGCTTCTGTCCTTTGCAGGTATGTCACAGTGTATGTGTTAAGCCTGTGATCCACTCGTGCAGCCTCCCTCCCCCTTCTCTGCTGTGCTGCTGTCACATTAAATGCTCTGTCCTGGTGGGGACTTGGCAGGGGCAGAGCAGCTCTGCATGTGTAGGAGCTGCTGAGCTCTCTGTTACAGGCACCTGAGGGCAGAAGGAGAAATCCTGTCCAAGAATATGTCACCTTCCCATCTGTGCTCTTGTAACACTACCTTACAGGAATGTTTGCCTTTTAATGGAGAGGTCTGCATTGCAATTTCCCAGTGTGTATTGAATTGCAAGCACGCTTCTACATGCTTTGGTAAGATGCAGAAGTTTAGCCCTGTACTAATCCAGGGTTTGAATTTCCTGATGCTCACTGAAAGCAGGTAAAGTTCTGTGTGTGACAGTTGCCAGTCTGCTCACTGTGGGTCATTGTTCGAAACTGAAATTGTAACTGCTTGTGTCAAGACTAGAGGAGTCTACAAGGTGCAAAATACAAGGTTCTGCACCTAGGTTGGGGCAACCCTTGGTATCAGTCCAAGCTGGGGGATGATGAAAGCAGCCCTGCAGAAGAGGCCTTGGGGAAGCTGGTGGATGAGAAGCTGGTGGGATGTAAGCCAGCAGTGTGCACTTGCAGCCCAGAAGGCCAATGGCAGCCTGGGCTGCATCAAGAGAAGTGTGGCCAGCAGGTTGAGAGAGGGGATCCTGCCACCCTTCTCATACCTGGACTACTGTGTCTAGCTCTTGAGCCTCCCAACACAAGAGAGATAAGGACCTGTTGGAGTGGGTCATGAGGAGTGCCACAAAGATAATCAGAGGGCTGGAGCACCACTCCTCTGAAGCCAGGCTGAAAGAATTGGAGCTATTCAGCCTGGAGAGGAGAAGGCTTCATGGGGACCTTATAGCTACATGGCAACATCTGAAGGGGACCCAGAAGAAGGCTGGGGAAGGACTGTTTAGAAGGGTCTGTGGTGATAGGACAAGGAGCAGTGGTTTGAAACTGGAGCAGGGTAGATTTAGGTTGGACATCAGGAAGAAGTAATTTACAATGAGAGTGGTGAAATGTGCTGCCCAGGGATGTGGTTGAGGTTAGCATCTACTAACAGAAGGTAAAATAGCACACAGAAAGTTACAGATCCTGTACCATAAACATCAGACTCAGTCTAAAAGGGGAATCTTGCTGAGGGTAAGAGAGAGTCTATGGGCTTTCTCCTAGGGGCTTCTGCTGACCCTGGTCCTCTTCCTTCTGCTCTTGAAGAGTGCCTTACTCTTTAGGGTGACTGCTGTGTCTTTGCCGGGCTGACTATAACTTTATGTACTTTACAGGGACATTTGTATCAGTTTGGCTGTTTTGTTAGATTTCTGTTAAATCTGTCTTCTCTCCTTTCCCTGATCCCCCTTTTCTTCTGGCAGGTGTAGAACTGGGTGATAGAACAACCCCTATACTTTAGCCCTGGATATGGGATCAATGTAGACAGTCCTGTACTGCAAAGCCTTTGGAAAGGTGCATCGTGGTGATTAAATTAGAGTTAAAACTGAAGGCTGAGTGTAGGCATTCAAAGAATATATAGCAAAAATAGTATAACTCTGTCTGTGAAATAAGACAAAAATGGATAAAGGAGAGAAGAGCTGAATTAAGGCTACAGAAAAATAAAGATTAAGGAGCAAAGGCTAAAACTTGAGCTGAATTAATGCTATCTACAGTACAGAGCTGAAGGTAACACAATAACCAGTTTGTGCCACCGTGTTAATAACTGGCCTGTTGTATCTGATCCATCAGATCCTGATTTATTCTTACACAGCAGAAGAACTGAATGTGAAATGAACTCACATTCTCAGCCTCACCCACCTTACATATTGTTCTGCTCTGTTTATAAAGTGGCTTTAATTTCACAGTAGCTTGGAAAATCAAGTCACTTCTGGAAGTCACCTCCTGCTGGTAAATGTAAGATACAGAATTAAATCAGCAAAGCATTCCAGAGAACTATAAAATGACTTCTTTGCAACAGCAGAGAATCTATTCCAAAGTTCTTTACTACTGGATTCAGTGTGCAAGGAATTGTTTTTTTAATTCCTTTTTAAATTACCTTTTAAATGTATGTATGTATTTATTTCCCCCCTAGCACTGCACCCTTCTCAGCCTGTCAGCCTCATTTGCAGATCTCACACTCACTGCTGTCTGTATGCCTGTTATTTTTCACTTGTATTGTATTTTACCCTGGAGAAGAGGAGGCTCAGGGGAGACCTTCTTGCTGTCTACAACTACCTGAAGGGAGGTTGTAGCCAGGTGGGGGTTGGTCTCTTCTCCCAGGCAAGAAGCACCAGAACAACAGGACACAGTCTCAAGCTGTGCCAAGGGAGGTTTAGGCTGGATGTTAGGAAGAAATTCATCACAGAGAGATTGGCCATTGGGATGTGCTGCCCAGGGAGGTGGTGGAGTCACCATCACTGGAAGTGTTTAAAGAGCCTGGATGAGGCACTTGGTGCCATGGTTTAGTTGATTAGATGGTGTTGGGTGATAGGTTGGACTGGATGATCTTAATGGCTTTTTCCAACCTGGTTAATTCTGTATTCTATCCTGTAAACAGTGAAGCCAAAGCAGGAAAACAACTTTTGTATGTTTTTCTACAGCACTTTCCTCCAAGGCTGCACAGGCTGGGGCTGAACTCTTGTTCGTTCCTAACGGAATGAATTAAAGCATGATTCTTTCTCCCCTTGGAGATCGATGTACACTTGAGGAAAGCTTTCTGTTTAGTGTTTGCAAACTAACAGATTTCCCCCCCCCCCCCCTTTTCATTCTGTCTGAACAGGTGATGTGGGTATGTAACTTGTGCCGAAAACAACAAGAAATCCTCACCAAATCAGGAGCTTGGTTTTATAACAGTGGATCAAGCGCGCCACAGCAGCCTGACCAGGAAGGTGGTAGAGGTCTGCGGAACGAGGAAGCCCCCCAAGAGAAAAAAGCAAAGCTGCAGGAGCATTCACAGTACCAAGGACCTCCAGGTGATGTATCCACACAAGCTTTGGACAAAAACAGACCTCAAGGGCTCACAAGACAAGACTCGATTAAGAATGGCTCAGGAGTAAAGCATCCAGTCCCAAGCGATGCAACGTCAGACAGGTAAGGAAGCTGTGATCTGCTGCGCTGATGGGACTGATTTTATCTCACTGTCACTCTGTTGTCTATGAAATATGTCCTGGGCTTTTTGAGCCAGTCCTAAGCAGCAGCTGGGGAGTCTCCTACTGCATTCAGATGGGCATGGACGGTGTGGGGTCTTTCATTCCTGCTCGTTATGAAAACCCCAAACCCAACATGGCAAATGGCAGCTGCAGTGTGACAGCTTGCCCCTGTGCTGGCAACTTTGTTGAGTCATGCTCACTGTGCTCTGCAGAATGCTACCAGATTTCTTTTCTGGCCATTAACTTTAGAGCAGAATCTTAGTAGTTAAAAAGAAGGCTCAAAAAACACCCCCCACCCCACCCCCCCCCCCCCCAAAGGCAGGTTAATGAAGCTGGTGGCTGTTCAGAATATTGGATTAAATGCTCTGGTGATGTGTGCAGTAGGTGCTGTTGAAGATGGGGAAATCTCAGTTTCTTGCTGTTAGTTATTGCTATCAGTATGAAAACTTTTCCTCACTGGTTTGTCTTTGTGTTGCTTGGCCCTGGTTGAAAGGGTGGCTGCTTCAACAGTAGTGGATTAGGACCCAGCTTAGCCAGCGGCTGGAGCTGGAACCTCCTTTCTTTTCTCTTCATGTGATTGTACCAAAAAGGCACCAGAAGGCTTTCAGCTTTTGTGGCTGTTTCACTGGAACACAACAGTAGAAATGGTTTCATTGAATAAATGTAATGAGTTTTGTTTTGTTTTTCCCAAACCAGACTAGAATAGGACTTTAAATAGGGTTGGGAGGGAAAGAAGAGGGCAGTCTTGCTTGCATGTTTCCATGGCAATGATACCCTCTCTCCCCAGAGACCTCCACCTGCCTTGGAACTTGGCAGCCAGAGCAGTGTACTCTGGCAGCCTTCCTCTGCTGCCCAGAGATGACCTCGTTACAATATTTATTCCACAAGCTTGAAACAAGTTAGACAGCTATAATATCTTTTCTAGCTAGTATAATTAGAATTCTTTTCCTTTCCCCTCACCTCTTGTATTCTACCATATTTTATTTGCTATTTTTGGTCTTATTTGAGAGCAGATTGAATGTAATTAATCTAACCCTTTTTGTTTAATTTATTCTGCCTGTTGCCCTTTGGGTTGATTTCAGCTGATGTTCAGTAGTTAGAGGCTCTGAGTGCTCCTCCATTATGTGTGTGGTCTTCCAGAAACACAGCTGGCAGCTTTAACTTGATGCTAAGGAGCAGGTTCTTCTGGTTCTTCCCCCCCACCCCCCTGTTATTGTTCCAGGAAAATAGAATCACAGAGTAGTTTGGATTGGAAGGGATCTCTAAAGGTCGTCTGGTCCAAGCCCCTGCAGTCAGCAGGGACATCCTCCACTGGATCAGGTTGCTCAGAGCCTTGTTAAGCCTGACTTTGAATATCACCAGGGATAGGGCCTCAACTACCTCCCTGGACAACCTGTTCCAGTGTTCCACCACCCTCATGGTGCAGAACTTGTTCCTAACATCCAATCACAATCTACTCTTTTCTAGTTTCAAACCACTGCCTCCCATCCTGTCACTACAGACCTTTGTAAACAGTCCCTCTGCAGCCTTCTTGTAGTCCCCTTCAGGTATTGGAAGGCTGCAATTAGCCTTCTCTTCTCCAGGCTGAACACCCCCAGCTCCCTCAGCCTGTCCTTGTAGCAGAGCTGCTCCATGCCCCCAGTCATCTTCATGGCCCTCTTTGGGACCTGCCCCATCAGGTCCATGTCCTTCCTGTGTTGAGGGCTCCAGGGCTGGATGTGGTACTCCAGGTGAGGTCTCACCAGAGCAGAGTAGCAGAATCCCCTCTCTCCATCTGCTGACCATGCTTCTTTTGATGCAGCTGAGGATGCCATTGGCCTTCTGGGCTGCAAGTGCTCACTGTTGGCTCAAGTCCAGCTTCTTTTCCACCAGAAGTTCCAAGTCCTTTTCCAGCCAATTCCTTATCCACTGAACAGTCTGCCCATCAAATCCATCTCTCTCTACTTAGCAAGTGGGATTTTGTGGGGGCCTTGCAGAAGTCCAGAGAGATGACTCCCACAGGATGTCCCTTGTCCTCTGATCTAGTCACTGCACCATAGAAGGCTACTAGGTTCATCAGGCAGGATTTGCCCTTAGTGAAGCCCTGTTGGCTGTCTCTGACACAGTGTTAGATTACTTTCAGTGACCATTGTAATTTGATGTGAATTTGTTTGAGGTGAAACCAGTTTAATTTGTTTATTGCACTGAGATTTTACGCTGAGGGCAATTGTGAAGTAACCACAGCCTTGTGAGCAGCCTGGCTGCTGATGCAGTGTGACACTGGACTCCCTGAAAACTACCAAAAGACACGAATCAAAGAAATACAGAAGATTACCCTATGTAATCCATAGACTCTGAAGGTCCACTCTGAGGTCTGCTGTGCAGATGGTAGATTTATGGCTGCATGCACTGCAGCTCTTTGATTTCCACTCTCCAGTTTTGTGTTAATTCTGGATTGTACCAAAGGGTCCTTTTATTTTGATTGAAACCCTGCATGTACTCTGTTGTTCCCAAGACTGATGCTGCACATCATTCATATATGTGGTGCTGTCTTCCTAGGTGCAAAATTGTTTCACCAGACATGTTTGCTGTTTGTTTGCTTGCTTTCCCCAGTCATTTTGTAGCAGGCAACCAGCTTGTGAAATCATTGCTTTCTTAATTCCAAAGCCTGTGCCAGAGCAAATGTTTGCAATGTCCTATTAAAATGTGTACAACATCCTAATAAGGCTCCTTGTTCCCCAGCTTTTATTAGTGCTGATGCACATTTTATGTGTAATTCTGTTTGCCTGAACTGTTCTTAGGTCTTTAGGTGGTGGTGCTGTGCTTGAGTGGTAGAAAGAATTGTTTTTCTTGCTTTTGGTGGGATCCATTGTGAGAGCCATTGCAGTTCCTCTCCCCACGTGCATTCAGTGCTTCAAGAACAAGAGGACACAGTCTCAGGCTGCGCCAGGGGAAGTTCAGGCTGGAGGTCATGAAGAAGTTCTACACAGAGAGAGTGATTGCCCATTGGAATGGGCTGCCCGGGGAGGTGGTGGAGTCGCTGTCACTGGAGGTGTTCAGGGGGAGAATTGACAGGGTGCTTGGTGCCATGGATTAGTTGATTGGGTGGTGTTGGATGATAGGTTGGACGCGATGATCTTGAAGGTCTCTTTCAACCCGGTTTATTCTATTCTATTCTAAATTGCAAATCTTCTGCGGCTTTATTGCTTCACAAAGCTCTTTTCTACATATGTGGCACCTCAGAATCGTTTGTAGGCAATAGCTCTCCTGAAGTAGGAAACAGCCCATGCATCTTCCCAGTGCAAGGTTGTGATGAGAGAACTCTCTAGTCTAACGCCTGCCTCGAATGCTGCTGCATAGTAGAGGTAGATCAGAGGATATTAGGGATTGGAAGGGACCTCTGGAGATCATCAAGTCCAAGCCCTGTGCCAGAGCAGGACCACAGAATCTAGTGCAGGTCTCACAGGCTGTGAGTGAGGAAGTGTTTTGGTGGTTTCTTTGCTGTGCTCTGTGGTGGTGGTGGGTGGGTTGGTTGCTTTGTCTCTCTGATGCGTCCAAAATGCTTTCCCAAATTCAGCAATGCTAACTTTGGCTTTACAATAGCTATTTGTCGTGCGTCCTACTAGTGTAAGAAAAGCTGCCCTAGAGAGTATTTTTCATGGGCTCTGATGTGAAAATAGAAGCTAAAATACTGTGAGGAAGTTAGTTTTCATATTTCATGAGTCAGTTTGTTGTTGCTGCATCTGTCAGGAGGTGAGCTATGTCAGCAACGGAATTGGTTCTTGGTATCTACAGAGATCTTGCAGATCATGATTTAAAGCAAGACTAATGAATAAAGCTGCCTGAACGCTTTTCAGATTAACTGTAAGGATATGAGATTAAATCATATAAACCAGAATGAAAACAACAAATAGAGAGGGTGAGCAGCTGTGGAGTTGCACAACAGCAGTATTTATTTTCCAAGCCAGTAGACACAGATAAAGTATATCCTCCTTCCTACTCCCCTCCCTTCTCCTTTCAATGATACTTATGTATTTTGGGGCTCATTTTCCCTCATCCCTTTTATCTCATGGAAAAAAAGAGAGGATTTTTATGATGTTTTCCACACAGTCTAGTGGGTTTGGAGGATGCATTCTATTCTGAGTAAGATCTGCAAGCTGTTGAGGTTACTTGGGTCTGAAGGTGCAGGGTTTGTGCATGTATTCTGTATGGAACATACATGCTTATTCCCCACATATAAAGGTTTTATTCTTTTGCATTCCCAGTGACAGTAGAATGAGAGTGGTCCCCTGTGTCCTTTCACTTCTGTTCTCGAAAGGAGTGCTGGTATGAGTCGGCAGTGTAGGCTCTGTCTTTTGGGACTGCAGTTGGGGATGTCAGGGTGTGAACAGAGAGAGAAAAGAGACCAAAATAAGAGGGAAGAGGAGGAGACAGGAAAAAGCAAGCAGAAGCTAGCTGAGAAATATCAAAGAGCTGCATGAATTAAATAAATGAGAATGTGTGTCCATCTGTTTCATGGTACATCTTTTTTCAAAAGGCTCTGTAATTGCTGGATTATGAACAACTGCTCCTGAGAACCCCACTGGTGGCATTTTATTGCAGCTTAAAATACGGCTGTGATGCTCAGGAATTGGTCAATTACATTTCTTTCTGAAAGGCTGGCTATTTCCCAAGGATATCAGTGCTTTTCTTCTGCAGTGTTTATGACACAACCCTGTAGTGCAGCCTCTGGTTTTGATTGTTTCCAAACACTTGGGTTTATAGATCTTCAGGCCAGGTGCCTTAAAGTGTGTAGTTTTTACTTGGACTTGTGAAACCTAAGCATATCTGAAAGCAATCTCGAGTGAAACAGAGACATTTTAAGACCTTTACCTATGTTGTTCTACCTGCTGACATATTTAAAGACAGTGAAAATCTGTGTAGAGACTGTGTGGTCTAGTAACAGCCCAGGCTCCCTGTAGCTCCTGTGCTGTGTTTTCTCCTGTTATTAATAGCTTGCAATGGGTTGCAGCTCCTCCATTCTATCGTGGCTCCTCGAACAGGAGGTTTTTCTCACCACTACCTTTGCAGAACTGTCTCTCTTCTGAGAAACAAACCTGCTTGTGCAGCTCTTTTTATCTTGTAATGCAGGCTTTGTGGGTCTCCCACTGTGATGCTGTTAACACAACATTCAGGACGTGTGCAGCCACCCTGTGACTTCAGTGTGCTTTTTATGACATATGCATTACTTCTGTCCCTCCACTTTTCCCCAGGGTAGCAGAGCAGCCAATGACCTAGCTGGGTGTTTTGTTTGTGCTCTTCCCTCTTCCCTCTTCCCTCTTCCCTCTTCCCTCTTCCCTCTTCCCTCTTCCCTCTTCCCTCTTCCCTCTTCCCTCTTCCCTCTTCCCTCTTCCCTCTTCCCTCTTCCCTCTTCCCTCTTCCCTCTTCCCTCTTCCCTCTTCCCTCTTCCCTCTTCCCTCTTCCCTCTTCCCTCTTCCCTCTTCCCTCTTCCCTCTTCCCTCTTCCCTCTTCCCTCTTCCCTCTTCCCTCTTCCCTCTTCCCTCTTCCCTCTTCCCTCTTCCCTCTTCCCTCTTCCCTCTTCCCTCTTCCCTCTTCCCTCTTCCCTCTTCCCTCTTCCCTCTTCCCTCTTCCCTCTTCCCTCTTCCCTCTTCCCTCTTCCCTCTTCCCTCTTCCCCTTTGTCAAAGCAACTATTCTTTTTAAAGCCAGCCATCATCCAGCTGTAGAATCTCTGCTGAGTAGTGTTGGGCCTCTGACTGATGGCAGACACAATTTGGCAATTCTTTTTAGAGAGAAAGGAAATGTGTTTGGAGAAGAGAGAAAGGAAACTGTAGCCCAGCTAACCTACCTTAATAAACAGTCTAAAACTGCTGCGTTTCTTTCCAAACATGAAGCATTTTCATTAAACACTCAGCACAGAGTTTGAATTCCAGTCTGAAGTGACAATCTGGGCTCAGCTGCAGTCATTCTCTGCAGTGAGCAAATCTCATGTTGATTTTTTTTTAAAGGGAATTTCATTTTCATAATTTACTGCAGAGTGCCTTCTCAAACAATCCTGGTGCAGCATGCTGTCTGTATTTTGCTTGCTGTTCCTGATGACTTGATTCCCCTCACACCCCCTTCCTTAATTATGCATATTTGTTGCATACTGCTTACTGAAAAAAAAGCATTTACTATTTGATTTTTCTCACTGGAATGCAGAATGAGCTCAGGGAAGTCTTGGTATTCAGAGCTGATATTTGGTATCTTTCAGTATTCAGTATCACTAAGGTTGGAAGAGACCTCAAAGATCATCTAGTCCAACCTGCCACCACAGACCTCATGACTAGAGTAGGGAGGACACTACTGCCCACTTTACAATGGGAGTGGTGAAATACTGGAACAGGTTGCCCACAGATGTGGTTGAGACTCTGTTCCTGGGTGCATTAAAGATCAGACTCAGTGTGGCCCTGGGCAGCCTGATCTAGTTGGAGGCATCCCTGCTGTCTGCAGGGACCCTCACAGTTCATCTTGCCCAACCGCCTTGTAGTCAGCAGGGCCACTTCCAACTAGAGCAGCCTTCCAGGGCCACAGTGAGTCTGGTCTTGAATATCTCTAGGGACAGGGCCTCAAATACATCTCTGGGCAACTTGTTCCAGCATTTTACCCCTCACATTGTAAAGAACTTCCTCCTGATGTCCAACCTAAATCTACCCTGATCCACCATTGCCCTTTGTCCTATCACTACAAGTCTTTCTAAACAGTCCTTTGCCAGCCTTCCTCTAGGTCCCTTTCAGTTGCTGAAATGCAGCTACAAGGTCTTCTAGCAGTCTTCTGTGTCTTTCAGTGGGGGCCTCATTGCATTCTTTCCTAACCAAATGGAGGCCAGCTACAAACAATTTAAGGAGATAGCTCCCTGTTGCAGCAAAGTAGCACAGTACAATGTCATTTCAAGTTAAGCAGGAAGTGTGGCTGACCTGAAGTCAGTGTCTCCACGTGGAGCTTTGCAATCAAAGGTGTAAGCTGTGTGCGATGTGCAGTGGGTTTTGTATTTGCAGCAGTGCAGCTGCACCATGAAGCACTGTCCCCTGTCATCATGCCCTGGTGCTTCAGAAAATGACAGGAGAAAGTACTCATTTCTGCAGCGCTGAGCTTCCCCCAAATGCTATTAGGGACCTCAGTAAATATATCATCTTCGTAGAATAACAAGAGGTTAAGCTGCTGCAAACACAATTTTCCCAGTTTCTGGTCCAGTGTCTTGTCAGCTGATATTACATGCTTGAATAGCTCCCTAGATGTAGTTTATCTGCCAAGCTACATTTTTATTATGCAGCTTGTAATAGGCTGAACCATGAACTTTGCTGCAGACAGAACCCCCATTTTCTGCAGCAAAACAAACCCAGCAAGGACAAGGGTTCATATGGCAAGATCTTGATCGAAAGCAGTGTGTGTTAGCTGCAAGAGATTATTTTCTGTAATGGCTTTGTGAGAATCCCAGACTGTAAATGATAGACTTCTCTGATGAGCACTTAAAATGATAACAGAAGATGGCTGTCGAGGCAGATGCGAGGTTAAAGCAGAAACCATCCGATTTTTCTTTGCAAGTCCAAATACACTGAGCAGCTCCAGAGAAACACTGCATTCTGAAGTTCCAAGGGAGTGCACACACCCAAATGATTATTTGTTTCTTTGTTTTTTCCCAGAGGAAGCTTAATTTTAATGAAATCTTGTTGATTCTGTTGCTGGACTGACAAAACAGACCTTGCCTCGGTCCTATATTTACACTCCAGTTAAAAATGTGAAAGGCATTTGAGCTAGAAGAGAAATTGCAGTTCTTGCAACAATCTCACCTCTTGAAGATTAAACCCCCCCCACCCTGCAACTAAGCAGTTAATTCAGTGATTTTTATCTCCTCATGGTGCTGAGCTAATTGCATTTTATTCCTAAACCGGCCACGTAATGATTCATCTTCCTGTAGCACTCAGGAACAGGAGAGGGACCAAAAGGAATTCTTGAAAGAAATGCAATTTCACTTGGGTTTGCAGCGCTTAAAAAAATACAGCAGAGGATTTTGGGGGCTTCCCAAGTCTCAGAGCTGAAGTAAATGCAATGATTGGAGAATTTATTTTCATTTAGAATCAATAATTGGAGTATGAAATTGGATCTCTGGATACAGTTGAAAGCCAAAGTAATTTAATTGCTACTTAGCAGATTAGGGTTTTTGGTTTGGTCTTGGTTTTGTTTTGTTTTCAATGCAAAGATTCTTCCCTAAGCAAGAATCAATCATAAAGACCCTGAAAATGAGAGGGAGAAGGACAAGAGGAAGCGATGTGCCTTAATGGAAAAGGCAGGAATAGTTTGTAGGTGACACTCGCTCAGCTTTGTATATTAAAGGCAGTACTAGCAGCGCCCCAACATACTTGCTTTGGGTGATGGTGCCCTACACTGCAGTGGTGACTGTTGCACTGGTGTAGAGCAGGATCATTTGTTCTTACCTCCTTTACTTCTTCACTTCTCCTCCAGGTAATTCAGAGCATTTTAAAGAACGCTTATGTCCCATTTGTCGCTATTCACAAAAGCTACCAGGTTTGTTTTTCAGAGTTAAGCCCAGTGAAGCTAACTAAACCAGAGTTTCCCTTAAGAGAAGCATTTTGTTTCATGCACTGTGTGGCACATGGCTGCTGCTTTTGGAGGCATTTTTTCCCTCCTCTGCAAATGAGATTTGTTTTGAAATGTATACTGTGGTATTTCCACAAGCATTGTGAAGCTGTGCAGTTGTTCTAACAAGCAATTATGAATGTAACCCTCACCCCCTCCCCAAAGCTTTCCATGTACTGGCCCAGCCCTGCCTTTACTCCACTAACATAAAACTCCAGTGTGAAATGTAAATCTTTCAAAAGTAAAATATTTGCACTGCCTTCCTGCTTATAAAACCCAGGCTCCATGGCACTGTCAAAGGTCTGTGATCAGCAGGAAAATATTCTTGTGCTATTCCAGTCAGCTGAAGATAGGAACAACCCAGGAGACCATAAATCTTATAATGACATGAAAGAAAGATAAATTAGTCTCTTTGAACTCTTTCCCAAGATATGAAGGGCTCCAACTTTTATCTGGTTTTGGGATAAACAGAAACTGAGCAGCAGAATTTCATAAGCAACCCAGTGCAGAGATGTGTTCTCTTAGCTCCTGTTTCACAAAATGAGAAGGCTAATCTTAATCTTGCTGTCATTTGGAGAAAGATCTGGCTTCTAGTTTGCACATATATTAGCCTTTGTTCCTCTCACATATCACCTTGACACCCAGCACAAGTTTGGAGGCCTTTGAAAGTCCAAATTAGTTATCTGAAAGTAGAGGTGCTGCACTAAATCTCTTGAGGTATTTTCCAGGTGACTAAGAACTTGCTAAACAGTAATTAAACTCCCAAGTTCACAGGGAATGGAAGCCAATTTCTGCAATGTATAACTACCATGGGCTTCAAGAGCACTGCAACTGCTACTTCCTTTAAATAACAAGGAGCTTTATGATCACTCTGTTGACCCAAAGAAGTGTTCCTGTAAAGGATCTCAGCCAAAGAGAGCAAACCCTGTGTATTTCACAAACACAGCATCATCTCTCTACCTGAGTATGTATATTGAGGTCTTGGTTGTGCTGGCCTTTACCTTACTCTTGGCAATCATCAGTGGTCTCTTGCAGGACTTCATTCTTGCTGTCTGTTTGGTGCTAATCAGGTCCTCTCTTAAACTGGTATAGTTTGGAGAAGAAGGGATGCAAGTATGAAGTACCTGTGAGCACTGAGGGAGTCAGGGTTCACTTTGAATGTGTTATGCTGAGGCGGAAAGGGAAGACAGATGTCTGGAAAATGTTAGTGCCTGTAATTGCAGCTTCTGTTTGCAGTGTTGTACTTGATTAGCAATACACAATACTTTGTTAGCAGTATCTTAAATCACCTTTTGGTTGGTGGTTTTGTTGGTTTTTTTGTTTCCTTTTGAAAGGATGCAAAGGATAACTTCTGATGCCAGTGAAGAACAGAAACCTCTTTTGTAGCAGATGAAGTTTCAAAAAAATCAATGGAATCTCTGTTCTCGGCCAGCACTTTTGTACCAGTGAGAGACATCTCATTGGTGAACCATCCAAAACTGCAAATGAGGCATAAAGCAGGATTCATGTACAATAATGAGGTGCCAAGAAATTTCAATTGATTGTGAGTCAGATGAAGATGAAATTGTCTGAAATACACTACACCATGCTTCCTGCAAGGTGCAACATTTGCTGTATATTGAGCCTGCCTCTATTAATGTGTGTTACAAGTCCTCCTCTGCTTATTCAACCAGAGTATACCAGCATTCTGTTCCTGTCAGCTATTCCTTCAGCCAGAGAAATGAAGTCTTGGTTAGACCTTTTCTAACTCTGATTGTCCCCTTCCACCCTAACTGCATTGCTTTAATACCTTAAAAAGTATTACCTGTATGTTTTGTACCACAGGTGCATGCACAAAGGGATATATTCATACTAAAAGCTTAGGATGTAGAGCCATTGCAGCCAACTGTCAGGGAAATGGAGAACTGATTATAGGATCATTCCATGACTCAGAATTTACAGGCATTATTTTGTGGAGGAAGCCCACCAGTCCTGAAGAAAACCCAGATGTATTTCTCCTGTAGGAAGCCTACTAGTCCTACAGACATGGAAAAAAAATAAGCAGTATGTATGAATTGTCTTAATTCAAAGTAGGATCATGGCCTTGCAGGCTTGAAGAAGGAATGTGTAAGTTTGTCAGGCAAATGGGTTGGTGGGGTCTCTTGCTGAATGCAATCTTTGCCACAGCAGCTTTTCTGATAAAGATTTTAGGGACTTTAAGATGGGAGATCTGGCATCGATGGGAAACTTGTTAGGGAAACACTCAGCTCCACAAAATGCCTGGAATATATGCTGGGACAGTGCATGGGCAGGAAAAAGGGAGAGAAGGTACCTAGATGGATATTTTTTTCCCCCTGACTTGGTGTCAGAGCACAGCCAAGGCAGGAACTGGAAAGTGTGCTCAGAAAGCGTTCTCAGATCCAGCAATAGAAATGCCACCACGGAGTCATACTCCTGCCTCCTGAGCAAGGTGCTTAGACAAGCGCCAGAACACTTCACTAGATCTATTTTTGGACACTCATGCAATTTTTGCTCACGTGAACTTTTTTTCACATGCTCCTCGTTCTATTGATTACATAGGAAGGAAAAATTGGTTAGGCTTTTAAACTGCTCACCTTAGTCATATTTAAGTGGAATGAATCTGGGCATCTATGTTAATAACTTCAGGGAATGATTCAGACAATCTAAATTCAACCTCTTAATCTGCCTCAAATCAATAACACCTTCATTTCTGAGCATAGAATTCCTTAAGCAAGAAATACTTCGAAATGCCCAGATCTGAGGCAGGAATTAGGTGCTGGAGCTTTCTTGTAGGCCAGAGGAAAACCATCTCTTAGCTGTTTTTATGAACAGGTCCTGGTGCATATAATATTAACCAAACAGCAAAAGCCAAAGTGCCTTATTTCACTAGTGCTGGAAATAAAACCCCTCAAGTTCAGCACTATTCCATTTTCTGTTTTAAGTAAGAAGATGCAACTTAAGCTTTTTCTCTGTGTTATGAGCTGCCCTGCCAATAGAAGCTTTATTTGCAGAATACAGAATTAACCAGGTTGGAAAAGACCTTTGAGATCATCCAGCACCGTCTAATCAACTAAACCATGGCACTAAATGCCTTATGCAGGCTCTTCCTAAGCACTTCCAGTGATGGGGACTCCACCACCTCCCTGGGCAGCACATCCCAATGGCCAATCTCTCTTTCTGGGAAGAATTGCTTCCTAACATCCAGCCTAAACCTCCCCTGGCACAGCCTGAGACTGTGTCCTCTTGTTCTGGGGATGGTTGCCTGGGAGAAGAGACCAACCCCCAGCTGGCTACAACCTTCCTTTGGGTAGTTGTAGACAGCAAGAGTGTCTCCCCTGAGCCTCCTCTTCTCCATGCAAGATGTATATATATTGTGTAATACGTGCATGAGAGTGAGAGAGAGAGAAGAAATGATTAGAATTAAAGGTTTCATGTAATTATTTTCAACTATTCGATGCCTTGTCATATTTAAATAAAATTTTCCATATTGTCTTGCAAGAGAATTCCAGAAAGAGGTTTGGAAGCCATAATCTATGTTGAGTTAAGGAAATTAACCAATAGGTCAAAGTTATCCACGTTAATGATAGCATAAAAATAATTACCCTGAGAGGGATACCTACTTCTGAGGGACACCTACTGATTCCTTTCAGGAAGTAGTGCTGTTGTGGTGCAGTCTGTCATTCTTAGTAACAAAAGGATCAAAAAGGGTAATTTTTGTATTTCCCTTCTCCAGCTGATGCTTGGAACTTCCCCCATCTTACTCACCCTGCAGTGTGCTGTTTGCCTGGTCAGTGCCAGTTTGTGTGCGTGTCCATACGAGGCCTGACAGCAGGATCCCCCGAGTGAACATATGGCACACTTCCTGCCTTTGTCTTAGCTGAGTTTGAAATACAATACAGAGTTACAGATTTTTAACAGCAAAATGGTTTGTAATAAATGAGTCACCAAACATTTAACTTTCAAAGCCTTCCCTTTTTCTTTTTTCCCCTTTCATAGATTTTAAAGTTACTTATGCCATAACTGGTTAAAAGAGGAGAAAATCTCAGCTTCCAAATGTTGTCTTTGTAGAATGTGTTCTTTCCAAGCTCATAAGGGTGCAGCTAAAATCTCCTGTTTAACTTGCTTGCCACTCTTCAGAATTAAACCCATACTATCAATGGATGATGATTAGTCCTTTAATTCACTTAAGACCATGATGAGATGCAGGGAAATTAATTTCTTGGCTCATCACAGAACTTCAGCTCACTCAACTGGGGACAGTTGGCACTTTCTTGCTTAGGAAATCCAAAGTGGATGTGGAATCTCCCATCAATCCTTGGCCTTTTGGACCGATGTAGATTAGGCTCCTTGACTTTCTTGGGAAACTCTGTATGTCAAGGTTAATTTTGCCTTTCATTAGAAGACAGACAGTTGCTGTCCTTTCCCCCCCTGCTGTTGATGGCATTAGTGCTGAGAATTTTCGGAGATGGGCATGTTCAGAGTCCAGTAAAGCTGCAAAATGTAAACTGACAGCTTATCTTTGTATTTTATCCTGGATGTAAGTAGATTAATCAGAGCGTGCTCTTAACCATTTGAAGCGTTGTCATGCTTGCTGGGTGAGTTCCTGGGTGAGGATGGGCGCACAGCCTGCTCCCACTGACACTAGAGCAGCTCCAGTGCTGGGAAACGTGCTAGAGGCGCAGCGCTGAACTGCGCTTTTGGGCTTGGAGCCAAAGACTATTGGCATGCAGCATTATCCCTGACTGCCCTGGAATTAGGCTACTAAACAGTTGCTGCTACAGGGAATGGTAGCTCAACAGATTTAAAACAGCAAAGTTCTATTACCTTCAGCACAGCAATTGAGAGCACGCTGGGGTTCACACCTCTCTTATCTGGAGCACTGATGTTATTCTTATCTGGAACCCGAACCAGATCACTTAAGTTTTATTCCTGAAGTGTTTGACAGGTAATGTACTTCCAAATTTTGTGATGCTTAACTATTTTTGTAAAACTCATTCTAAACATAATTTTTGGTTGTTTTTAATTATTTGATATTGCTACTGGTAGATCAGGAGATAAACTTCGAGTCTTTTGTGCATGGGATGCTATCAGCAGCAAGTTCTGCTGACTGTCTTTCTACTAACAAAGTCAATGGGTAATGGTTAAATTTTACCCAGCCTTCTTTGATGCACACTGACTTGGGTCTTTCTCCTTGTATGATGATGCTAATTTTCACACAGCTTGCTGGAATTGAACTATTTTAATATTTATACCCCTATGAAATCAGTCTCCTCAAGCATATTAATCTTGGTAATAGATGGTGATATGGACAGAAAAATCAATAATTGGACTGTTCAGATTTCTAAGTCTCTGATCCTTGGCTTAAAATCGGGAATTTAGACTAGAACAAGAGTGTAGATTACTATTAAACAGTTAAATGTGAGGAAGGCAAAGAAAGACATTACAAAGAATTATATGAATATGAACATGAGCAAGCAGTGTGCCCAGGTGACCAAGAAGGCCAAGGGCATCCTGGCCTGTATCAGGAACAGTGTGGCCATCAGGAGCAGGGAGGTCATTCTGCCCTGTGCTCAGCACTGGTTAGGCCACACCTTGAGTCCTGTGTCCAGTTCTGGGCTCCTCAGTTTAGGAAAGATGTTGAGTTGCTGGAAGGTGTCCAGAGAAGGGCAACAAAGCTGGGGAGGGGTCTGGAGCACAGCCCTGTGAGGAGAGGCTGAGGAAGCTGGGGTTGCTTAGCCTGGAGAAGAGGAGGCTCAGGGGAGACCTTCTTGCTCTCTCCAACTCCCAAAGGGAGGTTGTAGCCAGGTGGGGGTTGGGCTCTTCTCCCAGGCAAGCAGCACCAGAGCAAGAGGACACAGTCTCAAGCTGTGCCAGGGGAGGTTTAGTCTGGATGTTAGGAAGCAATTCTTCTCAGAAAGAGAGATTGGCCATTGGGATGTGCTGCCCAAGGAGGTGGTGGAGTTACCATTACTGGAGGTGTTTAGGAAGAGCCTGGATGAGGCACTTGGTGCCATGGTTTAGTTGATCGGATAGTGTTGGATGATAGGTTGGATTTGATGATCTCAAAGGTCTTTTCCAACCTGATCTGGTCTATTCTATTACCTTAAAAATGAAACTAAGGTAAAACTGAAGTAAAAATGCAAGAAAGAAAACCCAATATTTGATGGCTGAACAGAAGGATGAATTTACTTTCTTTCATGTTACTGTACTTTGTTAGTGGATATTTTCTGTAACAAGGTTTTGTCTCTTAGCTGGAATTTCAGTATGTTCCATCATAGACCTGTGACCTGCCTAGCAGGGAATAAAATCAGTATCACTTTTCCATTCTCAATGAATGTTTAACTCAGTGAATTAAATAGTTCCTTCAATATTTAATTGTTTTACGGGAGAGAGAGAGAGAGAACAGCCTCAACTGCAAAGCAAATTCCCTTTGGAATAACCAAGAGGGTGTTGGTGAGGACTTTGTGGGCATATTTGAGGAAGCCAGAAGAGAAACTTGGAACTCAGTTCTCGATGTCCCCAGACTCTGTTCTATCTGCCAGACTTCCTGTCATAAAAAGAAGGCTGTGTTTTGAATGACTGCTCAGGCGCCTGCTGAAGGAGAGCATTTGTGACTACAGTTCATGGACAGAGGCTAATGCTTCCCTGCAGCCTGGATTTAGGTACTTTTATCCTTTTGGGACTGGGCTTTTATCTGCATCCCTCTCCATTATTTCTTATCCTACTTACCCAGGATCCTTGCTTCTGTGGCTCCTACTTCTGTGTGATTAGTTTTAGAGTTGTAGAGTGTGCCTTAATTTGCTAAACTTCTCTTGCAAAACTCAACCTTTGGATATTGATGTGATGAAATAGAAATGAATGTGTGCTTCATCCCAAATGAAAGTCTGGCTTCATTTCACTCAAAACAGCAACATGGAATGTCCAGCCCTGAACTTATTGGAAGTTAGTCCTCTATAATCATTGCCTCACCTTGGAGCAGCAGTTTGCTACTCTGTCCCCAGATGAGTAGTCATATAGATGGTACTAAAGTGGCACCATCCAGTGTACAAGTCCACTGCTAACTTACCTGTCTGAAAAGCACTGTAGAGACTTTTCCTTTTCATAATGAGAATATTTAAGCATCCTGAATATTTAGCTAAATGCCTTGGCAAGGGCACTGCATGCTACCAGCGTACAAGGGTAGCAGCATTACAGATATTTATGTGCTATTAATGATGGAGTTTTATGTAGTATCTAGATGAAAAAGAAATTGAAAAAAATAGAGGTTAGACTTTCAGTATGCTTAAAAAAATCCCACTCTTGCCCCCAAACTCCAAGTGATTCATCTCTCCTGTTTTGTTCTGTGAGTCCATCAAACTATGCTTATGTAATATCTACTAAATGAGAATGGAATTGAATCCAAAATTATACTGGATAGTATCTTTTATCAGAGAACAGTTTTTGTCTTATGAGCTGTAATGCAGAGCTTGAAGGAGGTTGTATGACTTCTCATTGCTTAAGCTACAACCTTCTGTGAAATGCCTCTCCTGTGTAGCTTCAAGTTGTGATGGCCACAAGTAAAGATTGAGATAATACATTTGTGCATATTGTCAGCTTTCTTTGTACAATAGATTTATCTTCAGAGCTTTCTGGAGTCTAAAAACAGAACTCAAAGAAGTGTAATTTATACTTCTAATGGAAAGGTTTTCTATGAATTGAAACTCTCCATATGTACTTGGGAGCTTTCTAGAATAACTTCTCTTCCAAACTCCTCGTAGCTGAAGGGTGTTTATGAAGATTCAGCTTGGCTGGAGAAATTGCTGCTTGTATGGGTATCAGTGTAGCCTGGCTTAATGGATCCAGTGATGCTTTTGCAGGCTTGCCTCTCCATTTTGAAACAGGCTGCCAGCCATGCCAGGTAGTTGCTTAGACCATTTGGCACTCATTGTCCCCGTTCTCTGTATCATCTTAAAGAAGTTTGTGCTCACATAGCACTTGTGTAAAAGTGCTGTGAAGTTTAGTATTATGAAACAGCAATTAGCAAGAGTGTGTGTGTGTGTACATATAAGTATGCAAGTATAAACACACAAAACACTGTAATCACTAGTAAAATTATTTGAATCAGGTCCTCAGCTGTTAGGAAATGCCAGAATCACAAGTGCTTGAGTAGAGCTTGAGTAAGGCTTGGCTTGCCTGGTGCATGTTGGAGTACACAGTTAGGGGCATGTTGAAAAATGAAGCCTGGCCATGTAGGACCTCTTTGTCTTCTAAAATGGATGTTGGAGGGTGTAGGGGGAGTGACCTAAAGAAAAGGAAATCCCAAGCATAAGGGAAAAATTAATTCCTATCTCATGCAGGATTCTTACACGAGGCTTTTAACCTGGGAACACTGAGGACATAATTTCTTAAATCTTAAAAATGGTTCTAAATCCGTCTGTCCTTCACCACAGGAAATCTCTTAATGTGAAGAACACTGAGCTGTAGATCAGTAGCTGGCTGGCAGGACTGACAGAAGGCAACTTTGTACCTTCCCTGTTTTGTTCTCCAGCAATATTAGTCTACAGGAAATAGATTTTCTATCTGATTCTGCAGATGACTTTTGATTGTCAGTTCCATTTTGGTTCTGAAAGGATGGGTGCTTCAGTGGGCACAGCCTGCTCTGCTCATGCTCCTTTGTTCTATCTCCTCCATCCTCTTTTTGCCAAGTTTCTTTTCTTTTCTTGATTCTTCTCAGCTCAAATGATTCCATTTTGGAAAAGGTGGAAGTCACTAAGAAAAGAGCTTAGTAATAACTCTACGTGAGAGGGTCACCACAATGTTAGAGGCCCCATAGCAACTATGGGAAGGAATTGTTCATTAGCCAGTGGGTCTCTTGGGGAGCAATAGGGTGGTCAGAAAAGAAAGGCAATTCTCTTGTGTTTCTGTCCCTTTTGCTTTTTAAATCAGAAAATCATATTTCTAATCATCAGGAAGTTCAATCTTGAGGAAAATTCTAGATATTAATAAAAGTACTTGCACAAAACCTGCTCAATTCTCTGCTGTTCTATCCTTTTACATTTCTCTTCTCTGCATTGAAGGTTTTACTTACCTATCTGCCTGAATATTCCTCATTCCTTACTGCAGAATTAACTGAGTAAAAATCAGACATTTAAAATCTGGATCTCGTTTAGTCAGTAGTTTTATTACAGTGTTACAGAGGGAAAAAGTGATGTCATAACTCCCACTTTAAATATCTGACCATAAAGACGTGGAAAGGTGAATGTCCAACGTTCAGACCTTGGGTGCAGCTCCAGGAACATTTTGGCTTTGACCGTCGGTGAAGTACACAAGAAAGCGGTGATGTAATTGAAGTGCAGGATAAAATATTGTCCTGTGCCTGCCCTGGGGGCAGCATTGGCTCTGCACTGTGCAGTGGTGCATGTGAGAATAATAATTATTTTAATAACTTGTAGCATTTTATGAGGGTGATTCTGTTTCTACCAGCAGATATGTAAATGTCTTTTTGATGGAATGTCTGTAAAGGCAAAACTTCCTATATAGAAATGTGAATTCTCTGCCATGTGGGCAAGGTGAATTACCAAATGCCAGCTTTTCACTTTTATTATGGCAGGATAGCCATGAATACTCGCTAGCTTCTACTCCAGAACCTGAAGGGGGCCTACAGGAGGGCTGGGGAGGGACTTCTCAGGATCTCAGGTAGTGATAGGACTAGGGGGAATGGAATGAAGCTGGAGGGGGGGAGATTGAGGCTGGAGGTGAGGAGGAAGTTCTTCCCCATGAGAGTGGTGAAGCCCTGGAATGGGTTGTCCAGGGAGGTGGGTGAAGCCTGGAGGTATTTAAGACCAGGCTGGACGAGGCTCTGGTCTAGTGTGGGGTGTCCCTGCCCATGGCAGGGGGGTTGGAACTACATGATCCTTGTGGTCCTTTCCAACCCTGACTGATACTATGATACTATGACCTCACCAGTTCCCACCTTTTGCCATACTCATAGCCTACTTTTTTACCCCAAGCAGTAATCCATTTTTCCAGTAGAGATGTTTCCATAATACACAGTGTGCTGCAGCTAATAAAAACAAACATTCCAAACTACTTTGTGAATAGAATAGAATAGAATTAACCAGGTTGGAAGAGACCTTTCTTTGTAGGTTTTCATATGAGTTTTGGGAGCAGTTTTATTAGCATCTACTGTCTCACTCATTACTATTTTTTCCCCTAGTATTTGACATAGGTGCTAGTATTGAGTCTTCTGTACCTTTCAGAGGGCTTGGAGATGAATTTATGCCTTTTTTTGTTGTTGTTTTTGAAAATATGAATTATAGCTGCCATCCTTCTGGCCAGAGAAGCCTGGATGGGTACTCCCTTCTGAGCACATGAATACAGCATTTTAATTAGCTGGAAGGTTGCTTATTCCCATATCTTTTGGGATTAAAAATCCCTTTCAGTGGAAGAGCTTTAATAACGGCCCTCGGTTTATGTTGGTTTATTTGGAGATTTTGTAATTAGTGCTAAGATGCTAAAAGCTGAGGATAGAAAATGAGAGATTCGAAGGAAAAATCTTTTTAATTGTTATTTTTCAATTTGCCAGGGGTAGGGTGCACTGCATGTTATGTAATGCCATCCTCTGGCACACACATGGAACAAAAAGAGGAGAAATGTGTTTTGTAGTCAGGGATACTTATTTCCTGTGCACTTAATGGCATTCACTCTGCATCTCATGCTGCAAAACCTCACTCTGGTACACTGGATGACTGATTCTGCTTCTTGCTCTTAGAATTGCTACCCTATATATATATATATGCACAGGAGACATAGGCTTCTAAGTGGGTTTTCCTCACCGCAGATAGGTATGAAGCACCTAAAGAGAGAACTGGTTTTGCTCAGTGCTATCATTGCTGATTCTGTGCAATACATGCTTTTTAAAAGGCTGCAGACTTCTTATTTCAGAATGTAGTGCATGTCTAATCCAGCCCTTCCTGATAAGTGAGTGTGGAAGTTTGCATGGCTTCGGTGCTGCATGTGAAGCACCTAGGGGCAGTGGTTCCATGTGGGGATGTGTAGTGTTGGCTTCGGTCAGGCACTGAGATTGCATTGAAATGTTTGCACTGAAAACCTGTTCTCTCGTGCCAGGCGTGGTATAGCTTTTCAGATATGAGCTGCAAGGTCTATTGTTACAGCCTCAGTGCTCACATGTAATCTCTGATGTGAGGAGGGTTTTCAGAGTGGTCCTTCTCTCCTGTAGAGCTGCCTTTACATTAAAAAGACCTGCGTGTATGGTCACCGCTGTTAGTCACTTGTACAGGGGAGGGAAGGAGGAGGGGAAGATGCAGAAACCCTCCTCCTCTTCGACAGTAGTAACAGTGTGAGGATGCCTTGCCCTCATTTTCTTTTAATTTTTTTTTCTCCTTTTTACTTCTGAGATTGTATTGCTGGCAGCCAGATGTGCTGAAACTCCTGACGACAGCAGCTATTCACTGCGTGTTTTTAATAGGCTTGGAGAAATATGAGTAGAGTACATGAAAGCAGCTCAGCTTCACACTTCAGCTGGGAATGCCCAAAAAGCTTACTGCTGTTTAGAATCCTTGCCTCAGTCAGGAGAGAGCTGCACGGGTGCTAAATCTTCTACGACTGAATTAGAAGAATAATGACTGTACAATTAACTATCAGTCCCTGCTCATTTAGGCACAGTTTTTACAGAGATCAGGAGAAATATGGAACTTGATTGGCATGTTTGCATTTGATGGTGTGTGCAAAATAGATGACTTTTAAGACAGGTGGTGAAGAAAAATAGAAGGGAAAGGAAAGAGAGAAAAATGCAATTTGAGACGCTGCGCCAGGTCTGCAATTCTGTTTTATCTCATTTCCATGGGGTTTTCTCATCCCCTCCAAACATCTTACAAAATGATCTCTTTGGACAAACGCTGAACAACGCCAGGTGAGTAGAAACGAGATGATTTTTGCCTTGCCGTGTCTCCGCTTGTGCTGGCAGGAAGCTATTTGCATGCATGTCAGTGGTGTACTTTGATAACTGCACTCTCTGATAGGAATATTTGCCTGGTAGCTGTGAGTCTCTTCTCTTGCTGCTTTTCTGTTTTATGTAAGGATTTACATGGGAGCTCAGTCTGCAGAAATAAAGGCAGCAAAGGTGGAGTAAAATATTGAAGATGGTTATGTAGCTTTCAAATACATTAGCTACCATTAGAAGCTGGCATTACAGGCTGTAATCCTTAGTGCATATGAAATATTCATAAACAAATTTGTCTGGGAAAATGATTTCTGTGTGGCTGTGGCAGTGAAAGGATTAAATGCTCAAAGATGTGTCTGTTTAACCGTGCATAATTTGTTGGGGGATGTAAATTAGCAGTTCTGCACACCTTTGGCAAAATAGGCAGAAAGCTGCTGCTTGGTTTTAGAAGCCTGCCTGTGACGTTTTTCCATCATCTTTTTAACTGGCCAAATTATAGCTGATCAGTGGATGCTTTGCAGCAGCTCAGGCAGCTCTGTAGGCTGACTGTGAGCAGCTATTGTTTCGTGGGGGATTAAAAAAATGATAGGGAGAAGTTGTTTACTGGTCTGAGACAGTTCTTGAATTGGTTTCTTAGGATTTTTTTAGTATTTGGGGGGTTGTTACCAAGTGAAATGATGATTTATTTTGGTGGCATTGTTCGGGAGGCATCCTAGCATACTGATGCTTTCAACTTCTTCATGCTGCTGTCAAATATTAACCATAAAAATGATTAAGAATTTTGTCTAGAAGAGTGGGAGTACAGATCAGGGAGGGGGGGAAAAATCATCTTGTAGCTCTTTCCATGGAGAGGGTGCACTGATGGAAACATTCTGGAAAAAGGGTGGAAGTAGTATTGCAGAGACTGTATCCAGCATTCTGATCTTCTTCTCTGTGTCTGTGGGAGAAATCCCTTTTAAATGGGATATTATTTCTTAAACACAGTGATATTTGCACTTAATGCTTCAGAAAACCTTGATCATTTTATCTCACAGAATACTGTAAGGGTTCTCTCCCTTGCTGCTGATGTTTCCCTTATCCATACTTGAATATTTATTTAATGTCACTGTTCCCAAGTTTTGCTATCTTGGTCCTGAATTTCTAATTGGGCATGCCGAATGATGGAGGTAGCTCTAATAATCCTAAGACTGCTTTAGATATAAATGAAATCTGTAGCCAGTGAGATTTTTTTTTTCCTTACATCCCTTTGCTGTACTGTGGAATCTTTGAAGCTCTACAAAATGGAGCAATAATTTATGTATTATCAGCTGTGACTGTAAACCAGTGCATATTTCCAAGCGCATAGTTTCAGGCCTGCAGCAGCCAAGAAAGCCCTTAGCAACTGCTCCAATCAGCTGCAAACCAAGCAGTGATTCTCTGGTTTTGCAGATCGAAATGCATGCTCTTTGGCTTCTTTTTTTTGGGGTGGTGGTTGTTGTTTTATTTATCCCCCCCCCAAGATAGATGTGCACGGTGCTTTTACCTGTGTATCTTCCTTGTAAAGTCTCTGGCAAGAGCTGCATCTGGTGTTGGTGTCAAACCTAAAGACCACCAGAGAATTATTATGTTGCGTTTGAAATGTGCCTGAGATTTAGAATGATGTTTGTTCTAGAAGGCTGGCAAACAAGGAGGGATTGTTAGGAAATCCAGCCTCCCACTCTGGGTTAGACAGAGAGAGTGTGTCTGTGTTTCTAAGGAGCGATGTCGTGATTTTCCCGGAGCCAATTTTGGCCCCCAAGAAAACCCTCTGTCATTTTAAACAACGTGCAGCAGCAACCTGGGAGACCTGGGACATGCTTTCTGTGTCTCCCAAAGTTAGTTAGTGGAAAGTTTTTAAATGTTATTCAGTAAAAAAGGCTTTTGTCTTCTTAATGAGTGTTTTAAATCTGATCTTGACGAGAAGGGCTTGGAAGAAGTCATCTATTGGACAGTGACTAAACCAGTCTTGCTGTTGATTTTGGAGGCTAGTCCTTTTTGTAGTCATACTGCTTTCAAAAATGATAACTATTCTAAGTAATGTACATGTTAGGTGGGTTTTTCACTTCAAGCATTGCCCCATTAATGTAAGGCATTTGCTAAAAACATTAATTGTTCATGCATTAGGAAGTGTGGTAGGAAAATCAAACCCACCTCCAGCCTGCAAAAGGTTCTGTTTCGAGGTGTACTCTTTGGACTTCCAAGTTGAAAGTTTTGTCAGACTAAAAAGGGAGGATACTTTGGGTTTTAAGGTTTTTCTTTCTTCTTTTTTTTTTTTTCATATCTAAAAAGAAAGAGTAAAGAGTCCACAAAGATAACAGCTGACAGCACCGAGCGAGTAGCTGCTGCTTACCCAGAGCAGTAATGTGGAGAAAGGGCATTTATTCATTTAATGCAATAGGTGAATGCAGACTGATAGTGCAGAAGCTGATGGAACACACACCAGAAAGCCATAGGAAGCTAGGTGGTGTGCACAGAACTCTTGCTGAACATATGTTCCTATTAATTTTCACATCATCTGTTCTTGGAGTTCCTCACTTCTTCTGGAAGTTCAGGTATGCTGTGATTTTGTTGCATGGCAGATGGTTCTCTCACCCTTCACTGTCTGTATTATACCATAGCATTAACAGCAGTGTATCTTAACCCAGGGTTTATGATTTCCCCACAGAAACCTTTCATGAATTGGGGCTTTGTCTGCATATTGTTGTGTACAGGGAGATGTTAGCTTATGGTTGGACTTGATGAGCTTAAGGTCTTTTCCAGCCAGGTTATTCCATGATTCTGTGACTTTTGTGCTGCAGGCACTGAAGTGAAAGGACCCAGCTGACATGAAACTCCTCCTGAGTTAGGTTATTTTACTGTTGAAATGGGTTTGGTTGTGCAGAGCTTCTACTGGGGGAGTGCTGCAGTTTAGTCCTCCTGTGCCAGCTACACAGCAACACTTTGCTGTAAGATGCCATCGTGAATGTAAAAGAGAGAGCTGGTTTACTGGGCTTTCCTCCTTGGTCCTGAGTGTCTGTATCTGACATTACCAAGCCCAGCCAACAGAAGCAGTAAAGAAATGACTTAACTTCAAAACTGCATCTCACCTGTGCTGGGGACTGCAGTGTTATCTCCTGTAGGATAGGTTACTTCCTGCTGAAGAAGAAATGACCTCATGTTAGGAAGTCACAGGAATTGTTTTGCATTCTGAGCATTTGGCAAACAGCTGGTTTGTGCAACAGAGTCTTCATGTGCTTGGGAAAAGAAAGCGAGAGACCTTTACTGAGAATGCATCATGTGCTGATATTTCATCCAACTTCTAAAGCATCATCTAAAGGAATTTTGGGTGTACTGAAGTCTAAATTTTTTCAGTGATTTCCCAGTTCTTCAAATGACTAGAGAGAGTGAAATAAAGTTTTGAAATGCCTTCAAAGCCCCTTAGTTATAAGCTGGATTTTCTGATTGCCATTCCTCATTTAGAGTTTAGTGTACAACCACTGTGCTGTCAGATGCTCTATTTGTAGCAGCATGCTCTGTGAAGTCACAGTTGCTTTGGGCAATATTCAGATTAACACATCAGTTCCTAATGGTGAGTATCCTTTGTGACTAAAATTTGTATGAGCTACAGAGAAGAGTTCCATTTTGCCATTGCAGGACACATCACCAGCTTTTCTGTGGGAATGGGCAGCAGTGGATCTACCTGCAGCCGGTGTCTCTCACCACAAGCTGTTACTTCTTTGTTCCAGCTATGGGAATGTGAACTCCTTGTCTAGATTGGCCACACAGGGGCATAACACAACTGATAGATTCTGCCCCAAAAATAGCACAAAGGTTGTTCACCAGTTCTCTCTGTGGCAGAAACCGAGGAATGGTCCATCAGGTTTTGAAATGAGACACACTAATTAAATTAAGCCCCAATGTTTTTTAAAGATTCTTAAGACTTTTCACTTTAAGTCCCTTGGTAAGCCTCTGTTACATAAATATTCTGATTTCCAGAAGGTTACTAAAAATACCTAATAAACTAGCCTGGTCTTGAAACCAGATATTGACACAGCAAATATAATTTTAGTGGGGGGGGAAGGGGGGCAAATAAAAGTTATTTTCATGATTGCATTTTCTACTTTGTTTCCTAAATATATCTACGAGCTGTTTATTAATGCTCTGTTTTGTGATGAAGCCATCACATGATGTCAAGAATTACTGGCACAGACAGTTATTATTTGTCATGGTGCAAGAAATGATTACTTTGACATTGAAGAGAAAAGATCATTTTCTTTCCCTTGTTGGGAAGCAATCTCATCAAGAGATCTCTGCAGAAGACATTTGAGGTTCTTTCCTGACTCTGCATCAGTTCATCTTGCTGTGCTTCCAAGGGTACGTTGCGTTTTCAAATATGATGAGTTGAGGAGCTAAGAATAAAACCCACCCTGATAGCATTGGAACTGAGAGTGTGCTGTCCCCATCGTGACAAGCAATAGTCAATAACTGCAACTGCCTCTTTTGCCTTTCCAAACCCAGCTTCTCCATAACTACCTTTAAAAGTTTAATTTGTTGGGAATTTCACATCTGCTCTCTCTTTACCTCCACTCTAGACTCATAGAACCATGACATTTGCAGCTGATGTTTTCTCAATTGAAAATTGCTGGGAAAAAAAGTCTGAAAGGTTTATTTCTTATTCCCACTTTTTTATTTCCTTTTTTCTTTATTGCCTCTTCTTAAAGGCCTAGCAAAGGTGTTTCCTCCCCTGGGGTTAGCTGTTTGTGTCTTGCAGCAGACACGAGCAGAATTCCAAAACAAAGCTAGCACCAGTACTGGAGTAGGGGCTGTTCAGCCTGGAGGAAAGAAAGCTCCAGGGAGACCTTCTAATGGCCTTCCAGCACCTGAAAGGGATCTACAAGAAAGCTGGAAAGTGACTTTTTACAAGGGCTTGTAGTTATAGGACAAGAGGGAACAGCTTTAAGCTTGAGGTCGGCAGGTTTAGGCTGGAGATTAGGAAGAAATTATTTACAGTGAGGATGGTGAGGCACAGCCTGGGGAGGCTGTGAATGCCCTCTCCCGGGAGGTGTTGAAGGCCAGGGCTGTTGGAACTAGATGATCTTGATCTAACCATAACCCACTCTGATTTTATGATAGATGCCTGTATTACTTCAGAGAGGTTATCTATGTCAAGCCATCCTCTTTTTTCATTCTAACATTAGAGACATAAGTCATAGTCGGGTGACTCTCTCTATGCACATGTATATGTTTGTAAACACAGTGGGAAGACTGGCTGGGATGGCAAGTTGTATATAGAAGGCAGAGAGGGACTTTGCATTTGATCTTCCCTGTGTTTTTGCTGTGCATCCCTCTCATAGAGCACTCTGTGTCCTCTTTGGACTGGGAATAAATATATCCAACGCCATCCGTGCTTTGCCCTTTGATTTGCCACTTTGGAAGCAAGGGGGAGAAGCACCAGGAGTTTTTTAAACCTCCTCATCTTTCTGTTTCCCTTGGAGGAGGCAACTGAATGTACTGACTTGCCCCAAAGCTATTTCTTTCTGCAAAGAAGTTCTGTGTTCCATCCTGCCTTGGCAGCCGTTGGCTTTTAGGTTTGTTTTTTTAAATCCCTGTTTCTAGGAAAAGGCATCTCTGAAACATCCTGCCACAGACACTTTGAGGCAGAGAAAAGGAAGAGATTTCCTTACAGAACCATTTCTCTTCCAGTCTCTTCCAGCTCTGGAGAGAGAGAGACCTTCTGTTACTTCCACCTCAGTTGGTACAGATTTAATAAGGTAACATATGCTTCCTCCATGAGTCTGGGAGAGCTGTTGATATTTGCAGCCATAACAGGTTCCTCTGTTCTCCTTGTGTATCAGCTGCTGCTATCTGATGATGGTAATAAAACCCTAGCTGGCATATGATCTTAACCTCCTACCAGGAAGGATAAAAACGAGGATGGGGTCAGTGGTGGATGTTTATGCCAATTCAGATAGGATGTTAAATTGACAAATTTAAATAGCACTCAGTTTGGAAAAGATGAAACTTGCCTTGAAACTCTTGGTTTGTGTCTTGGTTTGTCTTGTGTTTTGTGTTTTGCTTTCTTTCCCCTCACCTGGGTGAAAGAACAGAAATCTAGTCTAAACTATATTTGAGTTACCAAGCACAACATTTTGGACAAGAACATGTAAAAACAATCTCTGTTCTTGGCTAACTCAGAAAATTCCTCAGAGCATCCACATAAGGCAGGGGTATTATAATTGTTTTTTGAAGAAGAAGAAGCAAAGGCAAAGGCCATGGTATTAAAAACAGAGGAGGGATTTTTGTGTACTCATCTTGAAACATTTTAAAGAGGTTTATTCAGTGTCAGGAGCCCAGTAGCTTATGAAACCTGCATATTCCAACGTGGACATCCAGAAATCAAAGCTGCTAGTCCTTGATGAGGTAGTAGACAGATCTGGGCATATATTGAGCTGTGATGGCTGAGGCAGCAGCTAGCCCCAGCTATCCCTTTTACCTTTCCTCAGGCTGCTGCCACTCCAGCAACGCTGACCTGAGTGCTGTGTGAATCTGCTCTCTGCTGCCCCAGTTCAGAGTCTGGCATATTGGGATGAGGCAGAGTTCATGTGCCAGGGTGTTTGCTGTAGCTGGTCAGATTCCTATACATAAATACTTCAGTTTTCTGACTCCTTGTGAGAGCCTTCATCAGTCCTGAGTTTCTCAGTGCCACGCAAAAGAATGGTGAGCAGCACTCAGGTAGTCCCTCACCTTATTTTCACTCCGTTCTTTATCCTTTTAACACTTTTCCTTTCGGATCAGTAAGTTACATCACATGAACATGGATGGCACAATGTGCCTGCTAATGACACTATTAATTTACTGTGACACTAATGATAATTAGAATGCATTGTAGAAGTGTGGGCCTTCAAAAAGCAAAACTGTCCTTATCAGAACTGAGATATGTCTTTGTGTTCCTTGATGGAGAAGTTTTGCCAGCTGACTCTGCCACCATTCTTTCTGTGCCACTCACTGAAGCAGTGGAATAGAGGATGACCATTTCTTTTGGTGTGAGCACTGCCATTTCTTGATAGTTCCCCCCCTTGAATAGTCTGGGTTGGAAGGGACCTCCAAAGCTCATCCAGTCCAATCCCCTCTGTGGTCAGCAGGGACATCCTCAGCTAGATCAGGTTGCCCAGAGCCCTGTTGAGCCTCACTCTGAATATTTCCAGGAATGGGGTCCCAACCACCTCCTTGGGCAACCTGTTCCAGTGTTCTATTACCCTCGTAGTGCAGATCTTGTTCCTCACATACAATCTAAATCTGCTCTTCTCTAGTTTGAAGCCATTGCCCTCATCCTGTCACTGCAGGCCTTTGCAACGTCTCTCTCCATCCTTCTTGTAGCCCCCTTCAGGTACTGGCAGGCTGCTATTAGGTCCCCCTGGAGTCAGCATCCTTTACCTGTTGAATGGTGCACAAAATGAAGTTGACAAGCAAGGATAACTAATAAGGATAACTGCTTTAAAATAGTTACCATTTTTAATCCATGAGATACTACATAAATTCATCAGAGAGATACTCTAAACCAAAGCAGTTTAGTGTGTGATCTAATTACTGTGCACCAAAGGATGGACCTTCTGGCACGGGTTGTGTATGTATATTTGTAAGTAAATAATAACTTGCTTCATTATTAAATGATTAGAATATTTGTTGCAAATGTTAGTAATTTTTCTTCCTTGCAGCATGTTCAAAATACTGCTTCTAAAATGACTTAAGGAGCTGATGAATAAAACATTGCTCAAAGATGGAGCCTCAGAATTTCTCGGCGGCTTTCCACTGCAATTATTGCTGCATTCTCTCTGGCTCCACAAAACCTACTTGCCAAGTATAGATATGCAAAACAGAATGTAGAAAAATCTGGGGGAAAAAAGCAACCCTTTGGCTGAAGCAACAAGCATACAAGCTCTCCTCCTCTCCTCTCTTCATCTCTGTGTCAGTCTTTCTCCTTTCATATCTCGATTTTCCCAGTGTTGTTTTCTGTGGGGCTCCTGCCTCTTAGGGCTGCGCTTGGAGCAAGTGCATTTTGCGTGGCTGTTAGGACCCCAGGAGCAGTCAATGCTGCTTTCACTTGAAGGCTTCAATTTGTCACTGCTACTGGTGGCATTGATCTGCTGCAAAATGACAAGGAAAATGTGGGGTTTGGGGGAGGCTCACATTTTATAGTTCTTCTGTATCACAGTGACTCTTACACAGATTATGATTCAAATAACCTGCAGCAAACTCTCCTAAGAACTCTTCCAGGAGAGTCTACTTCTCCTGGCTGTCACACTTTTGAGAAGTTTGGCATGGTGTCAGGGAGGACAGAAAAGGTTTGAAAATGTCACAAGACTTACAATTTTTTCAATGACAACAACAGTTCCAGCGATTTCTGCTGCTGCTTCAGCTGAAGGGAGAGGAGCTAACTGAAAATAAGGAAGAGAAAAGATGTTTCTAATAAGTTTTTGGCACTACCTCAGCTCTGCATCAGCTTTGCTTGAATTCTGGGAGTTTTCTTATAACAAATCTGCAGTGATGTGATATGGTTTTTGTCTCCAGAAAACACTGTTAGCTCGCTGTAATTGCCATGACAATGTGTGGAAAAGTACACTGAAATCTGAGGAGTGCAACAGTGTGGAGATAAGATGGGAAATTGAGTTTATCATACAGACCTGGCTGCTGAGTTGCAGTGTGTTATTTCTCTCTCTTCCCTATCAGTGTTTTTTTTTCTCCTTCTCCTGCTTCAGTTCTCTCCTCTGACAAGAAAATGCTGCAACATAATAGAATATCCTCACTAAATCGTGTGTCAGCCAGCCCTCAGGCAATGGAGAATTTAAACTGTGGCAATAGAGTGGAATATTTCCTTGCCTCCATGTACCTAAATAACACATTTGAGAAACTCCCATTTCCTTCTGAGGTACTCTCTGTGGGGGTGAAGCTTGTTCTGTTGCATAACCAAAGCACTTCATTCGAAGTTCAGCAGCTCATATCCCTAGCTAAAAGCAAACATCTTATCTTTGTTTCAAATATTCAAATGCTTTTGCACTAAAGGCCATAGGCAGCTCTTTTTTTTAATGTAATATAATTTATTTTCCAGAAGAGAATCTGCTACTTCAAGTTACATAACCAAACCCAAGAGAAGGGAACGTGTTCTTAGGCCAGCAATATTAACTTCATGTTTTTATCAGCACTGTGCTGGATTAGCCTATGGACTGAGCAGATCTAGAAATGCTATTATTTGGGCAGGTTTTGCACTCAGTCACTTCTGTGCAGTATCTTATTTTCAGAGCTTGCTCCAGCAAAGGCTGAACTGGATACACAAGTAAAAAGTTATAAGAAAGTTCTCCAGTGCTTAATTTTGATGCAGCTTGTACTGATTGCAGATGGATTAATGCCAGCATGAAACTGATAGTCAGAAGAGGGACCCTTGTATAGAGGCCATAGATTGGGACTTTGCCTGAGCTCAAAACATGTTGGGAATTCCAATTTAGACGCATTATTGAGCTGGAAGAAGAGTTTTATGGCAGCAGCTGTGGGGATGGATACTGTCAGTACCACAGCTGAAGTCTGTGTTAACCCTGCAGTGAAAGCACAGCCTCCATTTCACCTGATTGTAGTTTCTGTCTGTGGCAGCCTGCGGGGTGATTAGGTGCACTTTCTGCTGCAGGGCTGCTGCGTTTTATTCATGGTATATAATCATGTATAACAAATAAGGCAACTGGAATGCTTAAACAGGAATGACACTGTTTGCAGTGATATCCATGCATTATCATGGGTTAATTAGGGCTCCACAGTTAATCTGAAATCCTGGGTATTTTTCTGTTTGGGGTTTTTGTCTGTTTGGTGTTGGTTGTGGTGGAGGTTGTTTGTTTTTGGTGTGAGATTCTTTTTCCTTTGAAGCAGAAAATTTAACTTTATTACTTGTATTTAGGAAAACAAACCCCTCAAGCATTCCTAGCGTTCTCTCAGGAAAGCTTAGGTTTGTCTGAGTCCCTTAAAGCATGTCTAATCCTGTAATATACTATTTTAAATGTGCATACTGGGCCTCACAGTACAAACAGCCTTTGCCAGTTTCTTTGAAGCTCTGGGATCTAACTGAAGAAGCCTAAAACCAGCTGAGCAAAGATTGCTACCCATGAAGCCATATATTGATCATGATTAGTCAATAGAGATGGTTTTTACTTTGGTGGATGATTAAGTTGTTACCAAATAGCAAGAAAACCCTGTAAGGTCTGTGCTGGGGGAAGGCATTCCTTTTAGTAGCTAGATAGCTAGAGTTAATAGTCTAAAATGATTTTCATAGTTGCTCAGTTATTGTTAATTTCTTGTTAAAATCGTTTCTCTCTCTCTGTGTCATTCATCTCAGCACTATGGGAAAAGACATATTTTTGCTGTGGGAATGGGGGAATGTAGGACCAGCTGGGAGGACCAGCTGGAGCCTGGCCTGACCACTTCCAGGCAGGAGAGTGCACATGGGCAGCAGAGTCCAGTGACAGCCACATGCCCACCAAGTTTAATAGGACAAGGCCTTACAGTGAGACAGAATGAACAGAGCAGAGAAAGAGATGGAGCAGAAACACTGAGATGAGGGACAGGAGAGACAAGATGGAAACGACAGGTAAGAGAGATGGGATTCAGGGACAAGAGAGGAACTCTGCCCCAGCAGATCAAGGGACCAATGGAACTGACCCATGGTGGTAGATCTTGCTCTCTTGATATTTCCATGGCTTGGACTTGATGATCTCGAAGGTCTTTTCCAACCTGGTTCTTTCTATTCTGTTCTGTTCTGTTCTATCTTTCCTATCATTCTTCCTTTTCTATTTCTAATCTCTTGTTGATAATAATAAGCAGTTAGACAACCTCATCCCTTTCCCAGTCTTACTGTGGGTGAAACAAAATCCCTCCCCACCCACCCCAAGCAACTTGGCATGGGATGGGGCAGGGGAGCCCTCTGTGAGCAGATATTAGTTGTATTTTAGAGCACATTGGTTGCGTTCTCCTTTTTATGTGGGCCATAAATCCAAAGCCCTTTGAACAGCCTCTTTAATTTGGAGGCAGCCTATTTCATTTTATTTTCTAGCCAGTTGAAATTTCAAGTGAAAGTGAGATTTGATATTTTAGTTAGGATCTTCAATTCGTGGACTTTATCAGGCTTTATTTTATATCCTCCCTGGGGAGAGATAATTTTAACACTCCTGAGCCTCTCTCTGCTGCCTTATCTCAGAAACAGATTCCAGCAGAGTTTGTCTGTCTCCTCAGTTAGGACTATAAATTGTCATTATGGTTTTAATAGAATTATCTATGCATGTTCTGATACATTAGTTTTTCTTCTTCTCAAGTTCTTCTGAACAGAATCTTTGCTTTCTTTGCCCTGCTAAAGGATTTTAACTCTGTCCATCCAGGGCAGAGGGGAATAGCTGCCAGGGGTCAAAAGCAGCTCTGTTTTGCCAAAATCACCAGAGCAAGGCTAAAGCAACAAAAATTTACACAGCTTTAAAGCAGATTTTGAGGGCTGTAGTGCCTGGATAAAGACCTTTGCCTAATTAGCTGCAAAATGAATGTCAGTGTTTACACCCCCTTGCTATTCAATGCTTAATGATGAGAGGGCTGGACAAACAAAGCTACAACAAATAAATCAGAAAAGGCTGCAAAATCATATTGAAAGTAGAGACAATCAGAGTGGGGCACAGGGAAAAAAGAAAGCTACAACAATTAATCCACAAGAGACTTAATACAGAAGACACAAGGATAGTCAATGGGCTGTGCTCCCCCTCCTCCTCTCAATAGAGTGCTTATCTTCCTGAAGGTTGAGTGCCTGTGGGTAGGGACTGGGGAAAGGCCACCAAGGCAGCTATCCTCTTGGGAGTCTGTTACAAACCAGCTAGCCAGGATGAGGATGCTGGTGAGGCATTCTACAGGTGATTGGCAAAAGTCTCCAAATCACCAGCCCTTGCTCTCATGGGGGACTTGCATTTAACACACATCTGCTGGAAATACAACACAGCAGAGAAGAAACCATCTAAGAGGTTCCTGGAGTGTGTGGTGGATAACTTCCTGACCCAGCTGGCAAATGAGCCTGCCAGGGGAGGTGCTTTGCTAGACCTACTGTTTACAAACAGGGAAGGACTATGGGTGATGTGATGGCTGGGGGCTTGGTGATCATGAAATGGCATCAATCATAGCCAGCAGGTCGAGGGAGGTGATTCTCCTCCTCTACCTTGCTCTGGTGAGACCCCACCTGGAGTACTGTGTCCAGTTCTGGAGCCCCTATTACAGGAAGGATCTGGAGGTGCTGGAAGGTGTCCAGAGCAGGGCCATGAGGAAGAGAGGGTTGGAGCACCTGTCCTACGGAGACAGACTGAGAGAATTGGGGTTGTTCAGTCTGGAGAAGAGAAGGCTCTGAGGAGACCTCATTGTGGCCTTCCAGTATCTGAAGGGGGCTACAAGAAAACTGTTGAGGCTGGATAACCATTACAATAAGACTGATCTGTAGCTTACTCCATTCCTGTAAGCAAGACAGGGTTACATACTTGGGCAGTTTTCTTCATTGATGTCTTGAATAACCTTGTCTGACAGCTGAGACACTTTCAAAGGACTCTTACACTTCTCTGCTGGTGAGAAACCCATCCCCTTATTTGAAATGAGACTTGGTGGATTGAAATGCCACCACAAGCAGAATTTGAATCTTTAAATCTTTATTCCTTTGCACAATTATTACTTAGAGCTGCCTTCTGGTAGCCATAATAATATGTGGTAGATATTTTGCAAGTTCCCTGTGGTTTACTACTCAGGACAGGGCATACAGACCAAGTGTCCCTTAGGTCACTTTCTTACTCTCTTCCCTAGTATTTGCACATTTTCAAGTCCAGCAGCCTATTTTTCTTTCTGTGCTTTTCCTTTAGGCTTCTACCTACTCAGGAGAAAAACAACAAAGGAACAACTCATCAACCTTTGCATGCCCTTAAGTTGAAAAATAATCCAGTGTTTTTGGACAGAGAGAGAAAGTCCTTTTAAAAACTCAGAGGTAGTGTTTGTACCCTGTGGGGGAAAGTGCAAAGGTGATTCCTTTTAAAGCTTTTCTAAATGAATGAGATCATGTAATAAAACTTACCAGAACACATAAATCCATAGTGTCTAAAGAGCTCAGCCAAGCAGGGCCATGGCCACGTTCATTTGAGACACATTCAGTGTTGCAGTTCATAGAACAGTTCCTTTAGCTGAATTCAGTCATTTACTAAATATGCATACCCTGACTTCACTTCTTATGGTGTACTCTTTGTTCAGGTGAGAATCCTTTGGCTGGGTTGTGCTGCTAATTAAAGTCTTGCTTTCAGAAAGGAGTAGAGGCTCTCAAAGGTGATCTTACATCCTCAAATGAAGCATTGGAGTGAGAGGTACTGGATTTGAGTCCAACCCTTGTGCTGCAGTTAAGAGTGCAAGGAAATGCTTTTGGGAGGTCTTCAAAGTACTGCCTACTTCAAAGCACGATGGATTGTGGACTATGTGTGTGTGTTGTGGTTGGTTTTGTTTTGGTTTATCTTTTCTTTCCTTTCTATTTTTTATCCTTGTACTATAGTGTGAGAGTTCAGGAAAAGGGGAGGAATGGCCAGGAGTTTTGCAGCATCTTCTGGTTTTGCAAAAGGAGGAACACCCATAGGTGAGAATGCCAAATGGCCTTGAAAAAGCTGACCATCCTTTATGCTCCAGAGAAAGACAAGTCTCTGCCAGTCTGCCATAGCTCGTGTTCATTCCTGATCTCAAGAGAGTCCATTAGTCTGTCCACCAAGGATTAAGGAAGATGCAACAATAAGACAGCTGAGATTTGATTTTTTTTTTTTTGGTACCATCTGGAGCATATTTGTCCTCCTCTCAAAAATCTGTTGCTGGATAGAGCCAAATTCTCACACATCAGTGAGAACTAAAGTCTAGCAAACCTAAAATCAAACCACGTTTCTGGAAACCTCAGGACTGCACATGTGAGCTCCCAAAGCTGCGAAGCACAAGACTTGTTAAATAAGATGGTGGAAGAAGCAGGACCCAAGTCTTGGTTTTTCCAGTGTTTCCTTGTGGTAGTTAAGCAGAATTCTATGTCCCCTGTTCCAAGCTTCTCTTTCTGTGTCATGGTCAGATGACATCTTGTTTGAAATGCCTCTTTCTGTTGTAAACCAATGCAGGTTTCATGTCCCTGCTGCCATTTGGAATGGGATCCTAGAAAAGTACTTTGTGATTAGCTAACTTTTTAGTTCTAAGTCTTAATTTATTCATGACTTATTTGTATTTATCCTATCCTGTCACAGCATTATCTTGCAGCTTGCCTTGTTTGCTCTCCAAATTGATGCATAAGAGTCACAATATTCCCTTTTGCCTTTCAGTTTGCATAGCTTGAAAAGACAAACTGTTTTGGTATTACTTCTCAGTGAAATTCTTTGTTTTCCTAGTCACGGCACTCTCCTGTATGAGTGACTTAGTTGTGAAGATAGATCTCCAGAAGATTACAAGGTACTCTAAAAAGAGTATTAATACTTCCTTCTGTTGCTGAAGGTAAACTTCTGATCAGTCCTAGAACCACAATTGCTTTGTTCACTCTCACCTTTGTGCCACACTATAATCATGCTGTAATTTACCTCTGCACATGTCCTGTACTTGATTTAGAAACACCTCTCTTGCCTCCTCTACCAGCTTCAGTCAGAGACCACAAAGCTTGCAGCAGAAGTTTTTGCATTGAAGGAGGATATCAGTTTTTCCTGTTTCTGTTCTTGGTTTTGGTTCTGTACCTCTGGAAATTCTCAAATTCAGCTGCTGGATGGTGAATGGCTCTGGGCTGTGCAGGTCTGTTTAATTCCTGCTATGCACGATGTAACTTTATAAAACAAAACTTGTGGAGCCAGATTTTGGGATTAAGACAACCCAAAACTGTACTCTGAAGATTCAGTTCAGGTTGGTCATTTGAGTTTCCTGTTCCCACAGATAAATGTTGTGGGTTTGCATTTCAGAATCCTTAGCCTTCAAGCTTCTGCTCTTTCTCTGTAGCTGAAAAGACTGGAAAGTTCCCTTTATATATAACAGAGAAAAAAAGTACTGGCCTTTAAAGTGAGCACTGAGATTCCTTTTATTCAGCCTGGTTAATATGTAGAACATCTGAACAATATGCAGCTTGCATGAATTTTCATAAGAAGCAATGAATCCCTCAGTTAATGGAGGGTAAAAGCATGGTCAACCACACAGAACTCACCATCTGCTGCTTTAGAGGCAAACCAATTTACTAGATAGCCCATTGGAAAGCAAATGTTATTTAGGGAAATGCAGCAACTCTTTTGGCTCTATGGCTGCCACTCTGAAGTGTGCACCTAGCCTGTTGGTATAGTCTGTGATGTATAATGGTGATGTAAAAGTCTGATTCCTTCTACCTCTTGAAGCACCATCTTGGTAGGCTCTTTTCCCACTTTGTCTCTGACAGGGATAGCTGACAGAGGTTTAGTGAGGAGCGTGAACGGCAGTGGAAGTGCAGAGCATCTCAGCTGCTGAGATAGAGACATTCACAGAGTTCTTGATGCATTGTTGTTACTGGATTGCTTCTGGTAGCCCTGCCCTCCCATTTTTGAATCATTTGTTTTAATCCAATTAGTGTTTTGGCACCCAAAGGCTACTACTGCAACGTGTGACTTGTGTCCATTGTGGACAAAAGTGTTGGAAGGAGAGAGAAGCACAGGGTTATCCTTTCTCCAAGTACTTCCTTCTTCCTTCAGATGTGATCCCTAGATACCCCATCTCTGCTACCACAGGTGTTTCTTTGAGGTCATTGCCCTTCATACTTACTGTATGTACTCAACCACCTTTGTCTCCTTTAATAGCCTAATTCAGTCTCTGCTGAGACCAATAGAAAGTCTCCCACTGATTTCACTAGGAGATGGATCAGAGCCTCTTGTAAATTCTCCCAGAGTCTATGACTTTTCTCCAACTTTGTTCACTATTGCAGTGATTTCAAATCTCCCACAGAAATTCCATCTGAAACTGCCTTGTTGAACTATCTTGGATTTGCTCAGCTTAAAAGTTAATACAAACGTGTAGGGGATGTGATTGGAGAGGCAGTAGGAATCTTCAGAGCTGCAGCATGCAAACCTGTCAAATTCCATCACCTGCTTCAGTTCCAGGTAAAATAATAAAACAAAGTGAAGGAAGAGAGCTGTGAATCTGCAAGGGGCTCTAGCTGCAGTTACTCTTTTGAAAGCAGGAAGAAAGAATATTCCTTAGCCAACTATGCTATGTGACAGAACTGTGTAGGAGGATAAGAGGATCCATAGTTTTGCAGAAGAGTGCAGTGCAACCTCTGAAATTGTCTTATTTAAATTCAAATCATCTGGTCACGAGCAGAGTTGCTTTATTAAAGAGAGTTGAAATGCCATCACACCTTAGGTTAGGATAAATGGTAGTGTTAAGGGTGGAAGACAAGTGAGTAACACATGGATTTGGATAATCACATGCTATGCTTTTATTAAGGGATTGAGCGATTAATATTCTGTTAATTAAATACTTTGATGATGCTAAATGAGAGTTGTTGCTAGCACCAGAGTTGAGGGCAGGGGGGGAAGAGTAAAATAGGATGAGCCCTAGAAAAATATAATCTATAATGAAAGGAGTATGATGAAATATGGCTTTTAAAATGCAACTGCCTATCCCTGCGCAGGAAGATACCGAAGTGTGTGCCTGACTTTGAATGTGTGAGTCATCAATTAGCCTGCTCAGAAGACACTTCAGATGACACGTTGTCTCTGACAGCTGAGGCATTTTTTTGTCCCTTCTTGTCTGTCCCATATCCTGCCTCACACATTCCCACCTCTAGAGACACAGTTTGCATCCCTTTGGGCGGACGTACAGCAAGTTCTCATTCATAGCTCCTTCGAGTCAAGCCGTGCAGCCTTTAGCAACGTATTGGGTGACGTCTTGTGGCATTTCAGATGCTGAATAAATGAGCCACAGTTGAGTCAAACTGTGAAGCATAGTTACAGGGGATCCTGTGCTTTCTATGCTCCCTTTAGGGATTCTATTCTGCCCTAGTGAGGCTGCATCTGGAATATTGTGTCCAGTTCTGGGCACCTCAGTTCAAGAAGGACCTCCGGGAACTGCTTGAAAGAGTCCAGTGCAGAGCCACAAAGGTGCTGAAGGCAGTGGAACATCTCCCTGTGAGGATAGGCTGAGGGAGCTGGGGCTTGGGGCTGGGAGGAGAGGAGCCTGAGGGGTGTCCTCACTCCTGGTGATAAAGATGTGCAGGGCAGTGTTGGGAGGACAGAGCCAGGCTTTGCTCAGGGCTGTCCATTGACAGGACAAGGGGCAAGGGATGCAAGCTGGAGCAGAGGAAGTTCCATGGGAACATAGGAAAAACTCTTTCACTGTGAGGGTGCCAGAGCACTGGAACAGGCTGCCCATAGAGGTTGTGGAGTCTCTTTCTCTGCAGTTATTCAAAGCCTACCTGGATGCATTCCTGTGTGACCTACCCTAGGTGATCGTGCTCTGGCAGGGGAGTTGGAATGGATGATCTTTGGAGGTTGCTTCCAACTCCTAACATTCTGTGATTTTGCTGGGTCAGCTTTGTGTTCTATTATTTGGCATAGGTATTTAGTTATGGTGAAGAGAATACCTGTTAAGAAACATCAGAGGCATGTTAGTCCACTTGTACATCACTGAAATTCTCTTGATTTTAGTGAAGTTACACTATAAAAGAAACAGATTTGGTTTTACTTTGTTCTTCTTCATATATCTTAATTGCAGTTATTAACTGTAGTGGGTAGATACTAAAGAACTATGCCCTACATTTTGATTTTTGGGTTACTTAGGGCTATATGTTTTTATTAGTTATGTTTATTGTGTACAGCATAGACAAAATGATTTTTGGTACCTTTAAAAAAGTTTGGGTTAGTTGCCCCCAGTTATGAAGTGAAGTTTCCCTGGTTGTTTGCTCTTCTATTTTTACACTCCATGCCCTTAAACACCTACACCAACTGTCTTTGAAGGCTTTGTAATTAGCTCCCACAGGCAGCTTGGGCTTTTGTTTGAAGCTTCATTTAGGAGCAGATCCCTTGTGTACCATTGTATTTTTTTTTCACTTCATTTGCCAGGCTGAATTACAAACTGCTCTCCCTATGCAACGCTTGCACAGCTAAAATAGGTATCCTTTACCTTCTCCTCTTACTTCTTTTTTGTCTTCTTTCTTCTGTGACTAATGACTGACTCCTAATACCTAGACCTCTTAAGTAAGTGTGGCAAAGTGGTCACTGCTTGCTGAACTATCATATCTGGGAAGGAAATTTCTAAATGAGATCACACTGCAGATTAATTAGTCCATCATGTCTTCTGCTTGGGAGGGTATCCATGTAGCCTCTGGCTTGAATGTGGATATTCCTCCACAGGAGAACATTGCTTAATAAGGAAAATACATCTTTTTGCCTCTTACATTTTTTTTGGTTGCAGAATGATTTTGTTTTTTTGTTTTTTGGGGGGTCTTGCTTAGTCCTAGTATGAAGGATAAAAGCTATTAAGCATAATTGGTGAAGACCTTTTACTTTGCTCACAATAATTTTTAATAACTTTTAATGATTTTTTAAAAATAGCTTTTTGTTATTATTTTTGAGTAGGCTTTTTGTCTGAGGCACAGGGATGTTAAAATACAATATTCATTTGCAAGGCCAGGCTGGATGTGGCTCTGAGCAACCTGATGTAGTGTGAGGTGTGCCTGCACGTGGCAGGAGGGTTGGAACTGGATGATCCTTGTTAGGTCCCTTCCAACCCTAACACCTCAGGCTGGGTGTTAGGAAGAAGTTCTTCTCAGAAAGAGAGATTGGCCATTGGGATGTGCTGCCCTGGGAGGTGGTGGAGTCACCATCACTGGAGGTGTTTAGGAAGAGACTGGATGGGGCACTTGGTCCCATGGTTTAGTTGATCAGATGGTGTTGAGTGTTAGGTTGGACTGGATGATCTTGAAGGTCTTTTCCAACCTGGATAATCCTATCCTATCCTATCCTATCCTATCCTATCCTATCCTATCCTATCCTATCCTATCCTATCCTATCCTATCCTATCCATTTCTGTGATTCTATGTAACACAGTACAGAATGTGGTAAAGCATAGTACACCACACAGTTATAATATGCCTTTACCAAAAAGGTAGAAGTTTTTTCCATAACAGTAGAAAAAGAGGACTTTTAATCATGCTTTTACTGTCTTCTTTGGGTGGTTTTTCTTTCTTTCTTTCTTTCCTTTTTTCCCTTCCCCCCTTTCTTCTGTAAATTGCTTTGGAGTGAATTAATGCTCTTAGTAACTTGAAAGAACAAAATGTAGATGCTAAAGTTTTAGCTGAAGCTGGTGTTATTTTGAGATGAATAGCTGACTAAGGTTGCAGCGAGCTGTGAAAGCACAGTTGAGGATGATGAGAATGCAAAGTATTTCAGATTTTGTTGAACTGGAAGTACCAGGCTTTCTCCTAACTTCAGGTGACAGGATCATTCAAGCAGCTGAGCTGGATGGACTGTGTTCAAACTGGATGGGTTGGCTTTTCTGAAGTGTATGGTGTTTTGTAATCTAAATGAAATTGAAATGTGTTGCTGGAATGTTCATGTGGCATATTGGAAAGTCAACGCTGAATCAGGCACCCAATCCTGGGAAATGACTTACAGACCTGTGGACGTGGTGCAGGGGTTGCTGGAAACTGAGCCTTCATTTGTCTCTGAAGAAATTACTTCTTAAAAGATTCTTTATTTCAGTCATCTTATGAGAGTCTTTAATTTCCAGTGGTGTGTTGAATTTTGATGTAGGTTGTTTGGCTTTGGTGGTTTGGGTTTTTTGTGTTTGCCTTTTTTCTTTTTGTTTTTGCCTTTATCTTTTTCTTATTTTTTTCTTTTATTTTTTGCCTTTTTTCCTGTCTTTTTTTTTTTTTGCCTTTTTTCACCTTATTTCTTTTCTTTTTTTGTTTTTTTTTGCCTTTTTTCACTTTTTTTTGGCATTTTATCTTTACTTGTTTCCTTTTTTCTTTTCTTTTTCTGTCTTTTCCTTTTACCTTTTTTTCTTTTTTTCCTTTTTTTTTTTTTTTTTTTTTTTTTCTTTTCTGCCTTTTTCCTTTTTGGCCTTTTTTCTTTTCCTTTTTGCCTTTTCCATTTCTTTTTTTCCTTTTTTCTTCGTTTATTTCTTTTTATTTCTTTTTTTTTTTTTTTGGTCTTTTTTTCTTTTTCTTTGGTTGGGCTTTAAATATTCCTTATGCAGTCTTCCATACATTTTAATGACAAAGGTTAAACGTTGCATTCTCAGTAAACTGGCTGAGATCACAGAATCACAGAAACATTCAGGTTGGAAAAGACCCCTGGGATCATGAAGTCTGACCATTACCCCTGCTCCACACGGTTTGCCCCCAAACCATATCCCCGAGCACTACATCCAAACCACCTTTAAACACGTCCAGGTTTGGTGACTCCATCACCTCCCTGGGCAGCACATTCCAGTGCCTGACCACTCTTGCTGGGAAAACATTTTCCCTAACGTCCAGTCTAAACCTAGCCAATCACAGCTTGAGGCCATTCCCTCTTGTTCTATCACTAATTAACTGGGAGAAGACCTGGAAGAATGCTTATTAGGGAGAAGGATACATGAAATCTTAGGTGACAAGTTGGACTTGATGATCTTTGAGGTCTTTTCCAACCTTATTGATTCTATGATTCTAAAGAGGCACTAGCTAATCTTTGTAGAGATATGTTGTCAGATGTAACATTAGTAAAGAAAACCGATAGGTGATAGCACAAAAATGGTTTCTTAACGGCCATGTGTGACTTCCATGTGTCATCTGAAGCACTGCTTGCTCAGGGGACATGCTTCTCTTTACTCACTAGCTGAGAACCTCTCAGTCAGAAAGGGCAGAAGTTCAGCTCTCGTACCAAAGCAACAGGGATTCTACTGAAATGGCATTAACACAGACAGGAACCCTGTCTTCTCTCCTGCAGTGTTTAGCCATCTGTATTTAACACAGTCCTGTGTTTTGACCTTGTGAACATGAGCCAGTCAGCCTGTCAGCTCACATTAATGATTAAACTCAGTAAAATTTCTTAATGAAGGCATCTGAGTACTGGAATATGCCCTGTTAGGGAATGGGCTTTTCAAGACTGAGTGCAAAAGATTTCCACTCGAGTCTGTAGGTAATGAACAGTGCCTGAATGTCCCTCAGATAAAATAATTAACTCGTATTGTGTTGGCAGTTACTTAGTTAAGAAAACTGTTATGCTCAATAGCATTTAAACAGAACTTTTGTTAATTGGCTGGAAGAGCTCTCTTGGAGTGGCTGTTGTTGGGGATAACAGCACTTCATCACACTACTTAAAAGCAGATATTGGCAGGAGGAGCTAACATTTTCTAAACCTGGCGGCTTGGAAAATTTATTCCTCTGTCTTTCTTTGGCAGAGAAAGCAAAAATACCTTCTCCAACAAAAACCTAGACCTTCCCATAAAACTTTGATACAATGGACTTCACTTAATTGTATCTAAACTAGTATCAGTAAATGTCACAGTAATCTGGATCGTTTCATGAGGCGCCACTACACCTCCAAAACAGGCGTTTTCCTCAGGTCTCAAGTCAATGTGCGCTCTCAGCCCTCGAAACCAATTGTGTCCTGGGCAGCATCAAAAGTCTGGTTGAGTGAGGTGATTCTGCCCTTCTAATCTGCTCTCATGAGATCACACTTAAAGCTCTGAAGTCCTCAGTCCAAGACAGGTACAGACCTGTCAGTGTCCAGAGGGTCACAATGGGCAGACAGGAGCTGGAATAGGAGCTGTCCTAGAGGACAGGGGCTGTTCAGCCTGGAGAAGAGAAGGCTCTGGGGAGACTTTGCAGCAGCCTTTCCAGTTCCTTTGAGCTTAAAGGAAAGATTGGGATAACTACAGTGTAGTGATATTGAGGGGCAAAGGTTCTAAACTGAAAGAGGGTACATTCACATTAGATATTGGAGGAAATTCTTTACTGTGTATATGGTGAGGCACTGGAAAATGCTTCCAAGAGAAATTGTGAATGTCCTCTCCTTGGAAGTTCTCAGAATCAGGTTGAATGGGGCTCTGAGCAACCTGGTCCAGGGAAAGGCATCCCTGCCAATGGTAGGGGGGTTGAAACTAAGTGATGTTTGTGGTCTCTCCTGCTCAAACCATCCCATGAGTCTGTGATTCACTTTGTATGTCACGTACAGCTCTGTAACATACCAGCAATAGTATTTGTGACTACGTTGAATGGAATCCTTCTCATTTTTTTTTGTAGGCAGAGCCTTGAGATGTTTGTAATTCAGGGTTAGAAACTGAAAAAAAAAGTGAATAATGCAAACTGATTTTATTAAATCTCAGCTTAAAATTCCAAACGCTCCAGAAGCACTTAACAGCACTCATTTTCTTTTCAGTTTACAAAATATCTTTAGGCTTAGGGCCTTGTGAATGTTGGATTACAATGTAAGAGACTATTTGCCTGCTCTGGAGCCATGAAGTCATGCTAATACAACTAAAAAGCTATATTTAAAGTTACAAAGCATTTTACACGAGATACATCTAGCCTGTGATGACTTTTTTATTAGCTCCTCAGTGTTTCCTGATATTTAAACGATTCTGGGAAGCAACTTATTAACATAAATCCTAAGCTCTCTTAGTTCTTGTGCAAAACATTGTTTGAGATGGTTGTGGAAAACAAGCCGAAACCAGCTGAGGCATTAGCGAGGAAAAAGGCCTTGCTTTAAACCTGGCAAGGTCTGAGTCAATCCTCTTTTTTTGCCTGAAAGTTCACATTGGACGTTTGGAGGGCAATGTTGTCATCCTGGCTGTCAGTTTTTGCAAGGGAGAGAGAAAAGAACATTCACGCCAGATGGTCTCATCCTTTATATCAGATATGTAGCGGTGATAGACAGCATGTGAGGTAGGCAGCGAGAAGAGAAATGAGATGGAGGAAAGAAATGGAGATGTCAAACAGATATTTTAAGTCTTCTCCTCACAGAATAATGGAATAGATACTAAGCAGGCCAGGAATCCTATGCATCCGAGGAAGCAATGCACATGTTAATTCTAGGCTTCACAGCGCACAAAGGTGCAGCACCAGGATAATAGTGCTGAAAAGTCCCCCACTGTGTTTTCTCAACTCTGGTTCTTGTTCTACAAGAGGCTGTGTTTTTCTAAGATTCTAATTTATGTTGAAAGACTGAGAAGAAACGTTAAAGCTGCAAGGCAAGATGAACCAGGCAGAGTTTCAATGTCAGTATGCTCACACTAGGTTCTCTGTGTTAGCTTGGGGACTGCTGATTTTCAAACACTAACTTTCCTGGATGATTACACCTCCAATATCAAGAGAGAAATTCAGAAAATGAAATGCACTGATTTGCAAAGGTTTTATGGTTGAACTTTTTTCCTTTTTTTGGTAAAATAATCCTAAACATTTGCTTTGGTGTAGCACTCCAAAGCTTTCAGCCATTCTGCCACTGTAAGGCCTTACCTGGAGCACTGCATCCGGCTCTGGAGTCTCCAATACAGGAGTGAGTCCAGAGGGAAGCCACACAAACATTGAGAGAGAGGGCACACCTCTCCTGTAAAGAAAGATGAAGTTCAGGGAGGAGCAGGGAAGGTTCTGGGGACTCTCTATTGCAACCTTTCAGTGCCAGCTGCTAAGGAAGATGGGCAAGTTTGGTGTTGTTTTTTTCTTGTTCTCAGGGCCTGTAGTGACAAGACAAGGAGCAGTGGTTTTGAACTGCAAGAGGGTAGATTTAGATTGGACATAAGGGAGAAATTCTTTACTGTGAGGGGAGTGAGACACTGTAACATGTCTTCCAGAGACCCCTCCCTGGAAATATTCAAAATCATGTTGGATGGGACTTTGAGCAAGCTGATGTAGTGGAAGGTGTCCTTTCCCATGGCAGTGGGGTTGGACTAAGTGATCTTCAAGGTTTCTTCCAACCCAAACCATTTTGTGGCTCCATGAAATACTATCTGTCCTGGTTGTAAATAAGCCATTTGTGCAATTCATCTTACTCAGGGAAAGCACCATCAAAAGGAGACCAAGAAACTGATTGGCTTAATGTTGTTCCAATGTATTTGAACTTTCCACACCAGGATCAGTTATATAAGCTTTGGCAGAGTATTAGCAATAGGCAGACCCTTAAACACCAGCCAGGTCAAGTAAGTCTACATATGGTATTGTTTAGTTTTAGGTCAAGACATTGTTGGTCTCTATTTATGATGAAGCAGCAGCATTACAGCATAGCTCACCTATACCATAATAGTCTGAAAGTTAGTAGCAGGGCTTTTTTCTCCTAATCTAATCCTGATAAAACTTGGTTTTCTGTCATTTATGTCACAGCAATATAGGGCAAAATGGTACAGAACAGCCGTCTGTGCTAACAAGACTGAAATTCAGTGTCCCTTTGACAGCATCACTTTTGTGCTCCAGGTTAATTTTGTAGTGAATTTGAAGTGAAAAAGGTTGATTTAGAAGTACCATTTTCATCGCATTAATTACATCTTCAGTTAAAAGTTGTTCTATGATGTCTTCTTTTAATTGATTTTTAAACAAGCTCACAGAAGCAGAATTAATATTTCCCCCCTTTATTCTGTATTTTTTCCTTTGTAAGAGGGCACTCTGCCCAGAATAAAATGCTGAGCAGAGGGGGGAGGGTTGTTTTATAATATTTCAGTGAATTACTTCAAATGAAGATGAATGTGCTGCACCTTGAGTCCTCACTTGCAGGACGGGATTGTGGGTTTTCTTGCAAGCTCCTTTCTGGGGGTTAATCTGAATGTTTATGGGACACTATTTCTTTATAAAGCCTTATAGGCATGCTGCTCATTTTGACAGGATTGTGTGAGTCATTCCTATTAAGACTTGGAGCACTCAGGTTCTGCATATCAGGTTACTGTTTATGAGTCAGCAAAAAGGAGTTGCTGATGTCCAGTTTGAAAAAGCAAGCAGATGCAAATACCTGTGGTTCCTTGAGGCATCCTGTGCCCGGGGAGACCTGGTGCTTCCTCTGTCCTTACCACTGAGGGATCTCCCATCTGGGCTCTGCAGTGGCAAGGGAGCTCTGCAGATCCTCAAATCGTCCTTTTCATACCTTGTAGGGAGTAGGGTAGGAGCAGTCAGGTAAAGCCCCAACAAATATAGATGGCCTTAAGATTCCATGTTGAGTGCTTGAGGTGTCTGTGCATCAAAGTGATACATCTTGGAGGAGTCCAATTCCTGTAAGGTAAGTAATCTCTCTTTTCATTTTCATTTCCTTCTTCTCATCATTATTCCTATGAACAGGCAAACTCATTAAGTCTCCACACATGAGAGAGTAAAGAGGGTTCTGTGCACTAGAGCAATGCCTGCAAAAGCTAGCTGTAAAAAAACCTTCAGATTTTCTTTGTTGTTATCCTTTCCTCTCAAAAATCAACTACCAAAAAGTCTCTCTGCCTCTCCCTGTGATAGTTAAGCAGATATATTAAATATTTGTGTTTACAGACATGAGTGGAAGAACTAAGTACATTGTGACACATCCAGAGCTATTGCATAACGTCTGGGGATCCAGAGAAATGCTAGGGTTATAGCTTTGAAAAGATCTTGGTCATCTTCTGGGGTTCTAAAATCTGTGGTCACCCTAAATATTCTTGGAATATAGTGCTTCTGAGTAACTGATCCAGGATCTTAATCACTGGAGATGTTTCTTCTCTTTTTGCTGTCTGCACCTTGGAAAACAATCCATAAGCAGCCTGCTTTTTATTTCATGTATATTTTCCTCTGATTCTTTTTCTCACAATGCTGCTGAAGTCTTTTGTGTTGGCATAAGGCACTGAATTCTCTGATAAATCCACTCCTGATTAGATTCTTCTGCTGTTTCTTCAGCGGTCCTTACAACACAGTCACAAGTACAGACTGAGGCATGTCACTTTTGTGGTGTGCTCAGCAGACTGCATTGCATATTTTGTATTGGCTGGCTGCTTCCTCTTATTCCAAGAGCCTGCAGAGGAGCCTGTCTTTGTGATATTAAGTGTAGAGTTACATTTTATATATCCAGTGACCCAGTATTTGGTAGCATTTTGTATCAGTCTTAAGAGAAACCGAACAAAGACTAAACGCATGAGTCATTACTTGCTGAAAGGATCTTGTATTCCCATTTTTGTTGTGTCCCTCAGAGTGAACATGGAGATTTTTTCTTTTGTAGGGATTGAAGTTGTGGTGTTTTTTCCTTTCTTTCTTTTTTCTTTGCTTTTTTTCCTCCTTTTTTATTTTCCTTTTTTTTTTTTCTTTGTTTATTTTTCCCCTCCTAGTGAATATCAGCTTCAAAGTGCAGTTGTCTCCTTTTGCTGTTCTTTCAACTGGAAAGTACAATGCAGCCCCAGCATGTACTCTCTAGTTCTGATAAAGGCACGAAAGGTATGGAGCTTTACAGACTATCACTTAAATGCTAGGGGTATTTTGTTTGTTAAACTGTCCCCCTTCCCTTCAAAAAAGCCCTTTAAGGGTTCAAAAAAATATATGCATTAGCAGACTGTGAAAACACTCCGACCCCAAACCAGCTGCTAGAGATGGATTTTGTGCTAGTATTAATTTTGTGGCCAGGCAGGTAAAATGAGTGAACTGGTCTGTGCCAGAAATCAGGGAGCTGTAAGAAAATCATTATAATCATTAATTAGTTTGTTTCTAAATACTGGAAAAATAAAGCTGCTTTGCAGTTTGGTGTATTTGCTGGTGCAAGCTGGTAAAAGTTTGTCCAGCCTCCTAGGCTTGGAAGCAAGGGATGCTGTGGATTGCATGTTGTGTAGAGACCTCAGCTTAATCAATCCACTGAAGTATGGTTTTCAAGCAGAAGTAATCATTTCTGAGGGTTTTCAAGACTGAAAATGATATTTCAGGTGCATACTGAATTTTGATCATCGAGGCATCTCCACGTAAAGGTGTTTGGTAATGTGACAAATGCAGCTGCAGTGTTCCAAAACAGACAAAGGGTCATCTCTTCTTCTCACCCTTTCAGGTTACTGTTACTGAGGCAGCAGAGGTGCTGTACCCTGCACAATGTCCTCACTAGGTCTTGACCAGAAAAGCAGTTGCATTTTTTAACTACAAGAGCATAGCTTATCTAAGCTTTACTGTCTTCTGTTTCAAAAGCAGTTTGCAAGTACTTCTATATTGTTTTCTGTTCCATCCATAATGTATTCTGGGGTTTAGGGAAAGATACTTGATTTCTCAAGGCATTTGTCTACCATGTTTGCCAGTGTGTTCATTATTGAAAAATAACAGGAATAATCTATTTCACTGAACACAATGTGGGAAAATAACCTATTTTGCATGAGCCTTGATCTACATACTGGGCCAGAGGGTTCATGGGTGTGCACTTCATTGAAGGTCTTGGAGTTAGCTGTTTAAGCATTGAGAATTGGCTCACAGTGAAGCTGTCTCATGGTGTTTTCAACACTCTACTGGTTAAAAGATTTGAAACTTTATTAAACTTATGGCATGGCTGCCCACTGCCTCAGCCAGCTTCCATCTCACTGACACATCTCTGGATGTGTTTCAAAAACTGGCAATATCTGTTGATCATGTCAGGAATTACAATTGAAATTGGCTGTTTGGACAGCCTCCTAAAAATCAGACTCCTTACCAATGCTTAGTTTTAGCTGCATAAAATAAAAGCTGCTTATCCATATAGAGATAATTTTTCCTCACAGAAAATATGTCTTGGGGCTATCTCCCTTTCCCCCACACCTTCTTTCCAGATTCATGGTTCTGGATGTTTTTAGAGGCTATCCCAGTATCGTTAATAGTGATCTTGGTAGGCGATGATCACAGATAATGGATGTCAGATTAAGCTTGGCTGTAAATGCATCAAACTCTGCCTTTGGCCCAATTCTTCTAATTTGTTGTCCTCTTTTTATTATAGCAACAGCAATGAACAAATAGAAAACTTTTAGTAGAGAACTATAACAACAACAACCAAAAATCCACTACCACCAAAAACCACCAAAACAAAGCCAAACCCAACCCCCCCCAGCAACAACAACAAAAATAAATCCAAAGGTGCATGGAATAATTAATTCCAGCTGGCAGTTCTCCTTTTGAAAGATCTCTGATCTTGAAATCTCTTGAATCTCTGCTATGACAGAGTACCTGGATTTGACCTCATGATTTACATTTTCAGTGGGCTTTGAATTTCCTGGCTCCTTATAGTTAACTGGACAACTTGCAGAATCATAGAATCAATAAGGTGGAAAAGATTCGGTGCTGATTGTCCATGTTATCTTTTATGGAAGCCACAATGTATAGAACACCAATGAGCATTTATTCTGCTGAGAAGTAACATCTAAGTCCTCTGAATCAGGGATCATCAAGTCCAACCTATTACCCAATACCTAACACCTCATGACTGACTAAACCATGGCTCCAAGTGCCACATCCAATCCTTTTTTGAACACCTCCAGGGACGGTGATTCCACCATCCCCCTGGCCTAAACTTCCCATTGGAATGGGCTGCCTGAGGAGGTGGAGGAGTCACTATCATTGGAGGTATTCAGGAGCAGACTTGATGGGGTGCTTGGTGCCATGGTTTAATTGATTAGGTGGGTTGGATTGGTTGATAGGTTGGATGCGATGATCTTGAAGGTCTGGTCTGGTCCATTCCATTCCCCTGGTGCAGCTTGAGACTGTTCTCCACTAAGAACTGTGGCAGGAAGGTCACCCCTGAAGGAATGGGTGACAGATTCTTCAAAGATGAGGAAATACACAGTGTGTAGTCACACTGCAGATGATGTCTGGTGATACTAGAATAGTTCTTCGTTTTGAGCCTCAGCCACAAGCACTTTGTTGAGACAGTAGTCAGACCATCAGAACAATCCTGGTTTCAACTGCTCACATCTTTTTGGTTACATTTTATGTACTGAATATTCCAAGGGAATGTTCAGACTTTAAGTGTTTTGCTGTATTACAATTTACCCTGAAAAAAAAATGAATCACACTCTAGCCAGGGCTTATTATTCTGAGAAGCATTTATTTCAAGCAAGTTTTCACATAGATTTCTGAAGTTCAGGCTGCTGGGAGTTATGGAAAAGTTATAAATAGGTTTTAAATCCCCAGCAGGAGCATAAGGATATGCTGAGATATAAGTAATAAGAGGAAAAATAGTTTTTTTTCTGGTGAAGATAATCTGTCTTAAAATAATAATTTTTTTTGAGAAAATCTGTGAAGTATGGACTCAGGCATTAGGCACTTTTGAGAACCTTAGATACTGAGCTGGAGTAAATTGGGTGAGAGCAGAATTACTAAATAGGTCTCCTAATGTAATGAAGGAAACCTCATTTACAGCAGCTGCAGGTTATGCTTTCTTGCTTCTTCCTCTATTACTTTTCTCCCAGCCCTTTTCTTTGAAGTTCTATGGCATGACACTTCCTTCTTTCTCCTGCCTCTCTAAGCCTTCTTATGCTGAAGACAGAAACAATCTGAAGGTGATCACTTTCTGAATGTGCAGCACCCCATCTATTGCATGAATCTTTGTCTGAAATTTTTGGGAAGCTTGAGTCATGTATCTCCTCTCCTCCTTATGTGTTATCCATCTGAATTCCAAATAGGGTTTTGTCTTTGCCACAGATCTATTTCTTTTTGATCAATGGTTACTAAAGCAACAAATTCAGAGGACTTAGATGTTACTTCTCAGCAGAATAAATGCTCATTGGTGTTCTATACATTGTGGCTTCTATAAAAGATAACATGGACAGTCAGCACTGGAATGTCTTGATAGGGCTCCAGCGTTGGAGGCTTTGCACACCAAACTGCTACTTCAATGTTCTCTCACTTGTGAGTCACAGAAGCACAGAATTACTGAGGCTGGAATAGACCTTTGAGATCACCAAGTCCATCCATTCCACCCTGAACTTTTATTCAAGGCTAGGTGTCTTCCACTCTGTAATCTGGAACACAGTAGGGTGTAAGAATGAAGATAACAATGTTAAATCATTTCTACTGTAAAAGCAATTGTTAATAGTTGTAAAGTAATTGTCCCAGTATTCCTTAGTGTACTGCTCACTGTAAGAAAGATGTGGGGGTCACTTCAGACCAAGAATTCTGGGAGTCTTCTAATTTAAATTGCCTCTCTTAATCTTGCTGTTTGCTCTGTATCTACTGCTGATAACAGTGCTTTCAAATTTTACTCCCATGCTGATGTTGAATCATTACTTGAGACAAACCTCCATAAGTCTGTGCAGAGGAGGAAATACAGCTTAGCCCAAAGCCTGCTTTTTCCTGTTGCCTACACTCAGAATGAGGTGTCATAAAAGATGACCTGAAAAGATAGGATGATCTCTCAGGAAAAACTTCTGAAGATAAATGCTTTGAGAATATGTTTTATTGGGAAGCCTGATGCAAACATTCTCTAAAGGAAGAAATCAGATTTGCAGTTGGACACAATCACAGCACCGTGCTTGAAAGCTAAATGCCTCCCATTGAAAGCTGGTATAGGAATGTATAGGTCCTGGATCCCTGCTGCTGGAGAGGCGATTTTCCCATGGTCACAAGACACTTCTGCTGACAAAGAATAGGAATGTGTGTGTGCAGGCAGGCTTAGCTAGAAACTGAAATGCACATCTCTATATGGTTCACTGCTTTTTAGTTGTGCTCTTGCCATTTGCCTTACTGGCCTTGAGGTGCCAGTCGACTCTGGAGTGAGTGAAGAACTGGAAGGCTTAACAAAGTGCATAAGCAGAAAACAGTTTTGAAATGAAATTGGTGTGGAAGTTGTATTACAAGAACAAACCTCTGTCTGGGTTTTGTGCACCAGAACACATGAAACCACGTACCAGAATGGATGTTAGGAATAAGCTCTTTACCATGAGGATGGTGGAACACTGGAACAGGTTGCCCAGGGAGGTAGTTGAAGCCCTATACCTGGGGATATTCAAGGTCAAGCTCAACAAGGCTCTGAGCAACCTGATTTAATGGAGGACATTCCTGCTCAGTGCAGGGGGCTTGGGCTTAGATGACCTTTGGAGGTCCCTTCCAACCCAAACTTTTCTCTGGTTCTGTTAAGCAAAATGTTATTAACTTTTTGAGTGTAAACTCCTTGGATTTAGAATGTATCATATTCATCCTTCCTTTGTGAGCTTCTTTGCCCAGAATATCAACTTAATAAGGTATCAGGATGTACAGCTTCCAAATAAAACAATTAATAAAAGCATTCTAGTCCACCTCACTGAAATGTACATCCCTCTGTTTGCTTGCAGCTTCCCTGTATTAAAAACAACCCCAAACAGCAGTGTCCTCAACAAGTTCCCAGTTCAGGTTATTGCAGTATTTATAGGCTTTTCTCTTGCCCCTGTGATTATACAGAATTTGCATAAAATGCCAATCATCTCCTTGTTTTGTGTTGTTTAATCAGTTTGTGTGATGAGTAGATCCATTGCCGCTGATAATCTGCAGCTGAGTTGTCAAATCCAGGTTCCTGCATCAGCAAAAAATAGTTTGGTTTGTTTTGTATTTTTAAATCTGGAATTTTAGACTAAAAAAGTAGTTAGCAGGTGATGAGAACATAAGGTCCTGCCAGTGCTAGGCTAGCCTGAGCTAGCAGGAGCAGGGAAGTCATTCTGCCCTGTACTCAGCACTGGTCTGGCCACACCTTGAGTACTGGGTCTGGTTCTGGGCCCCTCAATTCAAGAGAGATGTTAAGGTACTGGAACATGTCCAGAGAAGGGCAACAAAGCTGGTGTCTGGAGCACAGCCCTGTGAGGAGAGGCTGAGGGAGCTGGGGTTGCTTAGCCTGGAGAAGAGGAGGCTCAGGGGAGACCTTCTTGCTGTCTACAGCTACCTGAAGGGAGGTTGTAGCCAGGTGGGGGTTGGTCTCTTCTCCCAGGCAGGCAAGCAGCACCAGAACAAGAGGACACAGTCTCAAGCTGTGCCAGGGGAGGTTTAGTCTGGATGTTAGGAAGTAGTTCTTCCCAGCAAGAGAGATTGGCCATGGGGATGTGCTGCCCAGGGAGGTGGTGGAGTCCCCATCACTGGAGGTGTTTAAGAAGAGCCTGGATGAGGCCCTTGGTGCCATGGTTTAGTTGATTAGATGGTGTTGGGTGATAAGTTGGGCTTAATGATCTCAAAGGTCTTTTCCAACCTGCTCAATTCTGTATTCTCAGTAAGTGGTGTTTTGAGGTGGTTGGTTGAGAGTAACCAGATTTTTGTAGGTTGAATTCAGAGGCACTTCATAACTGCCAGTCTTTGCCAGCCTTTCCGAGCCCTCGAGTACTGTGCTGGAGCAGCCTCTGCCTGTGAGCCTCTATCTTGGATGACTGTTGACAAAGTTTTCTGAATGTCTGGCAAGATGCTGGATCTCTTGGCTTTCCATGTTAAGTTTGCTGTCTTGCAGAAATGTGTTATTCCTAATGACTGCAGAATTTTGGCTTCTTTTCCTTGTGTTGCTTCCAGTAGTGTAAACAATTTCCACTTGATGTTCCCTTAAGCCAGTGCTTTAAGGAAGAGCCACAGTGACAGTAGGTACAGGACAGGGCAGCTACAGTGTGTCACAAAGCACAGGAACTGATCCTCAGCCAGCAATTGTCTCTAAAAGTCCTTAGGAATGTTGCACTTGGAGGAACCATCCCACCACAACTGGTGCTGGTGCAGTCTTGCTGTAGAATAGAATAGAATTAACCAGGTTGGAAAAGACTTTCTAGATCAAAGTCCAACCTATCACCCAACATCATCTAATCAATTAAAGCATGGCACCAAGTGCCTCATCCAGGCTCTTCCTAAACACCTCCAGTGATGGTGACTCCACCACCTCCCTGGGCAGCACATTCCAATGGCCAGTCTCTCTTTCTATGAAGAACTTCTTCCTAACATCCAGCCTTAACCTCCCCTGGCACAGCTTTAGACTGTGACCTTTGTTACATGTAGTTAAACTCCTGTGCAACAGAGTTGGCAGGAGGCACAAGAGCAGAACAAACCAACCACAGAATGTTAGAGGTTGGAAGGCACCTCCAGAGATCCGAGCCCAACCCCCCTGCCAAAAGCAGGATCACCCAGGGGAGTCTGCAGAGGAATGCATCCAGGTGGGTTTTGAAAGTCTCCAGAGAAGGAGCAAGATAAAGCAGTGATGCAGCAAAAAGCATAGCTAAAAAGCTTCCCTCTTAGTTTAAATGACTGAGAAATAGAAGGTAAGTCAAAGTTCCTCTGTTTTCCAAACAAAATGTATGCTTTAATGTTGCATTTCTGTAGCATAGAATATCCTTTTTGATGCCAGAGGTCAAGGTTCGGCTTTCAGTTAAACTGAGCTCTACAACTACCTGAAGGGAGGTTGTAGCCAGGTAGGGGTTGGTCTCTTCTCCCAGGCAACCTGTGGCAGAAGAAGAGAACACAGTCTCAAACTGTGCCAGGGGAGGTTTAGTCTGGATGTTAGGAAGTAGTTCTTCCCAGCAAGAGAGATTGGCCATGGGACTGTGCTGCCCAGGGAGGTGGTGGAGTCCCCATCACTGGAGGTGTTTAAGAAGAGCCTGGATGAGGCACCTGGTGCCATGGTTTAGTTGTCAGGAGGTGTTCAGTATTAGGCACTAGGTTGGACATGATGATCTCTGTGGTCTTTTCCAACCTTATTGATTCTATGATTCTAATACTGTTTCTTTTCATCTTCTTGCTACACTGGATTGTTTTATTTTTTTATTTTGTGGTACATATGCCAACTATTAAGAAAAATGTTAGAAAGGAAATGCACCCAGATCACTGATGGCAGTGTTCAGCCTTTCCACTGCTGATCAGTAGCTGCACCTGAATTCTCCATGCAGAGATAGCCTCCAATGCATTACTGAGCTAAAAGATCTCTGCTGCAGTAGGGCCTTTCTGTCCACCTTTCAGAAAATTAGCTTTTCATAAGCCACTTTTGTGATGTACTCATGATGCTAATTCTCTCCAGATTTTCAGCTGTATTTTCAGTGTTTATATCTGTGGCTAAAGTTTTCTTATAATTACCCATTTCCTTTCCCCCTCTGCCTTCCCTCCCCCTCCTCCCCAGATTTCTTTATGATCAATGTATATTTATAATCAAAATTCTAGCTAAGTACCATTTGTTCTTCTCACCTTGCTACAGGACTTGCAGGTGGAGGGACATGGCCAGAGGGTGGAAAGGTAGAAGTTCTTTAGGTTCTGGAGCTATTCATAACATAATCTAATCCATTGTTTTGGGAAATATCAAGCTCACAATGAGAATAAATGATCTTGGTGCCACAGTAAGGCCAAAGAAGGAGTTGAATTTGATTTATTTAATCCCCACCTCAGCAAAGTTCAGGTTATAGCCTTCATTGATCTAATTTCTAGAAACAAAATATCCTGTGGAGGAAGGACATCAAACTCTCTCATTATTGCTTATGTTCTCTTAAGACTGACTTACTGAGCCATTTTTGGAAGAGATTGAAGTTAGCAAAGGTGCTGAGGACCTCTACAACAAGTACAGTTCCTTCTCTGTGTTTCTCAGCTCCTTGTCAGTACAGCCTAGTTGGGCTTGGCTGGCTGCCGCCTTCCTTCTCATACCTTTTCTAGAAGTGTTGATGTTGATGCAGGAAATGGCCAATGTTAGGTCCAAATTCTTCTGACAGGTAGCCCTGAGCTTAGAATGTCATCATTTTTTTTATCTCAACTTAGGAGAATCCTGCTGAAAAATGGCTGTTAGGGTAGTGCAGGTTATGCTGGTGATGGAACTGTAAAGAATTAATTAATGAGCATGTTTCTATGCACATGGAGTTACAAAATGAGCATTCCTTTCTCCTGGGGAATATAAGAAGCTGGCATTTTGTTTTCTTTCTGAAGTGGGAGCAATTAAGTCTACCTTCACTGCAGTAGAATGTGGAATACAGGCAAGGGCTTGTTTGTGTTACAAGACCAGGTTTATTTTGGTTTCATGTTGCAGTGCCATTGATTCCCATACAGCTATATTGGAAGAAGCAAAATGATACATTCCAATGCCTTCTCCACAGCTATTGTTTGTAGTAGCTCTGCAAGGACTATTCAGCATTGATTTGCTTGCTGCTGTTTTGCTCCTCGTGTTCTGTACTGTTGTCATCTTGAGCAGGTGCTGCTTTTCCATGTGTAAGCTGCCAGGCAGCTTGGGTTGCCCTTTTCACTTTCAAGGGTTCCCATCCCCACGCTTTCTAGAGCAGCTATTCATCTTCTGCAGGGATTTTTGTTTTTAAAGACCTGGGAATGAATTTTCCTCTTTGAAAAGCTGTGTGTTGAGCCTCTTTTGTGGAAGATTTGGTCTGGTGCAGACATCTGTAAGAGAACATTCAGAGCTCACCTCAGCACTGCAGAAAAGCAAAGTAGCTCTGGCAGAAATACCTAATTCAGGGCTCTGAGCTGAGTATCTGGGCTGGCTCTGCTGTCTGCTGATGTTTCAAGACACCAGGTTGTTGTTACACATGTCATGTTGGTACTACATGATAGTATTGTAGGAAGTCTTTTCACAGAGTCACAGAATGCTTCAGCTTGCAAGGCCCCCTCAAAGGTCATCTTATCCAGCCCCTCTGCAGTGAGCAGGGACATCTTTAGCTAGATCAGGTTGCTTAGGGCCCCATTAAGTTTGACCTTGAATGTCTCCATGGATGGGGCTTCCCCCACTTCTGGGCAACCTGTTCTGCTATTTCAATGCTCTCATTGTAGAAAACTTCCTCCTTATGTCTAACTTAAATCTACCCTGCTGGAGTTTAGAATCATCACTCTTTGTCTTATCACTACCAGCCCTTCTGAACAGCCCCTCTTCAGCTTTCTTGTAGGCCCCCTTCAGATACTGAAATGCTGCTATGAGGTCTCCCTGGAGGCTTGATTTTCCAAGGCTGAACAACCTCAGCTTGTCTTAGGAGACTGAGTGCTGCAGTCCTCTGGTCATCTTTGTGGCCATCCCCTGGACCCATTCCAGCAGGTCTATGTCCTTCCTGTGTTGAGGACTCCAGAGCTGGACACAGTGCTCCAGCTGAGGTCTTGCCAGAGCAGAATGGAAGAATCACCTTTCTGTCTGGCAGCCAGGCTTCATTTGATGCAGCCCAGGATACAACTTACCTTCTGGGCTGCCAAGTGCACATTTTGCATAGTGTCTCTGAAAACCGAGGCAGAAAAGACATGGTTGACATTCCTACCTCCTGTCCAAGTCCTGGGAGGGTCTTCTAGACAGCTGTAACAGTTTGATCCTGCACATTTAGTTGCACACAAGGATTGCGGATAGCAAGCCTGGTACTTAAACTACAGTGAAGCTCTTTCTTCCAGCATGAAAAGCAGTGTAAAATCATCTTTCCCCATGTATGATCTAGCTTTTTACAGACATGCAAATTAGCTTGGGCTCTGCTTCCATGTTGGCTAGAGCTAGGTGCTGCTTTAAAAATACATACACTTAATCACATCTTAGCAGCAGGTTAGGAACAACAGCTGAGTTGGAAACGGGAAGCTTTATGTACCATGGTAATTCCCCAGACTTGCTGAATGCATCTGTCTCATTAGTGGTCCAGCTGATGTTCCCTAGCATGAACATGTCTAGCCTGCCAGCTTTGTCTTTGAGAAGCTGCTGCACACATCATTCATTGGTAAGCCACCACTGATTTGATTAATTGGATTTAATTGTGGGCCTTTACCTCACATTGCTGAAGAAACCGGGCATTTTCACAGCAGTTATTTCCTGCTTCCTCCTTTGTGGAGGCATCAAAAGAGCTCAGTGTGACCTGTTTCGTCTCTTCCAGACTGAAATATTAATGACAGCAGTATTTTGAAACCAAAGTTCATTGCATGTTATCAGATATATATCTATATCTCAATAATAGAGAGAGAAAAAAGGTACCCTGACTTGCAGTCACCAGTGAAGCTGGTGTTAGAAGTTGAGCCATCCAAACCACTTTGCAGAGGTGGTGTTAGACAAAACAATGCTCATGTGACTGTTCACGTTGCTGATACTTTCTTGCTGTTTGATCATTATTGAAGGAGTGCTTATTTTTATTTCATGGTGACAATTATGCCCTAGTACTAATGGAGCATTTCTTTGATAAGGGAATTCTCCTTTTCATGAGACTTAAAGGTTCCCTTTGAAACACCACAACCCTTTCAACTGCTGAGAAATGCACCTGCTGATCCTTCCCGGTGGGAAGAAACTGAAACACCTTAAAAAGATTAGACTCAAAATTAGATGCAGTTTTGCAGCTAATAGATAAACTGTATCGTGAGAGATGCTCTGTGATGTCTGAGGGGAAAGAAGTGGTGTAAGAATGCCTTCTCTAGGGAATGGAGGGAAAGCCTGAGGAGGAAAAGCTGAGGGTTTTCTTTAGCCTGGAGTAGAGGAGACTCAGGAGGAGGGAACCTTATCATGCTCTACAGCTGCCTGAAGGGAAGTTGTAGTAAGTGGGTGTCAGGCTATTCTCCCAGGCACCTTGTGACAAGAGCAGAGGGCATGGCCTGAAGCTGTGCCAGGGGAGGTTTAGGTTGGATGCTGGGAAGGGGAATTAGGCACTGGAGTGGACTGCCCAGGGAAGTGGTGGAGGTGTTTAAGGCAAGACTGGATGTGCCACTTAGTGACCTGCTCTGGTTGATGTGGTGGTGTTAGGCCATAGACTGGACTTGATGATCTCAGAGCTCTATTCCAGCCTCAATAATTGTGTGATTCTGTGAGGTGGAGAACAATCTGTCAGTATTTTTCCCATGTCATACCAATTTCTCATGGTTCTAATTTGTTAGAGCTTTATATTAAGCATAATTTATTTGCAAGCTAGTTTGCATAGATAGAAGAAGCCTTGCTTGTGAAATTGTGGAAAAACATGTTTATGGCTGTTTAATGCAAATGAGGCTCTCTGCACACCCGAGTTCTATTATTTCCACGTTCTCACCATACCTTGAAAGTTGAGTTCTCATAACTGTTGTTAGTAATAAGTAGGTTTTTTTCCCTGACTTTTGATGTTGGTTGTGGGGTGGGTTTGTTTGGTTTTTTTTTGGTGATCTGTTTTGTTTTGGTTTGTTTTTGTTTTGTTTTAAATAGTGTGTACAAAAGTATTTTCAGTTCTGCAGCTACTTCAGCACACCAAGCTGGAGTAGGTGCTACAGCTGTTGCAGCAGAATGATTTAACGTGATGTCAAAATCTGACTGGTCAGACACTAAAAACTGTTGGTATTACATAATTTGGAGACCTAGAGGAACACAGGGAAGATGCTGGAGCTGAGTAACACAAGCCATGAAACACTGCAGCTGCACAATTTTAAAAATAGTTTAAATCAAATGCCTTGCCCAGCATGTACGTTTGTAGGCAATAGTACTGCAGCAAGGCACTAATCAGCTAAGTACCATAATCCTCCTTATAGGGCAAATTCTTACTTGACCTCCAGCTATATACAGCACATGGTAACAGCATTAAACTGTAACACTCCTCTCCTGCTCTCAGTAGCTCCCCATTGGGTCAGCTCTCTGACTCGAATTGCTGTCGGGCCATATACTACACTCCTTTATTTCTTTACTCCCTAGGTGCCTTATATTTTGTAGCTGTGGTTTTGGGGAAAGGGAAAGGATAGTGAACTGTACCTAGAAAATGATGTCTGATAGTGAAGAGGCTGCTGGTATGATTTCCCTGAACCTAGAGGATTAAATGAAAGACCTAGCCAGACCAGGAATTGATGCATTCTCATGAACCCGAGGCTTCCAGCTTCCCAGATGTGCAGTGGCTGATCAGAAGGTAAAGCAGGGAAGAAAGGTGCTGAATGTGTTGTGTGAGAGCAATTTGCAATGCTCAGCATTTTTGGTTCTTTTTGAGGATCATTCTGAAGTTGGTTTTTTTTCTTTTACTTTTAGCATAAAAACCTCAGTGGAATTACCAAAGAACTTTTTATTGTGCTTCAGATATATGAGAATGGGATAACAAAGTCTTGTCAGTTGCTGTAAAGGAGTATTTTAATTTGTACTGTTTTTTTTTTCCCTACAACAAAAATATTTATTGAAAAGTTGGCTGTATTGTCATGAAAATAGCAGCATGGGAAGGATTTGGGATTTTCCAGGTGTTTTATAGTATTTGAAGTCCTTTTCAGTCGCAGGTCAGGATTGTACTGATTCATTTTTACATTTCAATGTTTCTGTGGCACCCCGGGTTTTAAACTTGTTTGAACCCTTCTGCATGACAGCTGTTCACGGACTCCACCCTTCTGGTTTCTATGGTGTCAGTGCTGAGACCAGGAGCTAGAATTCCCCCCAATTATTCTCCAAAGGGATTGAATCCGGTTAGCGCTGGTTCTACAGCAGGCTTCTTTTAACAACAGATTTTAGCCAAGGAGCAGGTGGGGTTGTTCTTGTGCATACAGAAAGTGGAAATAATCAGCAAAATAGTCATTTGGAAAACGTTCAGAAGTAGAGCTGGAGAAATCTCAGGATGTGTAACCTGTGTGTAAAGTGTAAGCGTTTGCTCGTGTGGCTGAATGAACAGGGGGAGGAAAATGGAGTTCTTTTATGTTTCTCTTTTTTCTACTAAACAGAATATTTAGTTGTATGATAGACAGGTTACTGAAAACTCACTCAAAATAAAGAGGACAGAACCATTCCTGCTGGTGGTGCCATTTTCTTATCTGTGATGTTCTTCATGTAATAAAACCCCACGAAATGAACTTACTGCCTAAATATTTGTAGTTTAGCAAGGGATGCTTAAAATGACTGATTTTATTCTGCAGCTCCTCTTTCTTTCTTCCTTCCTTCCTTTCTCTCTCTCTCTCTCTCTCTCTCTCTCTCTCTCTCTTTTCTTCCATGCCATAATTTTTTTCCTCACACAAACTGAAATTGGGCCTGGATTGTTGCAATGCTGAATCTTTGCAGAGCTGCTTGTCTAGAAAACCTGATTTTGAAGTAGCTGTGCTGTTCCCTCTGTCAGTGCAACCACGTCAAGTTCAAAGCAAAGTTATCAGTGGTGGATTTCATCATGTTAATGTTTTGTTACTACAGAATTCCTTTCATTCTGCTGGTATCAGCCTTCTGTCAGGGAATTTATATTTTCAGATGAAATCTACTAGAGATCAACATCTGCAGTGTCGCTGCCGTGCTTCAGTAAATTTTGCAATCATCAATGCAAACGTGATTCCTTATTGTTGTATTGTTTGGAGAGAATGATCTGGACTGGATTTTAATGGTTCCAAAGGTGGTAGCTAGGAATTAAAGTTTGCAAGGGGTGGCTGAAAGGAGAAATAAAACTCTCTCAGGTGAGTTTTACTTAGTGGATGGCTTGGATAAGCTCAGTGTTAGATGCACTTCAACATATCCTGTTTAGAACTGTATTGGTAAAGAAAGGCAATAAACCTTTTCCTCAGAGCAGGCTGAGTAAGTGAATTAGCTTGCAAATCATACTTTGGTGGCTTAGGTGCTGGCTTTTTTTATTGGGGGGGAGGGGGTGAGAAACCAAGAAGGGAACAGACAAATCAAAAGATTAATCTGGTGTAGAACCAGACAGTTCAGAAGAACTGCAAAAAGAGATCTTTCTACAGACTGAAACTGCTTAGGAATCAAAAAAAGCTGCTGGCTGGCTTTTTTTTTTTCATTCTCCCCCCCCCATAAGCTGGAGGCATAGCTGCTTTGGAGAGTGTGCAAAATGATTTCCCAGGCACAATGTGACTCAGCAAAAGCAAAGGTTATAAGCAGAGAATGAGAAAGGGAGTTAAATCAATACCAGCTCGGCTCTTAGAAACACTTCCAAAAATAGGTAAACATTTTGCAGCTTCCTCAGTATGGCAAAGGAAGTCTGTGGAAAGGCTTTCATAAGAGTACCTGACTGAGACAGCAGGACCCTCTCTGAGCAGGCAGCCAGATCTTCCTTTCTGGGTTTGTTGCACCCACTGGAGTTTCAGCTGCAAGATCCAGATCACGTTCAGCTCACCTTGCAGCCTAGGAACTTGTTTGTGAGGTGTCAGGATGGTGTTTTATCTGCTCTCTGTCACTGATGCTTCACTGTTGAATACAGCATATAGAAGTATCAAACTCTTGAACAGTACAGGTATTTAGTCTTATATGATCCCTCAGGAGCCAACAAATGCTATTTTCCTGAGAGGAGCCGTATAGTAAAGGAGAGACGAAGCTGCAGTCGGTGCACTTGATGAGGTCTGTAACGAGAAGCCCTGTTTCTTTCATGGACTCTGTGGCAGACCTCCCTTGGGAAATGAGAAGTTTTACATGCTCTGAATTATTCTTTCACATGCTGAGAAGCTCACATTTTGAAAATAGCTAAGCAAGGCTGAAATTTGTGGAGGAGAAATGTTTTCAGTTTAAAATTTCCAGTCAGTTTTATTCCCTGCTAATCTATAGGAAACAGATTAAAAAAATAGAGGTGTTGTCTAGTAAATTATTCTTAGGTCTTACAAGCAGCTGACAAATACTTTTCAAGTAGCTGATGGCTTAGGCCAACTGAGCATTTACTGGTTTTTAAGTGACCCAAAGATTCTTATTTACAAACATTTCCAAGTAAATAAAGACTGATTCAGGACCCTGAAGGATCGAATGTATCTTTGGAATGATGTTTTCTTCAGTTCAAATATTTCTTCTGTTGGTCTGAGAGCAAGATAAATAGCCAGGAAGATCTGAGATCTAGTTCTGACTGATAGAAATACTTTACATTTTACAATGTTTTTTGAATATCTGTGCCTTCTGAAATGTGATGGAAATTTAGCTGCTTTAAATGTTGTTTTCTTCAGTACACTTAGCTGACTGTTAATGTTTTTAAATCTAGTGATTTCTGTTTAAGGGAGACTGCAAATAAATGGTTTAGTTGATTAGATGGTGGTGGATGATAGGTTGGATTTGATGATCTCAAAAGTCTTTTCCAACCTGGTCTGGTCTATTCTATTCTATTCTATTCTATTCTATTCTATTCTATTCTATTCTATTCTATTCTATTCTATTCTACTCCATTCTGTTCTACTCTACTCTACTCCATTCTGTTCTACTCTACTCTACTCCATTCTGTTCTACTCTACTCTACTCCATTCCATTCCATTTTAATTCTAGTCTATTCTAATTCTGTTCCATTCTAAACAGCAAAGACTTTCAAGCTATTTAGTTCCAGTACTGACATTGAAGCCCTCGAAGCAAAGTTGCTGCCTTATATTCTCCTATACTATGTTTTAAGTATTTCCTTCCTGTTTTACTGTGGGAGAGTTGAATAATTTAACTCTGAGCAGGAGGTCAAGTTACAAACTAATTGCTTTTTCATAATACTAGTGATAATTGTCATGCACTGCAAATAAAGTTTTCATCAGTGTAAGTTTTAAGAGCTGTGTCAAAAGAGCACGTTTATTTATAGATGAAAATAGAAGATAATGATAATTAGTGGCAAATCAATTTCAGTTTCTGTAGCTGAGCAGAGAGTACTGATAGGATTTGTTTGAAGAGATTTGTGTAAATTCTGGAGATTTGTAACTAAAGCACAGATTTTATTTCATTATTGTTCCAGAGCAGCAGCAATCACAATGGCCTGAAGGATTTTTCAGTGCTGTGCTAACCTTTTCAGCAAAGGTGGTAATCCTTCTGCCAAGAAATATAGAGTGCTTAGTTGAGCTGACACCTAGAAGGGTGCCTGTCACAGCTGTTAACACACATTTAAGGCTCTCTTAACTTCCATCATTCCAGGAAAGTCCTGGAAAAGCAGGAGTAGTCATTGTCAGTGGTGTATCTAGCTGGAGGTACGCAGGGAGAGGTTTCTAGTAAGGTATCTTTAAGGTAGTTAAGGTTGAGAAATGGATTAGGCAAAGGCTCACGAAGGTGAGTGAGAATTAGGTTGTGATCTAAAAATAACAACAGATCTTTAACAGTAGTGACTGGCAGTAAGTTTTCATGAGTACTGTTCCTCCTACCTTGATTTAATGACACTGCCTTAAAATGTATAGCATACCTTGTACAGCTGTGTTTGTGGCGGGTATTTGTGACGTTTGAAAAGGCAAGTAATGGTAAAGGGGAGCTAATTTTGTTGTGAAGAGATTGATGGGTTTGAATACTAAGTGGAATAGTGGGCACATCCTGCCCTCTCCTGCTAGCAAGGTTTTTGGGTGACCAGGAGTACAGGTACAGTTAATTCATTTCTGGGGGATAGGATTACAACTTCTGGCATTTGATCCTGTTAGTGCAGTGAGATCCCTTCAGCAGGGATGAAATTAATTAGAAAGGGAGTTTGATAGTGCCAATCAAGATAGGGCAGGAATTAAATTAGCCACTTTTATCTGTCTTCTTGCTCTGGAGAAAAAGGTTGCTTTCACAGGAAGGTCTTTATTCATGTACATGGCCATGCAGGGCACCTGTGTAAAGCTTTTTCCTTCGTGAATGGTTGGGGTAGAATGAGGGCCCAGCTGATATTTACATCACTGTCAGCCATAGATGGTGTTCATACATTTGTATCTTAGCAGCAAGATGGAGGAAAGGCAATGACTGCTGGTGGTAAATGTATCAGACAAGGACAGAAAATGTTTGTGCAAGAGGTATGAAAACATAGTGCTAAAATAGCACACTCTCATGAATAGAGTTCATGCTAGAAAAAAGGGTGAATTTTTGAGTACATCTTCTGCCAGTTCCTCAGGTGATGTGTTTTCCTGGTAGAAGGACATTTGCCTCAATGAGAAGTCCACAAGAAGTGGTTTTACTCACATAGAAATTCCATCTCTCAGCCTCTCTCCTCAAGACTTTGTAGCAGCAAAGTTTCTAGAAAGATCTGTCCACTGTTACATGCATATGAGGACTCTGATGCATGGAACCTTATATGTACCTTATGAACCTTATATGTATATGCTGAGAACACTAAACCAAATACATTAAGTTCCAGGGCAAAAGGATATACATGCATACTCAGAATTGGCCCTGGCTTAGCACCACACAGCTAAGCCCCAAACCAGGGCCTTTTGAGGCAGCTTTGGGATGTGGCACATTTGTTATCAGCTGAAATATTTAAATGAAAAGTATTTAACTTCCTTAAAGTAAGTTTTGACATCTAATCTCTGCTGTGCCAATGAAAGCTGCTATGTCCTTGCAGACTGTCTGGGTTCTGGTAGTTCTGTTGTCTGAATTCTGCCTTCCTGTTGGCCATTCAGGTTTCAGATTTATGAAACTCTGCTCATGTCACATTAGAACAATTCAACCTGAGACCCCATTAGCAGAATCCACAGAGTTTTTCTTAAGCTTACAGAGGTTATGATTTGTGCTGGTACTAACATGACACTTTAATAAGACAGATAGGACATCTGAGCTTCACCATAGGGCATTGGAAGGATGCTTCTATTACTTGTCATCCTTCACAGGAAGAGTTGCACTCTTGCAAGATTGAATTAGTTTCCACACTTGCAAATACCAAGTGCTTCACCAATTAGAAGGCAAGACTGGACCCCTAGCACAGTTTAATGACCCTATCTGGCACCTAAGACAGGATGCCAATTTGCCAGTCTTTCCCCCTTGCACACTTTGCTCACTTGTGATTTCCCTTTGCTGAGCAGAAGCCACATTTCCTTTCTGGGTCTGAGAAGAGCATTTTCTTTCCTATTAGCAAGGCAGAGCCTTTTCTGCTTGCCTGTTTTTCCTTCTCTTCACTTAAGTTGAAGGCTTTCCTTAGCCCTTCTAGGATAACTGTGGCAATGACAGACCTGTGTCTTTGCTCTCCTTTCTCCCATCCTTCCTTATACTAGGCAGGATCTCCTGGCTGCTGCCTGCAAGCCTGTCCTGCAGACTTAGTGTCTGTTTGTGAGGGGAGAAAACATTTTCAAAGGGATCTTAATTTTAAAGAAAGAACTGAATATAAGAGAAAAGGGCTGATGACACAGAAATAGGTTCACATACATATTTTCATCACTTAGAGCTTGATGTGAATCCATCTTATCCCAGGGAAGGTCCACCTCTTAGTCTCTTTTGCCCACATATGTGATCTTTTCTCTGGTTTACTGCAGAAAACTCCTTCAGATCCATCTGGGGTGGAAAATCAAGTACAAATCTGGACAGGTTTGGAAGTAACATTTTAAATGTTTGTTACTCTGTTAGGATAGATATAGGAAGATCTGAAGCTCCAGTTTGTTTTTTCCCCTATGAATCACTACTCACTGATCCTTTCTAATCAAGTGGCAAACAGCGTTGTATAAAAGCCCACAACATGCAACATTCATAACCCATTGCAGGCACATCCTCTATTAAAATATCACGTGGAATAAAAGCACATGCTTCAGACAATCGTTTGCCAGCGGCAGGAAAGACTTAGCTGCTGACAAATGTTTTTTTCACCTTCTTCTGAAGCCTCAGAGATTGTCTATGGCTGGATATCATCTGTGACAAAGAGTCAATGCTTAATGATGGTACAGGAACTCCATCCTGGCATCTGGCTGATGTGTCTTGCTCAGATGCTTGGACTATTGCTGTTGCTGTCCCTGTAAGGATGAGGAGGAGTGTTTTTGTCAAGTCAGCCAGGCAGGGCCTCAAAGCTTTTACCCTTCTTATGCAACACAATAAATGTTTTACTTTCTGAGTTCACCTGACTTAGACACTTGCTGCCACTGAATCTTTACCTGTCCTACTTTCTGCCCTTAAGCACACGTTACGGTTTTGTGGGAACTGAAATTTAGCGTTTTGAGCAATAATGGCTGCTGAAAGCTCAAACCACATGATCTATCTAGTCTTAATTTCTATGGTGATTACGAAACTATGAAGTAGAAGGTCAAGTTATAATGTTGTGAAATGATTACAGATGATTATCAAACGCTGCCATGTGTGAAGCAGTTACAAAGCAGTGTATTTGCATTCTATATTTTATGATGTTGTATTAACATTTTTTTCTTCAAAGCTGTTTTTATTTAAGCTGTGCACCCTAAGGAGATTGTTTTAACTTAGTGCAGAAAACAAGAGAGCTCATTCACAAAGAAATGCAGTGAAGGGATGATTTTATTGTTTGCTTTTGTTTGTTTCCCATCAGCTAATCATTTAATTGGCATTAACTGCATATTTATGCTAGGAGAAGTATTGACAGCATTCTCTTTCTTCTTTCTTGTCATGATTGTTAAGGAAAAGAAGCCCATCAATATCAAGGGAGCAGAACAGAAGGTACGACCAAAGGGACGAGCGAGACGAATACTCACAGTATGCTCCATCAGACAGTGCGATGCCCAGGTCACCCTCAGATTATTCAGACAGGCGGTCACAGCGCGGGCCCCAGTTGTATGAAGAACCTGAACTGGGTGACTATAGAGATTCCAACAGGAGGAGTCGCAGGCGTTCCAAGGAGTATCCGGTAGAAGAGGAAGATGCACAAAGTAGGGAAGAATATGAAAGGCAGCGGAGGGAAGAGGAATACCAGGCACGGTACCGAAGTGATCCTAACTTGGCTCGTTACCCAGTCAAGCCACAGCCATACGAGGAACAAATGCGGATCCACGCTGAGGTGTCCCGAGCACGGCACGAACGGAGACACAGCGATGTCTCCTTGGCTAATACTGAGCTGGAAGATTCCCGAATGTCCATGATGAGGATGGAACGGCCATCGAGACAAAGGTCAGTGTCCGAGCGCAGGGCTGCTATGGAGAACCAACGGTCATACTCTATGGAAAGAACTCGAGAGGCTCAGGGACCGAGTCCCAATCGCCAGAGGACCACAAATCATAGCCCTCCTACACCTAGGAGGAGTCCAATTCCTCTGGAAAGACCAGACATGAGGCGCTCTGATTCACTAAGGAAGCAACACCATTTGGATCCTAATTCTGCTGTGCGGAAAACGAAACGTGAAAAGATGGAGACCATGTTACGGAACGATTCGCTCAGCTCAGACCAGTCTGAGTCTGTCAGACCTCCGCCACCAAAGCCCCATAAAACGAAAAAGGGAGGTAAAATGCGCCAGGTTTCGTTAAGTAGCTCAGAAGAGGAACTGGCATCCACTCCAGAGTACACGAGTTGTGATGACGTGGAGATCGAAAGCGAAAGCGTCAGTGAAAAAGGTAAGGTTTGGGAGTTTTTTGGCTGTTTCACTGTAAAGCTGTGGTTTAGTTTCCATTCCACTGTGTGTTTATTCTACCCATTAGAAGTGACTGCAACCCACGTATCTACCGCCCTTCACGGGTGACTCAAGTTTGTTCTGACAGGAGCTGGGTTGGGTTTCTTTTGGCTTTTTTCCTTCTGATTGTGTGATTCATTTGCCTAAACCTAAATGCAATGATTTACATGGGAGCGAACATCACGGATGTGAGGAGCACTTGGCTATGTTAAAAGCAGAAACCACGTCTGTTGAAAAGACCTGTTAGTTAAAGCTGCAAAGGACCTAAAGCTGAGCTGCCGTACAAGGCCATGGTTTCGTGTCCATTAATAGCAGATTTGCATACTCCTGGATCCCAAAGACTTGCATATTTGATCTGGATCAAGTGTGGGTGCATGGCTGCTTTTCTGTTGAATTAACTAAAGCACATGATACAGAGCTTACGCCTTTCATGCTGGCTGCTGCAGGTTAAGAGCATCTGATATGAAATAACCCTTGTGTGCCTAGAGGTAACCCACTCATGTTGTTAAACAAATTTATAAGTGACTGTTGTGGTTTATACCAATGGAGGCTGCTTGCTGCTGCGGGCCTGTGGTGCTTTTTGGTTGGAGTGTTTTCCCAGGATTTATGATGCTGCACTTATTCCATTGTCAGAAAGGAAAACTGGGACTACTTAAATTAATTCCCAACCTATCCTCGGTAATGTATGACTTAAATATGAAAGCTCAGTTTAAACCAAATCAAATTAGTAAATTAGTTTGCTTACCTTTCATGCATGTTGCTGGTCTACGGTACAGTAGCTCTAAACTGTTATCAGTTATGCTAGTGGACCTTGATTAACTGTCATGGATGGTCATCTGCTGGATTTGGAGTAAAATAATTTGCTATTAGAATTGCTATGAAATTGGTTCTGAAGCAATTAATTAAATTTAGTGAAATAACTCTGGATTTTCATATGCCAATAGCAGCAACCATGACCTGATAAATAAAGAGCAAGGTAGTGTAGGGTGAAAGGAAACCATAGACGGTTATATGCACTTGCATGAAACAGCTGTGATAAAACCTTGACCCCTTTAGTTCCAGATGAGTAGAAAAAGTTCTCTCAACTCCAGGGTGCTCAAAACACTGTTATTAGTGGCAACCTTGTGGAAAAAAAGGCACAATCAATATATGGGAACTAATAACTAAATGTATGTTTAATGAAAATCAGCATAGAAAATGCAGTTTAATACGCAAACAGTACACTCTTTGTATCCGTAGCACACAACATGTAGTTAAAACACACTATACAAACAATATTAGGCTGTCAGTCTGACAGATTATGGCTTCCACTTGATTTTGTGTTTTAGCATCATGATTGGGAGCAGAGTTTAACAATGATGTCACTTCTGTGCTGATTTCTGAGGTAGTGAACGAAGCTGAATTGAGCATGTGCTTTATAAAGGAATGAGAAAAGGCTGCAGCATTTTACAGGGGAAAAAAAAGAGAGAAGAAAGCTCTGTAGTAGGTTTTATTGATCTTGTTTGAATTACTGTAAGCAGTGTGGATAGTGTGGAGGTGTGCTGTCATGGGCTGGTGGTGGCCTGTGACTGGAAGCAGTGTGGAGAGCAGCCTTGGTGTTTCAGAGAGGAAGAGAGCACTCCTGCCTGTGGAATATCCACGTCTGTTCACAGAGCCTGCATGCACAAACAACTGCTTGGTTGTGAGGAACAGCCTGAGCCCGAGCTGCAGAAGCAGCTGTTCACTGAATTACATCTGGTATTTTACAAGGCCCTTGAACCTGAAACTAGTCTGAAATTTGTGAATCATCTCAAAATGTAGGAAAATTTGTAGCTATATGCCCTTGGGAGGGATGAAAGTTTGCCTTTTTAAGCTTGTCTCCCAAATGAGAAGGAATCATACAGATGTATAGTTGGACCTATATATGCATACAAAATGAAGATAGCTATTGTATTTTGCAAATCCAACAGAGACCTGGACTAGCTGCTGGATTAACAGCTCTGGGAAGAGCATCCATTATTACTGAATGCCTGTGACTTTAAGTGTTTGAGCCTGATCTCATTTCAAGTAGCTCTTTGTTTTAAGGTAATTTTCCTCTTACTTTCAGGGAGAGGATAAAGCAAAATGGTTGTTCTGCATGTTTCTGGTAGAGGCTGGAGAATCCGTTGCCCTCTTTTTGCAGGGGACGAGGGAAGCTGTGGGCAGAGAAAGCTGATGAACACCCAGGCAGCACTCAGACACTCATTAGACAGCCATGTGAAACAACGGCATGGTGAGGAAGCCTTGCAGACAGAGATTGAACTGCAGGAGAGAAAAGCTAGGTTCTTAAGATGATGCTTAGTTTTTGTAATGCAACTGTATTTGGAGCAGGAAATTTAGGTTATAAACCAGGCTGAGGACTGGCATATTGGAATGGGAATCAGGTGCCTTCAGGAGGATGAGCAGACAAGGGGAGGAAAGAAGCTTAGGAACTGCAAAACAAAATATCATTGTGGGGCTGGAAATTAGTGGATTGAGATGGAAATGAGGCAGAAGAAGAGTGGAGAGCAAATCTTGTAGATCAAGTAGGCTAACCTTGTGTTTTATAGGTTGGGAAGAACTGATAATGTGAAGGAAACAGATCTGATAAAGATAACTGGGAAGGTGAGAACTGGAGATTCCTGAGCTGTAGGTTAGAGAATTCTGAGATCTGTCTGAGAAGCAGAAGCAGCAATTTTGGAGAGACGGTGAGTGGCTGGGAAAGGGGCATTGATATAGCAGTATGGGAGAGCTGAGTGGGGCTTGGGAGCTTTGGTAAGGAGGGATTGAGCCTCCCTGAGCACAGAGTGTGGGCCTGGCAGCATCAACCTGAAATGCTCAGATGCTCAGAACTATGGCAAGGAGCCAGGGCTGTGACGGTTAAGTTCATTCTTTAAGAGGTCAGGAAACAATGCATGACAACAGTGTTAAGTGGACAGAACTGAGATTATGAATGTGTTTGCTTGAAACTCAGGCTGTGCCAGAAACAGACCTTTTTTGCAGCCTGAATTTTGTGCTGGTTTTTGTATGTGTTAAAATTACCCTTAGTGACACAACTGAATACTAATTCAGCAGGTAGCCTCTTCCTTTTCCCATGCATAGGATAAAAAAGACTTATTGTGTGAGTCACAAGTTGCCAAAGCCTCAAAAAATTTTTTTCCCAAGTTATCTTGGAAAAGTTTTCTCTTCCCATGAATAGCAGGCTTCCAAAACTGCCAGAGAGGCTGCACGCATTTGCAACACTTGTTGCCTGTCCTGAAGAGCGGGGTAGAAAGCAACCCAAGGCTCTTATCTTTGTGGCAGGATTCCCTGTTTCTTTTAGGAACTGTGCTCTGCATAGTGGGAAAAATAAAGGAGGAAGGTGACCATATGATTTGGGCCAAAGGATCAGGTATATTTCTATTTTTCCTAATATTGCTTAGGATTGCTTAGAACAGAATTGCTTAAAATGTTGGAGAAACCTGAAATGCCAGTGCCTTTGTGAAATTGCAGGTTTTAAGTGGCAACAAAATGAATCCTCAGTCTGTAAACAGATCATAATGACTTACATTTAAATTAGTCTAGCTGATTCAGTTCCCCAGTTCTTTCCAACATCATCTTAGTTTACTTGAGCCAGTTTCAAGGCTCTGAGGCACATGGTGTACAACATAAGAAGGTTGTGGTGGTGTTTGCAGTAAAGTGAACGTTGAGCTCTGTCACCATAAAGCTCCAAATGAAGCCTCTCTGTTTTTTCGGTGTGGTGTGCAAGCCAAGCTGTCTCCATTGCTCACCCAGGTTCAGTGTGTTCTGTTGTGAGGCAATACTGAAGTCTTTTTACTTTATTTGCATTTTCAGTGAGATGCTTGCCAGTGCAGTTGTAAGGAGTAGGCCTTAGGGCAGGTTTGAAAGGTCTCCCATAATTTGTCAGCCAGCATGGAGCAGATGTGAGGCAGAGTGCTACATACTTGTTCTGTGTCTGCAGGGCTTTCCAGGCAGAGTTAGAAAATCAAACAGTGCCACCACCCATGTATTCCTTGCGGCAGTTCTGCCACACCTGCAGTCTGACAAAGTGCCTTTCTGGAGAGGCTGGCCACAATCATGCTTAGGAAAGCCAGTGGTCCCTGAGGCTGCTGTACCCCTACTCCGAATACAGGCAAAGGAGCTGGAGCTAGGGTTCCTTCCTTTGGCTTCTTCTGCAAACATTTGGGGGTCCTGCATGTCCTACATTTCCTTAAAAATGTCTCAAACTGTGGGGTTCCAGCAAGAGACAGCTTCCACATGGGAACAGAGAATTCTTTCAAGGAAATCTAGGTGCATGATAGCTTTAAATACCACTCTGATTTGCTCTAAATATAAAGTAGGACATAGTAGGTTTTCCATCGGTGGTAAACAGTTTAGGCATACATGCACACCATACTCCAAGCCACCTTCCAGAGCGCCCTGCGAGAGGTATCTGTTTGCACAGATGGTGGCTGACATCTGAGGTGGGTGGAATCTGTGGTGGGAAAGGCAAATGTGCCTGTGTTTTGTCAGAGGTTCAGTTTTTAAGCTTGGTGTTTGCTTTCACTGTTCTTTTATTAAAACATGATACCTAGATGGATGCCCACTTTTGTTATCAAAAGCTCATATGGGTGGAATCACAGAATCATTTGGGCTGGGAAAGATCATTAAGATCATCAAGTCCAGCTGTTAACCTAGCACTGCCAAGTCCACCACTAAGCCATGTCCCTAAGCACCACATCTACAGGTTTTCAATTCCTCCAAGGATGGTGACTCAACCAGTTCCCTGGGCAGCCTTTTCCAATGCTTTTGACAACTCTGGTGAATAATTTTTTCCTAATATCCAATCTAAACATCCTCTGGCACAATTTGAGCCCACGTACTCTCATCCTGTTACTTGTTGTCTTGGAAAGGAGACCCACAACCACCTTGCCACAGCCTCCTTTCAGGTTGTTGGAGAGAGTGGTAAGATTTCCCCTAAGATTCCTTTTCTCCAGGCTAAAGAACCCCAGTTCCCTCAGCTGCTCCCCACAGGACTTCTTTTTCAGGACCCTTCTGCAGCTTTGTTGCCCTTCTTTGGACATGCTCCAGCACCTCGATATCCTTCTTGTAAAGAGAGTCTCAAAACAGCATTCGAGGTGCAGCCTTATCAGGGGCAGGTACAAGGGGACAGTCACTTCCCTGGCCCTACTGGCTGTGCCATTTCTCATGTAAGCCAGGATGCTGTTGGCCTTGTCCACCTGGGCTCACTACTAGCTCATCTTCAACTGGCTTGTTGATGCTCATCCCTGGCATAATGTGGACAAATGGGCTCTAGTGAGCTTAGGGACTGCAGTGTCCATGTGCTGCTGGTTGAAGCTGCAGTACAGGCTGTGTGAACACATGTGTGTGTATGCAGGACAAAGGCTTATTATGCTGCTCTTTGTCTCCAAGTCCATTGAAAATGTGGATGCAGGACTTGGCCTTGGCTGTGTAGTGGTCATTTACAAACATATGAATAACTGCATTTCTCACTATAGAATTTAGAAAGGTCCTCATGTCTGGAACAGCTTCTCTGTGGCAGTATTGAAATCAATCTGGTAGAGAGGAAGTTTTCTTTTTCTGCAGAGTACAAAGTCTGTTTGGAAACAATAAACTCATCCCAAGTTAAAAATGCATGGTAGCTCCTGGTGTGAGGAGCTGACAGCACACTTTGAGTGCTGCTGCAAGAACAGTGCATGTCTGACATGGGCAAAGATGCCAAGCAAGTGAGATGCTGTCACAGCGCTCTCGCTTTTAAATTCTGAGAGCTGAGGGACCTGCTTGCAATCCTACTTGTGCCAGTTTCAGACACCTCCAACAACTTCAGCTTCAAAGTTACACTGAACTAAATTAGATCAGAATGAGATCATTGTTTCTAAATTTTGCTTCATTCAGGTTAGAGAGTTCCTGAAAGTCTTAACTTCTCTGGAACAAATTATACTAGAAGGCAGAATTTCAGGACTGAGCTGCAGCGCTTGACTTGAGCACAAGAGGCTTTGACATTCCACACAGGTTCAGTATGCAGATGCCTTAGGATTCAAAGTACAAAAAATTGGAATGGTCATAAGGAGAATATTTGATTATTGAAATACTGAAGTGTTTGCTGAGTTTGATTTGTTTTTCACAGCAGCCTGCTCCTGCCTTGTATGGCTCCCCCCAATCTTTATATTATTCAGGGTTTCTCTTTGCCTTTGCTGATTTTTAATTCTTTCCCCTGCATAGTTTTGCTTTATTCTTCCTTTCCTCTTGTTTGAATCCACCTAGATTAGGCCATGTTTTAAATAGAGGAAAACTTGAGTAGCATTTATGAGCATAGAGCCTCTGAAAGAAGAGTTTGTGGTAATGCAGATTCTGCTTGATGTCTCTTCTGTTTCAATAGAAAAGTGAACTTAAGAGCCTGTGTTCTTGCAGCACTATTCTCTATATTGTCTGTGTTAAGCTATTCCTTTGAGGTGTGTAAAGACAGACTGAATGACTATGCACACAAAGATTACCTGTGCCACACACTGAAGTTTAGCCCAGACTGAGGGCATCAATTCTCATGGAAGTGCACTCAGATCAATGGTATTCTGGAGAAGCATTCTTTAAGGAATAGTTCCAGTCTTTATACTTTCAGCCTTTCTAAACATTTGGATTATGAATACCTTTTAGGGCCATAGTTATATAATCTGTTTACTTGGGAAATGGAAATATATGGACACTAGTTACATAATCTAAATAAGAATCAACTAGAAGTTTTCATTGCAAATGCCCATGCCTGTTTACTGTTCTGCATGATCATAGGCCATGTTGAGATACAGAACGTCACAGCATCACAGGATGCTAGGGGATGGAAGGGACCTCAAAAGTTCATCCAGTCCAACCCCCCTGCCAGAGCAGCATCACCTAGAGTAGGTCACACAGGAAAGACTTGGCCTGTGACACGATATTGATACTACCTGAAGTGACTGCAGGCAGGGCTTTTCATTGCATTTGATAATTTGTACAAATTTTACCCTTTCTGCTGCATATCATAAGTGGGATTGAATTATTTTCCTAAGATCTGTTCTGAAAAATCTGTTCTGAGAGTGCTGGACTGAGAGTTTCTGAAAGTTTAGTTCCTTTTAAAACCTCCCTGCTCTGTTTTCATAGTGCAGCTTTCATGCACCTCAAACCAAGAAAATTACAACAACCTGCCTCCCCCCATCCCCCCCCTCCCTTTTTAGTTTTAAAATGATTTGAAAGAATTAAATTTGGCCTCGGAAGGTTTTGACTGATGAAGACCACCAGAATTAGGTTTGAGCTTCAGACCATTCATCAGGGAACAAATTGAAAGGTTGCTGTTCTGTCTTCAGAGCAGAAAATAGATTTGTGAGGCTGAAAGTTCTTTGTTTTCAGACCTGCATAATCCATTGCCTCATCTCAATCCCTGTGACCTTTTGCAAAAGCCAGGACTGGTCAGTAGTTGAAATCTTTGTAGCTGTAATTCAGTGGAACTAAGGCTATCTGCAGCAGGTTTTCTTCTACTTGTGTTGTGTATGCAGTTTTGCAAGAAAAGAGAAATTAATTCAAAGGCAGGAATGTCATGGTGAAAGTATGAAATTGTTGTTGAAACTAAAGCTGATAGTGTCTGAACCAATTTAAATCCCTCACTAAAAGCTGAGAAGACACAAAGTGTAGGTGTCTCAAGAGAGCACAAGGCTTCATCTTGCAGGGTGAGTCAGCAGCTTATTGCCATCTTGAACGAAAGCACCATTCCTCTCTTGATCTGAACCAAACCCAATATTCACCTGACTTCTGGCAAGGCAGTTTAGGTCACTACACTGGTACAAAACTAAACTTACAACAAATGGGCACTCATCTTTCACCTTAGTTAGCTGAAGAGTTACTGTGATGGTTTGCACTGTTACTGTCATGAAAGGGCACAGGCACATTGCTGGGAGCAGCAGTGATAATGAGCAATTAGATAACTCTACTGGACCACATTTGCACTAAGCAGTAATTTACAGTGTGACTTTTGAGCAAAACTTCCAACATCACAGGCAACAATGCAAAAATTAAAGGGTGATGCATGTGACAGCTGGAGAGGTGGCAGAATAGGTGAGAGCCTCTTGGCATCCCTGTTTTCCCTAAATTGAAACCACATATCTTATCTAAAGATAGGGCTGTGCTCTAGTCCAAAGTGGGACTGCAGCTCATGTTAACAGGTGAGAACTGGATTGGAGGACAGTGGTTAAAGCACTGATGATAGTGCTGGAGCTGCAGAGAACGCTGACTGCTGAGACCCTGCTTAAATATTCACGTGACGAGTCTGTGCTGAGCTGCTGTGCCTATGTCCTCATTACTAGAGAGGCTGCCTACTGGTGTACAGATACCCTGTGAGATAAGAGGCTTTTCAGCCCTAGCCTCTGGAAGAAGGTGATTTCTCTAAGCAGTAAGCTTGAGAAAATAAGAATCTGTTCTAGCACCTTTGCAAGATGAAAGAAGCACTTATGAAAATGGCAATCCTTGGTGTTGCTGCTGTAGGTTAGGTTCACAAAGATAGATGCTCATGGCACACTTTGGTACCAGAAAAATATATCATATGCTCAGTGCTGATGCCTTCTTGGCTAACAGTTTTCTCTAGGAAAGAGAAAAGTGCAGCCAGATTAGACTGCAGTAGAACAGAATACAGAGAAATCTATGAAATTCTAGAAGATTGTGTAACTGGATGTACCACAGCTAGACAACTGCATTCTCTGACCCCGAGTTTCTCTTGCTCTGCTTTAGCTCTACAGAGTGCCTGAAAAGCAGGCATAAAACATTACCATTCTGATTTGCTAGCATCAACAGCTTCCTTGTATTCACTTTGCAGTAGATCAGATGGGCAGACAAAATACATCAGTGGAGTGGAAGGTAAAAGCTTTCTTTTTCAGGAGGGCTAAAGTCCCAGTGTGCCTATGAAATTCAATGAGAGCACTGAGTACTGAGTCAGCAGCTTTGTTCTCTTTAAATGTCTGGAAAGAGACTTGTACAGAGTGCCTCACCTCTCTGAACCATCCCCATTTGGGTAGTGTGAGAGTGAAATCCCACCGCCCTGCGAAGGCAGTGACCTTCAGTGACTCTGCACAGATACACAGGACTGAGACTTTAACAGAGCTGGGGGAAGGGACAGTTGGCCTTTGACTGACAAGGGTAAAATGTGCTGTAAGAGGTAGTATGAAAGTACATTGTTATTACATGTTTTAGTTGCTAAACAGTTGCAGATCACCTGGACTGTTTGTGAAGAACAGGTCATAGCACTGCCTTACATTAAGACTTCCTACATGGAGACTGTTTTATCTGTTGTTTCTCTCTGTGAGCCTTGGCTGTTTGTGCTGCAGTTTTCCTTGCTGGGTTTGTGCTACAGGCTGATACACACACAAAAATATCCCACCATAACAATTCAGAAAAAGCAGTTCAACCATTTGGAAGGATGAGTCCAGGGGACAATGTCTTGAACTAAAGAAGTTCGTTTCAAGTGGTGCATCACCTGCGTTGTAGGGCTGTGCATTTCCCGTGCCTATGAAATCAGTCAGAGTTGGCTGCAGCATAAGCCTCTGAACAGAAATCACTGCTCCTGCAGGCTCAGCAGGGAATTGTTAGTATTCAGTTACTAATATCTGTGGCTCCACTGAACTTGTGGAAGCTCCTTTGTGTAACTACAATATATGGGGACCTTTCCTAAGGAATGATTAATTATTTGTCTCCTGGGCACTCATAAGTATGAAGGGATTTTCTGTGTGACTGCTCTGGACAAGGGCAGTACAGGAGTACAAAAGAATCCATATCTTTTGTATTCTTTACGTAGCTTCCACATCCTGCTGACCCTGCCAAGCAAAACCAGATGACTTACAGAGCAGAGGTACTCTCAGGAGGAAGAACACTAAAATGGGATGAGAATTCTGTGGTAGAGACAGGAGAAAGTGTCCCTAGGAGTAGATGAGCGAGACAAAAGTCTGTGGGAGTGAGATGGGGCTGATGACCCTGGCAAAGGCAGACTGGGGCTGGGGAGCTGAGAGGAGGGAGAGGACTGGTGCTGCCCCGTGGGAGTCTGCAGTTGGCAATGAGACTGGGACTGAGAGGAATAACTGTGCCATTTGCCAGCACTTGATCTTACAACTGTATCAGCATTTCTTGCTCTTTTCCCTGGGTAGGTTTTGATGTTGTTATTGCATTGCTAACACCAAAAAGATTCAACATCTAGAGACTGTCGCTGAGCAGAGGCAATAGAATTTCTCTTGAGCTTATTGTGATATTTTCTAGTCCATAGATTCATTACTTATTTATTTTTTATCCTGTTTGGTCTGCTTGTCTCAAACACTTCTGCTTTTCAAACTCTAGAACAGACCATTAACCCAGTGCCTCGTTTCTCCCAGCTGTTCTGTTCTGAGAAGAGCAAAATGAATGTTTTGTTTACCTAGATATTTAACTCTATTAATGTCATTATAGTTACACAGCTCTGAATGGAAGAGCTAGTCCAGGGTTTCTGCAATGTGTACACTCCTGCAGGGCCCTGTTTCCTTAGTGGTCTTGAGCAAGTGTTGCTTTCACCTGATTCCAGCCCCTGTTGTATGGATTTTTCATATTAGAAAGTGTTACAGTGTTCAAAATACCTCTGGCTCAAGGGGAAGCCAAGGTAGAGAAAGGAAGAAATGTGCAGAGAGGAAAAAAAAAGAGATATTCATTCACTTGTAATGCTTGGAGAGAAGTGAAACACTTCCCATTGTTTGCACAGCTGATGCTAGATCCTTTCTGACAAGCTGAAATATGCTCCAAAAAAGCTTTTAAATAGTTGTATGAAATAATTAAAGAGATCTGAGCGATAGCTCCGTATTGAAGTCATCTAGTATTACAGAATCACAGTATCACCAAGGTTGGAAGAGACCTCAAGGATCATCAAGTCCAACCTGTCACCACAGACCTCATGACTAAACCATGGCACCAAGCACCATGTCTAGTTCTCTCTTGAACACCTCCAGGGATGGTGACTCCACCACCTCCCTGGGCAGCACATTCCAATGGCTAACGACTCTCTCAGTGAAGAACTACAGTGGAATAACCCTTTCAGATGGCATCTTTTTCAGCCAACACTATGTGTGGATATTTTGTTCCTTATGGAACAGATCACCATGGACTGAGGTAGGGGCTGTCCTGCTGGAGAGCAGCTCCATGGAGAAAGACCTTGGAGTCCCAGTGGACTGCAGGTTCTCCATGGGACAACAAATGTGCCCAGCAAATGGTATCCTGGGGTGCATCAAGAAAAGTGTGGCTAGCAGGGTTAGGAAGGTTCTTCTCCCCCTCTACTCTGCCCTGGTGAGACCACACCTGCAATACTGTGTCCAGTTTTGGGCTACCCAGGTCAAGAGAGACAGGGACCTGCTGGAGAGAGTTCAACAGGGAACCACAAGGATGTTTAGGGGACTTAAGCATCTCCCCTTGAAGAGAGACTGAAAGCCCTGGGGCTGTTTAGTCTGGAGAAGAGAAGGCTGAGAGGGGATCTGATCAATGTCTATCAATATCAGATGACTGGTTGTCAAGTGGAGGGGGCCAAGTTCTTTGGTGATGTGCAATAATTAGACAAGAAACAACAGGTACCAGGTTGAACATAGAAGATTTCACCTCAGCATGAGGAGAAACTTCTTTACAGTGAGGGTGATGGAGCCCTTAACCAGGCTGCCCAGAGTCTGCTTCTCCAGACACATTCAAAACCCCCCTGGATGCATTCCTGTGTAGACTACCCTGGGTGATCCTGCTTTTGGCAGGGGGGCTGGACTGGATGATCTCCAGAGGTCCCTTCCAGCCTCTAATGTACTGTTGTGCTCCTTATGTTGGCTGAGCAGAGTTATAATACCTTAAAGAAGGGAAAAATGAGCTCAATCCCAGATGAAACCAGGAAAATAGCACTTTCTACAATGGTCTTAAGCTCATTATCATAATTTACTTAGACTTGTAAGAATATTGTTTCTTCAGTATCTTCCTACATTCAAGGCCTCTGGTACAGATGCACTAAACAGCATTAAGTGATTTCTGTGGCAGTAGCAACCCACAGAATCTCTCTCTCCAGTTGGCTTTACATGGGCCCTATCAGATTATAGCAGTGAGATCAGCAAGCTCACCAAACAGATCTCCAGGCTGTGTGAAACAAATGTCAGTGTCTTCTCAAGTTTGTTAATGTGGTTCCTCATCCTCCTTTTGCTGCTGCATAGTTTTTTTCTGAGTATTTGTTGTTCCTTTGATCCTTTTAGCTGGATTGTTTTTCAGAAACTTCCCTTTGAAAGCTGTGCTGCTGCAAGAGTAGAAGCTATTAAAGATTTATCTTGGTGTGAGAACAGCTAATGCAGTTGGCAAATCTTTTCTAAGCATAGCTGTCAACAGGGGTTGTAAATAATGTTGACATGGATTGTCCTGTAGTGAATGACGCAAAGAAGCTCCGTCGCAGCAAATAAATTGCTGGGTTTGTGTTTCCTCTTCCCCTTAGGTTTTTGGATCTGTGTTCATTTGTAGATCTTTACTCACTCTGTTTACTTAATGTGTAACTGAAGTCATGTATGCAACAGCTCCCTAAAGTTCTGCTGTTCTTGGGGGACAGGGCAGGTAGGATCTCAGTGTGATTGATGGTGGCTACAGCTATGGTCTAACAGTTGCCTGGCTGTGATTATACTGTGCTAAATGGGCTTGTGATGGCCTCAGGTTTGTTGGAAAGGTAAATATGCTTTTGCCTCTCCAATTTAAACTTTATTAGGTAGGACTTGCTGTGTGGCAGTAAGTATTTTAGTTCCACAAGTTTATGCCAAGTACCTGGCATCCTCATGTCTGTGCTACCCCAGAAGTTCCACTGGCCAAGTGGTCAGATGGCTAGCTCAGCCCCCGTTAATGGCTTAGGAGTGCACAGTAGGGCTTTTGTCAAGGCCAGGGATCTGGCCTGCCTATTTGAGGTTTACATTTGGTATTATGTAGCATAATCCATCAAAAGCTTTGGCTATTCCCTGTAAAAATAAAGCAGATTTTTTACTGGAAATAGACAGCCCCATCAGATCATGTACTTGCAAACTACTTATGGTAAAAACATAAGCATAAAATCGTGGCTGCATTTCCACGTTACAGGCTGAGGCACACTCAAGAGAGCCCTAATCTTGGACTGCTGCTTTTAGGCATACCTGATATATTGCTGTCTAGAGTCTAACCCGATCAACTGACAATGCTTTATTGAGCAGGGAAGCTCTGCTTTAGTACCTGTGCAGCATTTCTGTGGGTTTTTTACTAACCATTTTTATGGCTTTTCAGAATGTGAAATGAATAATTGCCATTACAACATCTAATACAGCCTGCTGTTTATCACAGGCCAGTCAGTGTCATGCTGTTAATTGGCTAGTGAGCTCAGTAACTTGTATGACTGAAGAACATCTTGTGTTCCATCAAAGGGCACTTCTTGAAAGGCATCCAGCATTTATGTGAAGGACAGATGAGAATCTATGATGTATCTTATTAGTTCATTTCAACAGATGATTTTTGCTGTCATTTACAGCTACCTGAAGGGAGGTTGTAGCCAGGTGGGGGTTGGTCTCTTCCAGGCAACCAGCACCAGAACAAGAGGACACAGTCTCAAGCTGTGCCAGGGGAGGTTTAGGCTTGAGGTGAGGAGACAGTTCTTCACAGAGAGAGTTGTTAGCCATTGGAATGTGCTGCCCAGGGAGGTGGTGGAGTCACCGTCCCTGGGGGTGTTCAAGAGGGGATTGGACGTGGCACTTGGTGCCATGGTTTAGTGGTCTTGAGGTCTTGGGTGACAGGTTGGACTTGATGATCTTTGTCTTTTCCAACTTTATTGATTCTAGGATTCTATGATTTTAGATTCCAGACATTCTTCTAACCTCACCTGTGTCTTAAACCTTCATCTTGAAAGATGCAGAAGCTTAATCTTACGCATTCTAAATCATCCTGGTAAAGTAATGGATATTAATAATAAAATAGAAGTGTCTGCATTTGCCTGAGACTGTGTAGGATCTGCAGCAGAGGCAACACTCATACCTGTATGCAATCTGTGCTACTAAGGTTGCTGGAAATGGCAAAGCTTTGTCTTATTAAATTTGGATGAATCTTCATTAATAATCTTGAGCACTCATCCTAAATAGAGAAAACTCCACTCTTAGTTTGATCTGTAAACAGATCTCCCAGCTGCTGTGCTCTGGAGTTTAGCTAGATATTGTTTTCCCCACCTTATAATGTGAGAAGTTTTGAATTTAAAAGATATGAGCAGAGAAAGCAATGCTGTGCTTTAATGAAAGAATGGCATTCTGCTTTGTTGTCTGCTGTGCATGAACTGCCTGAGTCACTTTAGCTTTGCAATGTAGCAATTTAGATGTTGTGAGCTAGCAAACCTGTAAATTGATTACTATTAATATTTCAAACCCCATTGCATTTAGATTAAATAATGCTTATGCCTATCATTTTCATCCCAAGAAATCAAAGGATAATAGTGATGCCTGTCATTTTCATTGCAGTGATGAGAGAATCTGTTATGTGAGGCCATGATGTAACTATTCCTTTTATTAGAAAAATAGGCTCAGTGAATTTCAGAGCAGTGAGGGGGGAGGCATTGCTACATTTACAGGAGGAGATGAGACACAATAAATTATTCATTAAACATTTATTATATCCTTGTAAATTAGAAATTGGAATGATTCAGTTTGTCACTGGTTCAGTATCATATTTTACTACAGCACATCTACTGTTTTAGCTAACATTTAAAAGGCAGAAAAAGTTATGGTAACGGAAAGACAAGTATCAAAGTCAGTAAGAGAGCTGGAGTTCATCATCCGTTTCTTGCTGAATGCATTGTCAGAGTGAGAATGAAGTATTTCTCCTCTGAACTGCTTTCTGGCATCCTTTCTTTCTCCACTGCTTTTATTGCTGAATGTGATGTCATATGGTATGGGGCATCCCTTTGATACTGAAGTCAGCTGTCTCAGCTGTGTCCCTTCCCAACTTCATGTGTGCCTCTGGTCTACTCACTGCAGGGGTGGTGAGAAACAGGGGGAAAAAGTCTTTTGCTAGCTCTTATGGGATGAATGCTAAGTTTTTGGTGTCAGAAAGGGTCCTGTTGCAGGCTGATCCCAAGGAGGGGTTTTGCTGAGTTGATATAAATGTGTGAGCAGGTGTTGTCATTACTGTGATGCATCAAGCAACAGCACCCTGGAGGAGCAGAGGTTGAAATGCTTTGTAAAGATGTTCTCTGTCTTAAAGTACTCCCGGTGAACCAGAGCACTTCAGCAGACTATGGATTCTCCATGAGCTTGGCATCACATACTCATGTACTCTGCAAGGTCTTTCCACGTAGAGTTACCATGTTGAGGCTTTTAAAAGAAATGTGGTACTAAATATAGCAGGTTTGCTGAAACCAACAACAACTTCCAGTGTCTCTGAGATCGATGAATGCTGTTACCCGGGGTGGCTTGAATTGTTGACAAGATGGAAATGGATAAATGTAATGGAATGTATGCATAGAGCTAAGTGCTAGCCCCTTCCACACTGGGAACTAGAGGGGCACCTGCCAGCCTCAGTTCAATGGCCATTTCCACATCTTAGTATGTGAGTGATAATAAACTGGGCAGAGTGGCTGGTTTCACTAGCATGCTGACAGTTTGCATAAGCACAGTGATGCTCTTTCCAGCTGAAGGCTTGTTTGTGCATCCTTGGCAGAGGTGATGGGAGAAGGAAGCGTGTAGGACTTTGCAGCTGACTGTGTAGATAATGTCCTGGATGGGTTTCAGGACTAATCTAAGTAGGCAGCAGGCCAGGATAATCAGGGTTGCTGAAATTGCCCAGTTGATTATTTTGCATGCTGAGCTTGCTGTTGCTGCTGCAAGAGAGGTTAGTGTTTGGTGCAGTGGTTGCTGCTGGAGAGAAGGGGAGTATAAGCTGAGCAGCCTCTTCAAGGTGCAGGGACATCTATGTTCTGGAGAAAGCAGGAACAACAAATCTGGGTGTTGAGTACATCTGAATGTACTCTCATTCTCACCTTCAACTCTCTCTCTTCTGCCTCCTTGACCTGTTCTGTGAGAGATCACTAGCCCTCCGTGCAGAAACATTGTTCTGTCTGCAAAGCTGAGAAACTTTGCTTTAGCTCTGTGCATATCTGCTAATAGCCTCCTGCAGGCCAGTGAGATTTAAAGTACAAGGCTTTCTGATGAAGTTCATAATCTAAATCAACCTATCAACCTTGTTCCCTTGGGCTCTGAAGATTGCACCTCTACAAGGATGGGAATGATAGGTGCAAAAGCACTATGCTGATTTCACTGCTGTAGCAGCAGGATGGGTCATGGTGATATGTGGGGCTTTGACAAAGGATTTCCTTCCAGATAAAAATAATTTTTTTCAGCTATTGACAGATGTGTCACCACAATAAAAAAAAAAAAGGGGGGGGGGGGGGAAGAATTGATCTGTGGAAGCTGCACAAGGAACAGCTCTCTTTTTCCTATTCTGTTATGTCCCCTGTTAAAGGGACTCTCACTGGCGCTGGTTGCTATTCCTGGAGAAAAGGAGAGGCAATGAAAGGAGCTGTCTTGGCTCATTTACATTTGCTAATCTTATTTCTTCAATTTAGGATCATGGTATTGATTAAAACAAAACAAAAAAGAGGAAGAGAGGCAACAAAGAAACAGGGAAAGTCTTATTGGTGATTGTGTATTGCAATAGGTGCAGGACTGTGTGAATGTATTGTTTGAGAAGGGCTAGGCTTTAATCCACAGAGTTTAGTATGGGGCAGATCTTGAGTTTTCTTCTCCTTTCCTTTTGTTATCAGTCTGGACAATATTTCTTACCATATCTGAGGCTCTCATAGCTGTTATGATGATGGTGGTAGTAAGATGTCAGTTCAAAAGCTGGATGGTTTTGGAGCTGCTTAGACAGATGTAGAGAAAGAGGCAGAGGAGAAAACTGAATATAGTGAAGGGAGAAAATGTAGTGGTAGTAGTGACTGTGTTCCTGAAAGCTGTTTCATATTCACCCAGTAGACCACATTACAGGTCTGGCCTGTAGTGCTAATCAGCAAGAACAGCTGGTGCATGGGTAATGGTGAGTGAAGTAGTTGAAAAGCAGATGTTTTGTTTCCAAGATGATGATGGGTCCTGATTTCTGATGCCCAATAGTATCTCTCGAGTTGCTCTGCAACTGTGAAACTGACTCTGCTGCAGTCAGCGAGAGTTTGCCCACAGTCTTAAGTTGTAGCCAGGTTTCAGTCTGTGTAGAGGGGGCCTTATCCCTGATTATAAAGCCACCAAGATGTCTAATTCTGTGTCATCACTGATTATATAGCCACCAAATTCTAGTGTAAGAAAGTTATGTTTCCTAGATTTTATTTTAAAACAAAAGTCTAATTCGATGCCAAGAGTTTGTGCAAAGGTTTAGCCATTGAGATTATTTTGTGTTCAGTTCATCTGCTCAGCATATTTTGGCTTTATTTATTAGGAAACCTCTCATATGCATCAGTTGGAGTGAGAATTTATGTTTCAATTACAGAAATGAGCCCAGTTAATCCAAGCACCTTCAAGCAAACCTGCTTTGACACATGCAAATGCTCAGCTGCTCTCTTGCAAAGATGGATGCTCTCAGCCTGGATTTTTCTGCTGAAAGCTGATGCAAGCTGACCAGGACTGCTTATGAAATTGTTACTGGGCCTTTGACAGATTCCTTCAGAAATCTTCTTCTCAAGTAAAAGAACATGAAACTGAAGCTGGTAGAAAATGATAATATCAGGCACAGGCATGAGTGGAAAAGGTTGCTAAGCAATAGAGAAATATTTAAATAGCTGAATGGCAAGGGAGCATGTATGTGGAGGATCTGTGTAACACCTGGAGTGTATTCTGCTTGATATTTCTAACCCCACCAAACTGCAAGAGAAATAAAGAAGAAAGTATTGTGCTTGCTTGAGCACTATCAGTCAGTGTTTATTCCCCCCCCCCAAGATTTTATTTTGAAATTCTTGAACATCAAAACATTTTTTTCCTCAGGGAGCCACAATTTTGAATGAAATATTTGTTGCTTCTAAGAAAGCTCCAATTATTTCCTTTAAGAGAAGGAAGAAAAACATGATTTAGTAGCATGAAAGTTGTTTAGCCTGGAGAAGAGGAGGCTCAGGGGAGACCTTATCACTCTCTACAACTTCCTGAAAGGAGGTTGTAGCCAGGTGGGGGTTGGTCTCTTCTGCCAGGCAACCAGCACCAGAACAAGAGGACACAGTCTCAAGTTGTGCCAGGGGAAGTTTAGGCTTGAGGTGAGGAGAAAATCCTTCCCAGAAAGAGTAATTTGCCATTGGAATGTGCTGCCCAGGGAGTTGGTGGGGTCCCTGTCCCTGGAGGTGTTCAGAAAAGGCTTGGATGTGGCACTTGGAGCCATGGTTTAGTTGTCAGGAGGTGTTTGGTGTTAGGTAATAGGTTGGACTTGATGATCTCTCAGGTCTTTTCCAACCTGGTTGCTTCTGTGATTCTATGGCTTACCAGATCAAGTCTGTTCTCAGATGCTTATGCCAAGGTGGCTCAGTAAAGCATTTTAACCTCTGCCATGAAAATTATCTGCACAGGGTATTAGTTGCATCTGCACCCAGACTGAGATGGTTTTTCTGTAGGGCTGTGCTTCATCTTCTGTTGAGGTTTTTAATCTTTTTTAAGGGCATCGATATTATTTGTAAGAGAAAGTGTCTGGAGTACACCAATACAAATATTCCCATCTGAGAGCCCTTGTGAGTTATTGGAACAATTTTCTGACAGTTTCTTTCTGTGAGACTATTTAGGGGGAAGAAAAGTCTCATCACAAATTTGGTTTCAGCAGTGCAAGAGGGAAGAGTTGTTGATGGAAAAGTAATATTCAGGCCAGGGAAATTCAAACTGATGGTGGACAGCAGATGCACTTTTGATGTCCAGGGTTAAAGTACCTCTCTGATAAGAAGGTTGTAAGGATTACATCTTTTTGTAGCATCACACATATGACTAAGCAGTAGAAAGCATGTCAACCACAGCCCCTTTTCTGAAGTAGGTTGTGGCACAGAACTTGATTTACGGCATGATGCAACGTGGGGTTATCATACAGATGAATAGTGTGCATATGGCATGTGTTCTGCATCCTTGATTTACAGTCCTCATGGAATAAAATGCTCACAGTCTGAATAAATTATAGAAGAAGAAGGAAAAACAAAAGTAATGCTTTGCTTTCAGCCAGGCACTTCAACTAGAAAAGAATAAACCAGTGCTTTGGCACCACGAATTATTAAGTATGATAAAGCTGAGGTAATGTAATTGCAGACTTGGAATTTTTAGCACTGTATGCAATGGCAATGAAATTGTTTATGTAGTTACACACTCAGTGGCAATGCAGCACTGTGCTGAATCTCAATTAGTCTCCCAGTTTTCAGTCCCAGTATTTATTTTGCACTTGTAGACATTTGTATCTACAGGGACCTTTATTTTTCATAACTAGTTTCTTAATTCAACTTATTAATGAACAACCTACACGTTCTTGTTTGACATTGCTCACAGTTGCAGGCAGTGTTTGTTTGGGATGGGGGTGAGCTCCCAAGGCAGTGAGGAGAATAGCACAACATGTTATTTTTAGGGTGTCGGGGAGCGATAGGACTAGGAGGAATGGGAAAAAACCAACTAGAAATGGGTAGATTCAGATTGGATGTCAGGAAGAAGTTCTTCCCCATGAGGGTGGTGAGAGCCTGGCACAGGTTGTCCAGGGAGGTGGTGGAAGCCTCATCCCTGGAGTATTTTGCCGCCAGGCTGGCTGTGACTGTGAGCAACCTGCTGTAGTGTGAGGTGTCCCTGCCCATGGCAGGGGGGTTGGAAATGGACGATCGTTGGGGTCCCTTCCAACCCTGACAATTCTGTGATTACTAAGAATGGAAAGGACAAGAGAATACAACCATTACAATGTGGTTCCTGTCTATGCTGGTGAACTCAAAAGGTCAGACTTGTTAGTTGTGACCTTCTTCCTAACCTAGAATTTGAGTGTTACTGACTTTCTTTATGAATGCAATTGTAAAGATTTGCCACATGCAGCAGCTGCAGTCAAACAGTTATAAACTATGGGAGGGAGTCTGGGAGTCTCTGCTTTTTCTGGCAAAGAAAAGGGGATAGAGCAGTTGGAATGGAGAGTAGGGAGGGAAGTAAGTAAGGTAGGGAAATAAGTAACATAGGAAGGAAAAGGAAGTAAAAAGGGAAATATATGGACCTGGCAAGAGGCATTTGAAACAAAGAGAACTAGGACACAGGGCTGATCTAGGTCTGCATAGTAGGATAGGAGGGCAGTAAATCCCAGCTAACACCCTCGATTCTCACTTAAGACTGCAGAATTACAATGCAGCAAATGGAGTGATCGTGAAGTTAATGCCTGTCATTGACATGAGCAGGACTGTCAAAATGGCTAAAAGCATTGCTAATACAAATCCTCCAAGTTGTCTCCTAGCTGCTTACTGCATGGACACTGTAAGATAAAAATTGAAGCACTCTGGTTTTGGAGCTGTGAGTGTTTCATTGCCGTCTCAGCTTCTGAAATGGTGTTCTGGTTTCCTGAAGTTCAGTGATGGTTTGGTCAGCAAACAGGATGAGGTGACGTGATTTTGGAGAGAGAATGAATTGTGGTGGAGGTGGGGTGTGTTTTGTACTCTGAATGTGGGGTTTTTTTTTTGGCTATACTTCCTGTAAGTACTGCAAAGAGCTGGGAGAAGGAGATGATAGTTGGGAATGGGAAGCAAACCAATACAGTTCTATTTGCAGAGCAATATATCATTGGATGTGTACAAGCCTGAAGAGGCTCTCATGGTGCAAGTTAAGAAAATGGGGACAAGAACTGCCATTTAAAATTGCCATATTGCAGTTTTCCTCCAGGAATCACTGAAAGTTCAGCATCATTTTGTTTATCAATTACCAATTGTGCAGCTCCTTGTAAGCTGCACAATAGAGAAAGTTCTGAGAACCAGGCTGAGGACCTAGAGGGATTTGTGTAGGGGAGCAGAATAATAGAAGCATGCTTGATGTAAAACTGAGTAACAAAGCAACCTTCAGTAGCCCCAAAGTGTATATTGTTTAACTGCAAACACAACTCTTGAATTATGACATTCTGGGATCATTTCATTAAATGCAGCATCCTGTGCTTCCAGACAGACCGAAAGCTTTGTGAATATTAGCATAAGGCTTTTGTAACAATGCTACTTTACACATCCCAGTTTAGTGTAACCCATGTGACACTGGCCACCCAAGGCAAATAACGTTTCAAACTAGAGAAATAATTACCCTTGACACATGGCAGAGGTACTCTAATGTTTATAGCATTTCATACATTAAAAAATAAGCACTCTGTACATGCAGAAACACATTTCCCCCTCTATTCTAAAAAAAAACCCCAAGGTTTATTTAACATAATTTAAGTAATGAGGATGCTGCTGCCTGTGAGATCTTTCTGTGGTGTTAGCAGGAAACAAAGTAAACAAACCCCCAAATCCCTGTCAACACTTAGAATGCATGAATTTTAAATGGCCACATTTATATAAAAGAAGGCCAAGTGTTTTCCTAAGCCAAAAGAGAAAAACCCAAACTACTATAGAAATGAAATCTGAGAAGTGCTGACAAGATTCTTGCTTGCATCTGCATTTGCAATGCCAGCTGACAGCATTCTGGCTGATGTCAGACACAGACTGAGAACAGTACTCTGCTGTTGTTAAATACAATATGGTAGGTGCTAAGGTATGATGAATACTTTTTTTAAACATTGACATGAATAATGCCTAAATTGAGCGAAAAACTGTGTCTGGGTGCTCCTAAACAGCATGCCTGCAACTATCTATTGTTTATTTCAATCATGCATAAAGTGAGTGATTGACTTTAAACTCATTTTGTGTAGAATAGCTGAGTTCTGCAAGCTTGATGTGATTTGTCTTGCTAATTACCTTACCAGAATGTGATTTAACTCAAAAGCAAACTACAACTGTAAATAGGGAAACAACCCTAACAACAACAACAGTAATAATAATAATAATAAAGTAATGGTGTAAAAAATTAGGATTCCTCTTGAAAACTAAACTCAGGATGTGTTAAAATAAGCTCCCACAGACCAGTTGGAAGAATGTCAGCCTTGAGTATTTACCTTTGAGAAGGCATTTGCTCCTTCATGGACAGAATCAGAGCCCATTTCTAACTATGGAAGCATTGAACTGTTTTGATTGGAAAAGACCTCTAAGACCATCGAGTCCAACTGTCAACCTAGCACTGCCATGGCCACTAAACCATGTCCCAAAGTGCCATGGCCACATGCTGCTTGAACACCTCCCAGCCAGTGACTCCACCACCTCCCTGGGCTACCTACTCCAGTGCCTGAGCACTCTTTCTGTAAGGATATGTTTCCTGATATCCAACCTCTTTCTTCTCTTGAATTAGAATCTGGGTACCATACTGTTGTGTTTCAGAATCAACTGTAAAATACAAAGATTGATGAAGCAGATTGCATGATCACCTAGACTTTGCTTCCTTAAATATTTGCTTTGTACCAATATCTTTAGTTTTATTACCCCATGGTCTTTTTTTTCAGCAGGCACCTGCCTTTGTCATTGTAGGGAGCAGATGGGATCTGGAGAAATGAGGCATATTTATTCCTTTAATTCTTGCTGAAAGAGCCTGGGTTATTGTAATTATTTTTTGCATGGCCCTTTGCAGAACACTCATCCCAGTCAGCAGCTCACAATCATTCCTTTATCTCTGTAGGTGGAAGAAGGCTTTATTATCTTAATTTTATGGACTGGGAATCAATGGATCACAGTCAGAATAAAGCTTGGCATTTGGATCCCTTGTATTTTGAGTTCATTGCTCATTACTGTTACGGGAAGGACCGAAGCTTCACGCTGCAGTTAACCTTCGTCATAATTCTTAGTTTTCAGTTGGGGGCCACTTACCAAAATGTTGGTTCAAGTGATGTTCTATTCAGGCCCAACACATTGAAACAAAGCAACAGATCTAATTTTTTCCTGCATTCAATTCACTTCCCTCTAAGCCCCAGGGGTTTTTGACACACTTTGTGCTGGTTGTCTTCCTTTAGTCCTCTCTGGGTCTTGTAAGATCTTGCAAAACTCAAAATCTTCTGAATTCTCTCAGGTACCTATTTGACTGTCTGCTCTTAACACTGCCAGCATCTGTTCATTCTTTTACATTGACTTCATACCCCTTTTGCTATGTCCAAAGCTCTCCTAAGTCAAGTCTTTTCATGACTTATCTGTAGTAGCAGATTAAGTAACCAAGATACTGTACAAAGCCAAAGCGTGGAACGGGGCCAGTGTGCAATATCTGCCTTTGTACTGCTGGAGAAAGAACAATCCACACCACTATTTCCTTGTGCTGCCTTTGCCTGCTAGTTCTCCTAATGGGTGCCTGTAAGCCAGAGAAAGAGCTGCAGAGTCTTGACGTTCATCATACCCAGTTTGCTGGTTACACAACATCTCTGGAAGTATTTATTACTAGAGCAGACAGCTTCCACAGAAGCAAAAGTGCTTCAAACTTGCAGTCAACTCTTTTATTATGCCTATCATAGATGAAATAGCTCCCATTCCTCAATGTACCTGAGCTGTCAAGATGAGGTCAGTGCTCACTTTGCTCTTCAGGACACAGTGGATTGTTATCTGATAACCTATCTCTTACAGGAAGGTGTTGCCTGCAAAGCTTGCTTGCCTTGCTCAGGGCCACCCACATAGAACTGAGTATGAAAGCTGCAGCTGCCAGTGATGGGGCTGTGGCATTGTCTGCAGCGTAATGCTGGCTCAGGAACTTTCTCATGGTATGATAAATATTGATACAACTGTTGTGGCTGAGTCAGTTTGTATACAGAGTTGTTTTTCACTAGCATTGCATTCACCTATTTATATAGCTCCCCTCTCCCATTATGTTTATTGCATGTGACAGAGTTTTTGGAGGTAAAATTGTAAAGCCTAAAGGACACTTCAGTAGAAGACTGAAGGGTTCTGTTGAGCTCCTTCTAATCTCTCTAGGGCTGGAATAACTCCTGCTAAATTCTTGGTGCATGAAGTACCTGAAATTAAAGAAAAAATGAGTGAATTTTTTATGATTCCCTCATTGGGACACTTAACACTTGGAAAGACAGGAAGGCAAGGGAGGAGGGGATTTTTGTGTTAACAATTTTTGCTTGCTTCTGACTTTACTGAAAGAAATAACAAATGACTTGCTATACTTTGCTTATAAAAGAAAAAATGTTGTAAAAAAGAACAGAAGACAATTTTAAGAGGCTGATCTCAAACCCAGAGGCCTATATGAAAGATGGAAGCTGGTTTTGCATAAGATCTTGTTCAAAAACAACAATGAAAAGGAAAGAGCTGCTGAATTGCGGCAGAGCAGCAGTTAAATGCTAGAACTGGTTTTGTTGAGATGTGTAGTTTGCCAAAGTTATTATTCCCAAAGCATATCAGACTTGCCAGTTCTTTATCGGATTTGACAGAGGATGATCTAAAAAAAAATAGGCAGAAACAGCAATGTCACCCTAAGAAGTCATGAACTGCTTGTGCTGTTTACTGTGGGCAGCTATGAACACAGCCAATCCCACATCTGCACCCCACCCCCACCCCATGGCATCTGCTAGTTCAACAAATCATTGCTAGAAATGGGAATTACAAGTCACAGCCCATTATGAAATGTAGAGACAAAAATGTCAGGAGTGTCATTACTTGAGGTTTTGCTAAGCAAGATTTCATTTTAAGCTAATTTTCTTTTCTCTTGATAGTCCAAATTTACTTACATAATAGTAAGCAGTAACAAAGGAGTACTGAGCTACAAAGTAGTATCACAGACTCTCTTAAAATCACAGTTTTAGGTAATGCAATATTCTAATAATAAATGTGCAGTCCTTGCCTCAGCCAAGGCTTCAGAGAAAAACAAAGCCTTGAATTAATTAGCAAGGGCTGCAGTTCTTAGCACAGCAAAGATGCTCTGTGGTATTTTGTCTGGGCTGAGCAGACACAGGCAGAAGAGAAGGATGTTTCAGGCAGTTCTAAGAAAAATATTGCTGAGCAGTCTTTCAAGGGAGTAAGGGGTGCATTTGCAAGTGCTCACTGCCAGATTTAAATCAGGAGAATGATCCTTATGTTGTTTACAAGTCAGCTGGCCATATCTGCTAAGGTCATTGTGATGGCTCCGCTGCCAGCTGGATCCCAGAACTACTTTTTTTTCCCCACAACTGAGTCCTGTTCAGAGATATCAAGAATGTATGATGAGAAAAAGAGGCAGCCTCTGCCCTGCTTTTCCTCTCCTTTACAATAAAGGGCAACCAAAATTTCTTCCTTAGCGGTGATATCTGAATAATAGGAATCCCCTGGAGCTTAATGTCAACACATTTTGGATGCTTTAAAAGGTAAAATAAATTCAATATATATATATAGATATATTTGTGTAAGTTTCCTAGTTCTTGTTATGTTTCCCCATCAAAGGCTTTCAGCTTTTCACTGCACAAGTGGATAAGCAGTTAATGAATGAAGCCATTAGATCACTGGAGAGGGTGGGCAATGAAGGGAAGATGATGCTAGCCTTCCTTAGGTAGTAGCAGCTTAGTATAACAGCAGTTTATCCAAAGCTAAAACTCATGTGGAGAGCCACAAGGTGACCCCATTTGAAGCAGTATCATTTCAGTGTTTGCATCAGAAACATGCAGCTTCTATTTTGTGAATACAGTTGTTCCACCTGGAGAAGAGAGCCATGGTCCAGGCTCATCCACACTCTTTGCTTCTGAAAAGGCCTTTTTGTGTCAGCTACACAAATCACACTGGCTGAAGGACTGCTTTGTGCAGTCAGAGCCTCCCTAATATAGGACCTGGTCCAATTTATGGAATGAAATTCCCAGCTGTTCTTGCAGGCATTAAATACTAAGACTTTTTTCCTCCTCTCACCTCAACCTTCCAGAAATTGAAAGATGAGCAAGTAGAGGAAGTTTTCCTTTAAAAAAGTTGTGAAAAAGTAATGACCTTTTGCTTAAACTCATTCTGGAAATATTTAGCCTCAGGAGATATATTTTTAGATAATTGTGATCATATAAAATCAGGAGGCTGAAATTAAATCCCTTATGTAACTTTTATTACAGCTTCAGCTACCACGAAGGCTATAATTATGGAACTAGTTCTTGTTGTCTGTGGAAAGGTCCCACAGCAATGTGCTTATTTATGTATACAGCTAAATGGAATAATTACAGATCTACCATCCACCAGCTATTCTTTTGTGGAACCTTCTCTGGTTGTTCTGCACTCTTCTGAAGTCGTGAAGACACTGAAAATGGCAATTACACAATCTGCTTTTTGTTATTGAAACACAAACTGTGAATGGATCCACCTTTTTCTCCCTCTTTATGATTTAGAATCATAGAATTGTTGGGTTGGAAGGGACCTCAAGGATCATCCAATTTCAACCCCCCCTGCCAAGGGCAGGGACACCTCGCACTAGACCAGGTTGCTCACAGCCACATCCAGCCTGGCTGCAGAATACTCCTGGGATGAGGCTTCCACCACCTCCCTGGGCAACCTGTGCCAGTCTCTCACCACCCTCATGGGGAAGAACTTCTTCCTGACATCCAATCTGAATCTACCCATTTCTAGTTTTGCTCCATTCCTCCTAGTCCTATCACTCCCTGACACCCTACAAAGTCCCTCCCCAGCTTTCTTCAGATACTGGAAGGCCACAATTAGGTCTCCTGGGAGCCTTCTCTTCTTCAGACTGAGCAGCCCCAACTCCCTCAGTCTGTCCTCACAGCAGAGACTTAACCAATCTTACCCTTTTATCTCCCAAACATTTTACTGTCTTGGAACACTTGTCTATTCAAAGAATGTTTCCATCAAGTTTGTATCCATAGACATGGGCAGTCCTGGATGGATGTTGGGAAGAGGAATTCAATCATATAACAAATGTTAATGCTTGTTTGGTAAGTAGATGATTACTAAATTCTTGTCATTTGTTAAGTGTAACAGAGCTAGGAAAGGGCAGAACTACAATCCTAGGAATTACTGAATTAAAACCCAAGTCCTATATTGCTCAAGTTTGGGACATGTCACAGCTTTCACTTCTATGTCTGTATGTCAGAAACTCATTTTGAAAGAGGGTAATTGCAGCACTCAATTTTGTTACACAGACAGGCCATAAAGAAAAAAACCCCAGCTCCTGCAGAACTAACACTCTGGGAGCAGCAGAGAAATACTCTCCAGAGACAGATAATTTTGTGTTTAGATCTGCATTTAGATTGTGTTCAGTAAATAATGAAAGGGATCATTAACTGAAGATACAAAGATATTGATTAGTTACTTATTTAATCCATACTCTTTGCTCTGTGCACAGAAGATTATTGTGGTCCTGGGAGATGGGGGAAGTTTGCCATCATATTATCACAGAATCACAGAATGTTAGGGGCTGGAAGGGCCTCGAAAGATCATCCAGTCCAACTCCCTGTGTGAAGCAGGATCACCTAGGGCAGATCAGACAGGAATGCATCCAGACAAGTTTTGAATATCTCCAGAGAGGGAGACTCCACAACCCCCCTGGGCAGCCTGTTCCAGTGTTCTGTCACCCTCAGTGACAAAATTTTTCCTCATGTTTCCATGGAGCCTTCCTATGCCTCGACTTCCACCACTGCCCCTGGTGTTGGCATTGGGCATCACCCAGCAGAGCCTGGCTCCAGCCTCTGGGCACTCGCCCTGCACATCTTTATCAACATGAATGAGGTCACCTCTCAGGCTCCTCCTCTCCAAGCTACAGAGCCCTCAGCTCCCTTAGGCTCTCCTCGTAAGGAAGATGTTCCACTCCCTTAATCACTTTTGTGGCTCTGTGCTGGACTCTCTCAAGCAGATCCCTGAGGTCCTTCTTAAACTGAGGGGCCCAGTACTGGGCTCAGTAGTTGAGATGCAGCCTCACCAGAGTAGAAGAGCAGGAGAACCTCTCTTGACATACTAACCACAGCCCTTCTAATACACCCCAGGATGGCATTAGCCATTATTCCTTAATACATTTGCACAGGGGGTGAATGAATGCTCCATGGCAAACTGAATCTGGTTATGATTCCTACTTTCTGAGTATTTAATTTTGCAACCTAACCTTCACCTTGACGCGGTTGTGAGCTTTCCAGCACGCACATATCTACACATCAACATACACAGGCACAAAAGAAGGTTGCTGGTGCTAAGGTGCCCTACAAAACAATCCTGAGCACTGGCATTTTATTTTTGCACATCTGTTCTTTAAGCTGTAAACCAGGTATAACAGATCCTTGCTCTAAACTAATTTGATTATATAGTATCATGCTGTCAAGCCTGTGCATGGAAGACATGAAACTAAATTAGACAGCTCATTATGGTAGCTACTTCTGGAATCCACTGGAGTTTCATTTTCAGCTTTTCTGCTCCTTTTAAAGGAGGTAATTAATTTCCTTCCAAGAAGGAATTTGACAGAGAATAAGATGTAACCAAACTCAAACCAAAGGCTGTTTTTATGTTTACCGAATTGCTCTCTTCATTGTGACTTGCATAGGGGAGATCAATAATTAATGATCTAATTACTAGTTTACAGAGGCTTTTATTGCAGTGTCAAGGTGATGCAAATCCCTCTCACACTGATTATTATTTTGCTGCTGCCACTCCAGCTTACTGAATCAGCAGCTGCGCTGTGTGGCATGTGTGCTGCCAGACATGCTTTGGATTTACTGCTGTGATTAAGCTCTTGTTTCTTAAATCAAATCATTTTAATAGTGAAGTGAGCCTGTGTTGTGTCTGCTGCAGTTTAGAAAGCAGTTTTGAGAAGGAAACAGGTTGAATTAGTTAAAAATCCTACTTGTGTAGACAGAAAGATGTTGCTTAGACGATCAGCAAGTCTGTTGCTACTATTCTATGTATTTTTCAATGGTATGTGATTACTTTTGTTGTATTACTCTATTAGAGACACAGATACATTATTTATGTATTGATTAGCTCATTCTGAAAATCACAAGATGAGTATTTCTCAATATCACTGTTGTGGTAGCAAAATGTCAGGGAGCCAAGATGAGTTTTTCTCAGTATCACTCTTCTGGTAGCACAGTGTGTATGATCCAAGATGAGTATTTCTCAGTATCACTGTTCTGGTAGCCAAATGTCAGTGATTCTGAGTGGAAGGAGTGGAGAAAAAGGAAGGAGATGTGACCCATGAAGAACTGACTGATCCTCACTCATGTGAGTGGCTGTTGGGCTGGTGCTGGAAATTGATTCTCGGTAGCAATTTGGTTATGATAGGAGACATCTCTGTGCCAGCAGTATCTCCTTTCATTAGGCTCTATGTGGCTGTCCTGGGTTAACACAACCTGCTCTTTCAAACCTCTCTTCCCTCCCACACAGATGGGAGGGAAAGTAATGCAACACCACCACCCCCCCCAACTCTGGGTTGAGATGAAGAGAATTTAATGGGATGATGCTTTCTAACTGCTTTGCTCCAGCCAGCACTTGAATTTTGAAGCTGGCATGGCATCAGCATGATATTGAATATCACCATCGGATTCAACTCAACCCATGACAGTGGCTTTGGGGATTAAGAGCATAGGATGCTATTATGAATAGAAATATTTGTTTCTTTAAAACTTAGCAAAGATTTTTCTTTCCTTCCTGACATGTTCTTTATTTCAGCTTGACTTATGGTTTATTGTTCTTCTGATGAAATTATTGCAGCACTGTCATGAGTGCAACTCACTTGTTAAGTTTATGTTCTTGTTTGGGAATTTGATGTCACATCTCACAAAAATCCATTCCCTTGCTGTCTTTCATGGTCTCCTGTTGTCTTCACTTTGTAAACTTGAGGCTTACTTAGTAATTAAGATGTGCTGATTCAAAGTAGCTTAGGGCTATTTTCTGTAATAATTAGTGTTGACATCAAAGCACTACAGCTTGAAAGTAAATAAATACACAATATAAGAGGTTAGATTTTCTGCATTTTTTTTCCTCTTACTAATAAGTATTAGAAGGATCTATGCATATAGATGCACCTTGAGAAATACTTAGAATAGAATAGAATAGACCAGGTTGGAAGAGACCCTCAAGATCATTGTGTCCAACCTATCATCCAACACCACATTTATTTACTTACATCTATTTGTGTTATTTGCATTGGCTTCAGCTGTTCTAGAGCCCTGAATACCTTAGTTGCAGACATTGGCATAGAGTGTCAGCAGATCCCCATTTCTAGAGGAAACTAAAATGCACCTGGTTAAACACTGCCTCTCAAATGTAGAGAGCCCTTAATGTCTGCCCAAAACGTCCAGAAAGAAGCAGGTTCATGTTTAGGATCCAGGGCATCTTTAGTAAATCCTATATAGCCCTATGACTTCAGCTGCCAGGCAGCTTGTTGGAGCTATCTTGACCATCCTACTGCCAAAGTCTCAAGTTTAGGATGTAAAAAGAGTGTGCATCCGTGGAAAGCTGCGTGGGGAACTGCATCAGGAAGTCTATTTACTAATGCTAAATAGTTTTCCTGAAGCTACTTCTTCAGTGTAACTAAGCCTCCTTCAGTGAGTGTAAATAGAATGGTAATGAAAACAAACATCTCATTGAAACAAGTCTCAGAAGCACAGAAGGCTCAAACCTCTCTCTTAAGCACTGCAGCTATTTCTCACAAATTTTCCTAGTGCTCCTATTAAGAACTGAGGTTTCTTCCAGGGCACTCTAAGGATCATTTCCAAACGGCTTGTCAGATTTTACTGTCACCTTGTTGTTGGCAGCAAAGCCAGTCAGATTTGCCTAGGCTGCTTCCAAAGTCTGAGGAAGGAATCTGTTGTGCACGTGCAGTGCAGCAGCTTCAATCGGTCGCAGGGCCCTTGGATCTTCTGTGCTTGTACGGCAGAGCTGTGCCTCGTTAGCTTTTCCCACTGGCACTCACTTTTCTGACCCAGTGACTTGAGAAACATTTTTGTTTTCCTCAACTTTCAGACACATTGCTTCCTATGTGCATTATAGCCAAGGACTTTTTACCTTTCAGTAACTAGCCTGTGAAGACTTCTTTGAGGCACCTAACTAGGTTGCTTTTAGTTGATGGGAATGTCATCAGACTGGGCTGCTGACACGAAGGGCCAGATAGGAGATTCTTTAATGGTAGTAGTAGGATTTATTTTCCCCTGCATTACTTACTGGTGCTTGTTTCCTCTTTGAAAGGGTCTTTCATATAGGTGTATGCAAGCTTGTATTCCTCATACTGATTTCAAGCCTGAGACAGTGAAGAACTTGCAATGAAGTTGTCAGTTGGAACCCTGGGGTGGAAGGATGCATGGCTATGAGAGATAAGCAAGGAAAATGTGTGTGACCAGCCAGTTAGCATATGTTTTGGCTTTGCAGATGTGAACAGGGAACAGAAGAGAAAAAAGACATTTCTTGTAAGAAGGGACTGAAAGTGTAGACTATCTATAATAATAATAAAGTAGTAAATTGCTTTTGATTACTTACTAGGGGGCACGATCCAGAAATGCTTTCTTATCTAAGCTTTTCAAAACATGTTTTCCTTTGTATTCTGCTGAAGGGATTTCCTTGTCCAGGCATAAGCTCAAAACTTCCTACAGAGAAAAGAGAAGGAAGTATTGGAAAAATGAAAATGCCAGAAGTAGGGTCTACTCCAAGCTACACTTTTGACTTCTTCCTATGACAAAATGAAAGCCATCACAGAAGAGAGATTTGCTTAATTAGCTCCAGTTTTCCCTAATCTTATTAGAAACAGATTAGCAGGGAACAAATGACAAAAGTGTGCAAATCAGAGAAATTTCAATTTTAATAAGGTATCAACTGGCAATGATGGACTAGGTCCCCAGTATGAAATGTGTGACTGTTTCCCATGACTTCTTAACAGTACTGGCACATTTTCTAGGCAGTCCAGAGTGTGAGTTTGTGTACTGGGTCACACGAGGCCATGGTGAGACATAGAGAGCCTTACACCATGTGTCATATGAAAAGCAAGGATGAAAGTGTATGAGGTCCTCTAGCATGTGCACCCTGCTGTGACTGGAAGGAAGCATCTCTTCCAGTGGGGATCTGGTGAGTGTGGACCTCACTAAGATGTGATGGTATTTGCTTTTCTCTTTTTCTTTCATTTATGTACTTTTTTTATTGCTCTAGCCCACTGGTTTGAATATTCAGTAGCTTTCTACAGGAAGTTGACAGTTTACCATACAAACTGAACAGCTTCTCTCTTTTGTTTTGGTAGGACCAGATCCTTCAGACATTTCCTAGGCTGTTCCATGTTGAACGCTAGCAAAGTCAGAGGAGCAATAATTCCTAACCAAGAAATCTTGAAATGCACAGTAGGAAGTTTCAAAGCCTGCCTGAAACCTGCAGGAGGAAACTTCTTTTTGTCATCAGTGCTCAAACTGCATTAGTGACACTGAAAAATATCTCTGTGTTTCATGTGTGCCAGGCAGCTTTGCATTTGTTGCTGCAGCAAAGGCTAGCGTGTCCCTGAGGTGTCCAGAGCTGACAAAGCAATTGTTTAAGCACTCATATAATCACCTTCAGGCAACTCTGGCTGTGTAGCTCCTCTTTAGAGTCATTCACTGTGTGGCAGTCTAGATGCAAATGCAGAAGGAAACCTGCTTGAATTAAAGTTGTTCAATAGCTGTTTACTTTCCACTTCTCTCCAGAGCCTTTCTGGCATAGGGCTTTGCTGGGAGTGTTGCATTTCAGAGGAGGATGGAGTGATAGGGCGTGTGCTGTCCTCACTACAGGGATTCAAGATTCTCCTTGCTATGGGCATTTCACTTGCTGCAGCTTTCTGGGTGCAGAAGAAGAATGTTTTCCTCTGCCTGTTTGGTTTTGGCTAAAGAAAATGAGCAAAAATATCAGTAAGCTTACAAAGGCTTCAGCTTTACACCATTTATGCAGAAAGGCTAGCTCACTAATGTCATTTTATTCCCAGCCTGATTTGTCCATGCAAGCTTTCCACATACTCAACATCCTGCCTAACCTCTCATATGTCCTTTTTTGTATCTAGCTACACTCCTAAACTCATGAGACATCTGAATGCTAAGATTATATCTTGCTTAGTAATATATTAGTTCTTTTTCCTGTGAAAGATGACTTTGATATTACAATTTGTCAATGAGGTGACATTTTTTCCTGGGTAATTTCTGCTGCATGCACCAAATGTACACGTTTTCAATAACAAAGCATCTGCTGTCGTGGAAGGGAAGTATCTCAGAGATCAGCAACTGGTAGTCAGAATTAAAACTACAGTGTCTGTATTATGGAAAGATTTTCCCACTGGGAAGCGTAGATCTGTGTCTCTTCCATGTTGTACTTTTACTTTTGCAAGATTTCACAACCATTTAGTCAGTCAAGGTTTTAATATTTACACAACTTGGGCTGAAAAATTGATGTCCAGTGGTGTTATCATTGAGTCCTTCACTGTGCCTCAAGAAAGTGCAGATGTGCTAAGACATACAGGTCTCACAGACATGCAGGGTACTACAGGGCTTCCAGACAGTCATCCTGGGTGTAGTTTAATGAGTGGAAGCATTTTAATAACAATCTAATTGCATTTGATTTACTTTTGTGCTATTTAGACCTGTCATTTAGATGACAATGCAGTGTTAAAGGCAAAATACAGATCATATGCAAGGGCTTTGTAATTTCTAATTCCTGTGACCCCCCCTTCTTTTAAAACATATAGCTCCATATGTTTGTATTTCATAGTTCCTAGAATTAGATACCAAATTATAGGGAAACAAACTACAGCTTTTAAAGTCAGGCTTTGCTTTTGGGTGCAGCAGTGTTTTTGAGGACACAGAAACTAACTGCTGGGAAAAGCCAGTGTGGGCTCATATGCCTTTAATTGTGTGCAACTAAAGCTGAGAAGTTGCCTTCAGTGTATTGAGAGGACTTTGCCTCACTTAAGATCCATTTTAAAAGGTATATTTAAACAAGAATTGGTAAAACAGGCAATATGTGGACTGGAACTCAGGCTATCTTCTGGATATCTCAACATGAGGAGGGACTTTGTTACGGTGATGGAGTCCTGGAGCAGTCTGCCCAGGGAGGTTGTGGAGTCTCCCTGGAGACTTTCAAAACGTGCTGTTTGCTTTCCTGTGTGGACTACCCTGGGTGATCCTGCTTTGGCAGGGGGATTGGACTCCATCTCTCGAGGTCCCTTCCAACCTCTAACATTTTGTGATTCTGTGCTACCTCTGAATCTCAAGAGCTCACTGATGATTTCACTCACTTCCCCAACGTCTTTGGAGGCAGAGGACAGACAGCTCTGGAAATCCCACGGCAGAAGTACCTTTTCCAAAATGCTATTAGCTTGCAGAAGATTTCCTTTCCCTTTCACAGGACAGCCATGCTTTTATCTGTGATAGAGTCAGGATGGTAAAGGTCACGAGAAAGCAGTTTTGGGCAGAATTTCCCATTTTAATAAGTTCCTTTCCTTGCAAGAATCACGAGGCACAGCTAACACATTTTCAGCAGGCTTGTTTATTACATAGAAAATAAGAATTAATTAAAGCTTCAAAATAATTTTTTGAGGTCTTTACCACTGCCTTTTGGAAATCAGAAGTCAATATTCTGCTATGTTTCTGCAAAGTGTAGGGGACTGAGTGCAAAGTGTAGGGGACTGAGTTCAAAGTGTCTGTTTGAAAAGAAAAGAATGAGTCCAGAGAAGAGCAACGAAGTTAGTGAGGGGCTTGGAACACAGCCCTGTGAGGAGAGGCTGAGGGAGCTGGGGCTGCTTAGCCTGGAGAGGAGGAGACTCAGGGGTGACCTTATTGCTCTCTACAACTACCTGAAGGGAGGTTGTAAACAGGCAGAAGTTGGTCTCTTCTCCCAGGCAGCCAGCACCAGAGCAAGAGGACACAGTCTCAGGCTGTGCCAGGGGAAGTTCAGGCTGGAGGTCAGGAGGAAGTTTTACACAGAGAGAGTGATTGCCCATTGGAATGGACTGCCCAGGGAGGTGGTGGAGTCGCCGTCACTGGAGGTGTTCAGGAGGAGACTTGACAGGGTGCTTGGTTACATGGATTAGTTGATTGGGTGGTGTTGGGTGATAGGTTGGACGTGATGATCTTGAAGGTCTCTTCCAACCTGGTTTATTCTATTTTATTCTATATAAAAATACGTAGCATGTGGTAACAAAGCATTTTTCACAGAGCATATAGTAACAATGGGGAGGGGGGAAAAAAGAGAGAGAGAAATGTGCTAATGTAAAATATGTGACCATAACTAACAATTTAAAGTACCTACATAATAGTTCTATGGAAAGCAGCTTTAGTTTAGACCTTTTCTTTACACCTCTTTTCCAAACCTTTTCCCCTATCATGTGTCTGTCATAAAGGTTAAATTCTGATTCCAATATAGATATATAAAAAACCCCAGTAGATATGCTTTGTCAAAACCACACATATTTATTGCCAGTTATGGGGTGCCTGTACTTACCAGGATTCATCCTGGTGTTTAGCCAGTAGACATTTCTCTGGGAATTCCAAGCAAAGCTAATACACTTTTAATTCCCAAAATAGCTTCTGTACTTGTTTTTCTTATTGGTTCATCATATTTCACAGATCACTTAACCTTCCACCAAACATTACCTATTTCACAGCTGAATACAGAGTACCGTTGTTTGAAGTGTCTTATTGACGTGATTAAATACTTGTTTGTGTTAGAGAAGCAATGGAATACATTCCTCTTCCCATATTCAAACGCTTTCCTTGCTGAACAGTTTGTTAGGAGTACAATAAATTTTGCCTTTGGATTTAATTTACTGTAAGTAATTTCCTAGGAGCAGTAAAAAAACCAACTCTGAAGAAGTCATGCTTTACAGTGTACACAATTCTATGCACACATACAAACCCACAGATGGATCTCCTTCCTCACTGTATTTCATATTCCACGAACTCTGATATGGGAGCCTTAAGCTTTTCTTGGAAGCACTTTGTAAGTCCTGCTAGCAGAGGTTATGAATCCAACAGGATGATCAGAAGTCTTTACAATTTTGCTGTATCTTTGTCTGTCCTTTCTTTCACCTTTCCTTTACTGCACTACTTTGTCTGTCTGATTCTCGCAGGAGACATGGATTACAACTGGTTGGACCATACGTCTTGGCATAGCAGTGAGGCATCCCCAATGTCTTTGGTGAGACATGTGGAGCCTTACCATTCAGTTTCTTTTATCATTTCACGTTCCCTTTGTTTTATTTACACCTTTGCATGTTTTCTTTTTTTGTATCCCTTTTTTATCCCACGCCTTTAGGGGACAGTCAAAGGGGAAAAAGGAAAACTAGTGAGCAGGCAGTTCTGTCGGATTCTAACACCTTATCCGAGAGGCAAAAGAAAATGGTGTGCTTTGGTGGCCACTCTTTGGAAGAGGACTTGGAATGGTCTGAGCCTCAGATAAAAGACTCTGGGGTAGATACCTGTAGTAGCACAACTCTAAACGAGGACCATAGCCATAGCGAGAAGGTACTGAAATTACGGAGCCTGCATTTTAACCTGCTCATTCGGTCTTTGTTTGCTCTCTGTCACTCATTAAAATAGTGCATAAAGTAAAAGAGAGGGTGTTTCTAGAGACACTGTAGCATTTCCTAAGGTGCAGAAAAGAAAAACAAATGAAAAGTCTCCGCATGCTTGCAGCCTTCACTCTTTGGCAGCCTAAGAAAAGACTGGAGAGGCATGAAGGAAACGTCGTTCTTATGGTTGCATAATAGCATATCGTGGCATTACCTTCAAGTGTGAAGTAATTAACAGTAAGGATTCTACTGATTGGCTTAATTGATTTACTACATTCAAACTCCTGGGGCTGAAATTAAATTAATAGTTTAAACCTCAGGTGGAAAGAAAAAAAAAAAAGAAAAAGACAAAAACCCAAAAAGGGAGCAAATTGGGTCTCTCTGCACAGAAAAGTTGTTTTTCTTTTTTCCCTTTCACTGTCATGGTTGTTCTTTTGTTTTGTTGCCATGCCATTCCTGTGCAGCATTGTGCAGAATTAAAGGCTTTGCCATCTGCTTTGGTAGTTTTGATTTTTGCTTTCTGTTTGGTGGAGATTATGATAAATCTTTTTAGAGTCATTAGTTGTAATGGGAGCAGATTTGCCTGTGCCTGCTAATTTTGCATGAAACACAGCATGAAGTGGTGGTTTTTCTGTGGAGAAAGTGCTATGATTACACTAAATGTTAAGATTTTATTAATTATGCCAGGGTACCAATACAACTGTGCCCATGGATAGTGATGGAATAGTAAAGTTCTCTAATTATACTTTGTATGGAGAATCACAGACTGGGCTGGGTTGGCAGGGACCTTCAAAGGTCGTCCAGTCCAATCCCCTCTGCAGTCAGCAGCAGCATCTTCAACTAGATCAGGCTGCCCAGAGCCCTGTTGAGCCTCACCTTGAATATCTCCAGGGATGGGGCCTCCACCACCTGCCTGGGCCACCTGTTCCAGCAAGAAGCAATCTATTTGGAGTAATGACTATTCCTTTTAATGTAATCTATGATTTTTAATATCCTAATACTGAGTGAAGGTAAAGCAGTGAAAAAGTTTGTCAGTCACAGAGAAATCAGACATGTTTGGAAGAGTGGGAAAAGAAGTAGTAACTTGCATGAAATTTCTGGTTTGACTTAGATTTCTTTTGAAGTATTGCTCTTATACCAGAGCTCTGCAGCTGTCTTTGTCACTGTGCATGGCTAACTGTGTATGGCTGGCTGTGGGTGTTCCTTCAGCACACCAAGGCCATTCTAGACATTTACAAATTGGATTTAGTGAAACAGATAATGTTATTATATTAAATACTAGTGTAATCATAACACTTTCATGACATTTATATATATATATATATATATCTCAGGAAATGAAAAGTATTACTGCAATATTTCTCTTTGAAATCCTATTCACTGTGCTTTCCTTTACCACCATCTGATAGCATCCGGTGACTTGGCAACCCTCCAAAGACGGAGACCGCCTCATCGGCCGGATATTGTTAAACAAGCGACTCAAAGATGGAAGTGTGCCTAGAGACTCGGGAGCAATGCTTGGGTTGAAGGTTAGTAATGACTGATTTTGCACTGACAACTCTCTCAGTTAAGCCACCTAACTTTATGATGAAAGCATTCTCCTGTGATCCAGTGTAGGTGATCTCTACAAAGCCTCCTTATTCTCCAAAGTACCAGGTGACCTCTTGCATTTAGTTAACCAAAGGAGTTTTACAGTGTCCCTGACAGGCTTCAAAAATGGTCTTTATCTGAACGACTAGGCATGTTTTCACAAGCTTCCTGAGAATGCCTGCTCTGCAAGGTACCAATTGCATCGCTGGTGGGCAAGCCAAGACCTGTCTGTTTTCTTCAGTGTTAAGCACTGTGCCATGGTATAATTTCTCTTCTCCAAAAGAAGGGAGGATGTATGGAAGCTAGTGACATTTTGATCCAGAGCAAAGCCTGCCCATTGAAGAGCCTCTTTCTGGCTATTCTGAAGCCCCCCACCCCCAACTGTTTGATTTGCTACATTTTAAATACCCAAAGCACAATGTTATGTAATCTATAAAAAAGTCGTGGGTTTGTGTGGGTGTGGAATGGGCTGCCCAGGGAGGTGGTGGAGTCACCATCGCTGGAGGTGTTTAGGAAGAGTGTGAATGGGGTGCTTGGTGCCAGGGTTTAGTTGATTAGATAGTGTTGGATGATAGGTTGGACTCGATGATCTCAAAGGTCTCTTCCAACCTGGTTAGTTCTACCCTATGCTATTCTATATATATAAATATATAAGTAATTGAAACTAATTTTCATTCTATGAAAACACTTCCTCTTTGAAACAGGTAGTAGGAGGAAAGATGACTGAATCAGGTCGGCTCTGCGCATTTATCACCAAAGTTAAAAAAGGAAGCCTGGCCGATACCGTGGGGCATCTTAGACCAGGTATGTATCTGCTACAGAGCTGAAATGCTGAGCTGGGTTTCTGAAGGTGATAACAAGTAAGCAAGTTTAATCAGATGTGAAATTATGTTAAATAGGTGTGAGCAGCCACTGCAGAATTCAACCTGACATTTCGTTAATAGGTTATTGACATTGCTTTTTAGTCCTTTTAGTCTAGAGAGGAGAAGACTGAGAGGGAATCTAATCAATGCCTGTAAGTGTCTGAGGGTGTCAGAAAGGAAGGGACAGCCCCTGCTCACTTGCACCCTGTGACAGGACAAGGGGCAGTGAATGGAAACTGCAGCACAGGAGGTTCCACCTCAACATCAGGAAGAATTTCTTCACTGTAAGGGTCACAGAGCACTGGAGCAGGCTGCATATGGAGATTGTGGAGTCTCCTTCTCTGGAGACTTTCCAGCCCTGTCTGGATGTGTTCCTGTGTGACCTGTGCTGATTCTATGGTCCTGTTCTGCCAGGGGATCTCCAGAGATCCCTTCCAACCCCTATCATCCTCCCATCCTGTGATTACTGCTGTTGTGAAATAGATAAATTCTCATGTTGCTCAAAATCATATTTGAATATTTTAATCATGGGTTTTTAATCTCAAAATAATATTCCACTGATATCCTGCCCAGTCATGCTCTTTAGAGCAAAGCAAGCTATTGCAGCTGGGGAAGGGAAGCAGCTCAGCTAAGAGACTGCTTCTATCCCAACATACAAACCAGGGATTCCTGGATGGGAGACTGTACAAGAAATATTCACTATTACCATAAGAACTCTCTGAACCTTAGATACTAAACTAGTGGAGGAAAATGGATCTTCAGAATGGCAGGTTGATGAGGTAATGCTGCTCTAAGGATCTGCATTTTCTAAAGAGCATGTTGGGATTTCTGTAGTCTGCAGCTGGAAAGACAAATAGGAGCTATATCTAATTTAACAGAGGTCCTACTGATGTTCTTACTGTTTTACTGAACTTTGCATATTGGAAATTGAGATGAAGAAAACCTTTAATGTTCAGGACATTTCTGGATTGGAGGACTCCAAAGTTGTTCTGCAATACACATTTCATCATTCTATAAACTGACATTAGAAGTCATTGTAAAAAAGATCCACAGCAGACTTCCTGAGCAGGCTGTTTTTACTGAAATTACAGGTGATGAAGTTTTAGAATGGAATGGGAGAATACTACAAGGAGCCACCTTTGAGGAGGTGTATAACATCATTTTAGAATCTAAGCCTGAGCCACAAGTGGAGCTTGTGGTTTCAAGACCAATAGGGTAAGTAATTTTGGTTGGGTTTGGTTTGGGGTTTTTTTGGTATCAAATATGACAGAAAGGTTGCAAAATTTCACTTTGAGGGCAGAGCATATCAAAAAGATTCCCAGACATTATAAACAGTAAAGCAGCAGGCAAAATTCTGTACACCAGGAGTGTAGCTAGAATGATTGATCACCCCAGTAAGCAAAAAGAGCTGGTATCAGATTTTGTAGTTTCCAAGAGGATCGCAGTTGTTCTGTGATAATATGGTCAAAACCAGTTTCCCTTCTGTGTTTTTCTAGTTGCTATATTAGCTTTGAAACTGTGGTTATACTCTTTATTGCTGCAGCTCTTGATTCTTGACTTCTCTTTCTCCATTTCCATATCTATATCACATTAGAAGACAATTATATATTCAGATTTGGCCTGTGAGGTGATGAATGCAGACTTTTGCACCAAATACAACATGCTCAGGACATAATCCATATGTTTTGGAAAGTCTTGAATTCACATGAAATTCATTAAATGATTGCTTGCTATCCTGTAAAGTACATGTCTGAATGAACAGCCAGCATTGGGTGGGAAGTTTTCTTTGGTGCTTTACACTGCCAAGTTTTCTTAAGTTTGACACCTATCTCATTGTGCAAGAGAAAATTCAGTTTAGATATCAGTAGCTGCTTTATTATATGAGGCTGTGAACGCTTCCCCTTCTTCATCTGTTCTTTTTCTTCCAAGCTCCTACAGCCTGCAGTCACAGCCATGACTTTTTTACCTCTCCATTGAAAGCTCCACAGCTCCTCACAGCAGCATTGTGAAGAGGGGGATGCTTATCACTGGATTTGAAGATGCTTTCAGTTGTTAAGAGTTTTCTCTTTTCCCTTGTGGAACTTAGGGTGGTGTATGTGATGCAGTTGGGCAGGGTGCTAGGTGATCTCATCTAGGTTCTCTTTTCCACATAAGGTTAGACCAGATGCTCTTTCAACATTCCTTCCAATCTGGACTGTACTGTGATTCTATAATTAAAAACTAATAACTGTGTTTATCCCCTTTTATTTTTTGGTATAAGATGCAGACAGTTGTCTTACTTTTATGCAAGAAAGCACAGGTAACATAATAAGTAAAGAAGTACTAAAAAAGTCTAGAACCATATAATCTGAGGGTGGAATTTCAGTGAGGGTAATTTGTGATCATTTCAGCTATAAGAGGAACTTAATGGCTTTGACACATCAGGAACTTTATGTGCAGGAACTTAATTTAGTTTGACAATTTTAAGCAAACTTGATGATGACAAAACCTGCTTTGTCTTGCCAGGGTGATGAGAGGTCATCTCCTACATACATAGCAAATTGCAGCCCCTTTGCAGTAAAGGCCTCTCTTAAACAACCTTTTCATAGCATGGGACTTGTAGTTATAAAATAATTCTAGGGGACTGACTATGTTACTGGAAGAATATTGGCTCAGAAGGGGAGGCTTTAAGTTATTTCATGAAGGTGTGAGAATAGAATAGAATAGAATAGAGTAGAGTAGAATTAACCAGGTTGGAAAAGATCTTTCACAGTTTCAAAGAAAGTTTATAGCAGAAGTTTTGAGGAACTGCTCCTGTCTTGAAAATACTCCACTTCCATTTTTTTCCCTCTTTCTGCATTCTGTTCCTTGTGCAAAACCTCCTGTATTCTTTTCTTGCACTTTTGCATTTACTATCTGTTGTTTACCTTCCCTATCATCATGTCTTCTGTTATGTTACCATGTACTCCACTTGCCACTAGAGCAGATCATCTGTGATTTCTTTCTGTAGTGATGGAGACTTTAGAGATGCCTTTTTGCAGCACTAACTGCTTGCCACATACTCTGAAGAGCTGAGCTAGATCAGAGCTAAAAAGGTTGTTCTGCAAAGAAACTACTATCTCATGCCTGCCCTGCCCAAGGAAGCATAGTGCCATAAGTCTGTGTTCTGCCCCAGGGGATAAAGTTTTAATGCATTAAAAATCATTAAAAGTCCAGATTCACCAGATGCCAGAAGTGGTCATTATTTCAGTTAGACCAACTGCTGCCCTCTCAAATGGTTTCAATTTGCTTCACCATCAACTCTCTTGCTTGGTTGCTTCATTTTGTTTTATTTACTGAGTTATTTTACTTGTGACTGTACAGCCTCTCTCCTGCCTCCACCAAACCACTTGTTCTGTAGGCTTTCATTTGCCAGGGAAGTCATTCATACTGCATAAAAAGAGAAATCTCTCCTGTGGCTGAAGACAGCCAGGAGATCATGCACCTTTGCTGAGACATTCCATGGTGGCTGGAGATGTACTGCAGTGTAACTGACATTTGAATATGCTTGTCAGATAAAGGATCAGCCTGTCTTAATTTTCCTGATTTCAGGGACATTCCCAGAATTCCTGACAGCACACATGCACAGCTGGAGTCCAGTAAGTTTCAATTGTGGGGTAGGAAAATCTTCTCTCTCTTTTATGTAAGCACAAAGAGATTGTAAAATGTCATCTGCAGTCAGCATAGCTCTCGTCTCCTTGTCTGTATCTGTCTCAATATGTCATTTTACTCTCTTATCTATCTACCTCTGTTTAATAATAAACTGTCAAAAGTCAAAATATTTTGATCTGGAGTTGACATTTGGTTATAAGCTTAGGCTGCTTTTGGCTTGAAAAGAAAAGCCTAATGCTAACTAAAATAGAAGAACGTGCACAGTGATTTTTAATTTCCTGTTTGTTTTGCATTTCAGTTGAACCTTATAAACTCAAAAATGAGCTGAAAAGTTCTTTATTTGCAGCCTGAGAGAGAGCTTCTTTGAAATCAGAATACTTCTACTACTTCTATTAGAACCATTCAGCACTCCTTAAATTGGCTAATCCAGTACTTCCTGTGGGGAAAAATAACTTGCACTTTGGCTTAGCACTGCTAGGATGGATTCCAGCCTGGAGTTGCTTTTTCTGATTGTTTCAGAGCTTTCAATTACTTTTTTTATAATAGAAGCCATGAATAAATGGCAGTGGCATGAGATTGGCTATAGTAATGTATAAAACTCCTCCAGTAACTTGCTGTTGATCAGCCAACTCTTAAAGCAGTGTCAGGGTTCTGTTTTGTGTGACGTGGACTGTCATTTGCATTGATAACAATGTGAGTTTTATTACTCAGCTCTGTATTGTCATAAATTGTCCTCTGAGTTTGCAGGCCTGGTGTATTTGAAACCAAATGCAGAGAAAACGTTGCATGCATCCTGATGCTTCTGTTTAGGCCAAATCAGCAATTAGTCTGAGAGCCAGATAACGCCAGAGTTCTGAATCCATTGGAGCCCAGTAAAGCACATACTTGCTCTTCAGGGCTTTTGGTCCTTCAGCTTACTGCCACAGTCAGAAACACTTGAATAAACTGCTTGCATTTATAAAATGACAAGCTTTTGTTTGCCTCCTGATGTTAGCACCAAAAGACTGAGTATCATTATTTGGTAATTGTAAAGAGATGAAAAAATTCCAGCTTTCCACAACTCTGTTTTATGTTTGGTAATATTTCTATGATTTGGGGTTTTTCTTTAATTATTGTTTGAAGAGCATTGGGCAGAGTGCACAAATCCTACTATTGATGAGCCATTTTTATGTATACTTACAGGTTCTAGTTCATTTGAATCTCAAAAAATGGACCGACCTTCTATTTCAGTGACTTCTCCTATGAGTCCTGGCATGCTAAGGGATGTTCCACAGTTCTTGTCTGGACAACTTTCAGTATGTAAACATTTCATTGATATTAATGTTGTGTGTTTGCAGCATGTACGACTCTCACTGCAGAGGGCAAGTGACCTCTAACACAAATGTCTTGTTAGATTAATTTACTTTGTTGTTGTTAATGCTTTATATCTCAGTGTAGAGAGGGCCATAGTTTCATAAGAACATTCTATTTTATTAGCTTTTGGAATGTTTTCTATGTGTTGAATTAGTCAGTGGATAAATATAGCTCTGTATGTATAAGATAGGCTGCTGGAGTTAATTTTTCAGAAAGGTCTAATCTTGGCCTCCAGTCATGCTTATTCTGTTGGGTGTTTTTCAACTCTTACCTGTGCAGTTGATCAGTTTCTTCCCCCTAGGCTGGACATGGCTATTACTTATTTCTTCTTTCACATTTCACTAGCTCTCATATGCACCTCCCCCCAGACATCCTTTTGATTGCTTCCGTATGTTGGATTCTTTGCACCAGCGTTTTATTCGCTTTCCTTCTTCACTCTCATTAACAACAAAGTTCATTACACAATGTTTTTCTTTGAAAGGGTCATTTTATCTACTAAGCTGAAGAGCTTGGGTTTTTTTACACCTTTCTCTGTCATTTACAACACCAAAGTGTGATTTTTCTCAGAAGTGCTCAGTTGTGGCCTGGTGACATTGAAAAGGAGAAGAAAAAGGAATGGGAGAAGTGGCAAAGTGGTGTTAAATAAGTTTGAGAATGTGACATAGATATTTTTTTGTCTGTGTTAAGGTAATGAGCCTGCCATAAAAATATGCATACAATCTAAGCAGAATGTTTGTAGGGCTCACAGAAAGAGTTTATGATATCGGTAGAGGAGGGGAAGGAGCATTTTTGTCCCTTGAGCAGCAATATTGGCTCCATCTCGCAGTGCATGGGACATGATTTGTTTTGCCTATCAGACCACACACCACAATATATAATTTTTAATATTCTATAGCTATGGTACTTAACTACTTTGAAAGAGTCAATCCTTTGGGCAAATGGACAACTAGAAATCTTGACTGTATAATGGTAAGGCAACATGAACAGGAACTGTCAAAATATACAGACCGAGGCTTCTAAAATCCAATGTAGTTCCAATGTAGTTTTCCAAGAGAGCAAAACTTGTTGAGAGATGAAACAGGGGAAAAAAGAAATCTCTTTTGGCTGCATCTCATTTGGCTCAATGGGGAAAATTGTTGGTTCCTAGCTCCCAGCATGACATTCAAGATGCAGAGTTAGTTGCTCTGACATCCAGTGCACAGGGGCTGAGGAATGATGGTACAAAGAGGAACCACACAGACATAACTTTCTCACTTTCTAAACTTCAGAAGCAAAATCCTCAGGAGTTGATGATTAGGATCTTACAGCAAAGGCAGTAAGCCCGTTGATTTGGGGTTTGCTAGGACACTGCAGTTTGTGGTGCATAAGACTTTTATCAGGAGATCAGGAGGTACATTCTAGTCTACTAAGACTAAGAGAATTCACAAGATTTTCTCTCTCAGAAGAGCATATAAATTCAGCGTTTAACTCAAGAAGGGATCACCTCTATTTTTGCTTCGAGATATAAATGCCTTCATTGCATTTCTTTCCACCTCAGGATAAACAAATAACGTCTGGAGACATTTAAAGATCTTTCCTGCTTCTCCTCTTTGTACTCCCTTATATGCTGTTTGCAGTTATATACAATACTCCCTACTACACAACATCCTTGTTTCCTTCAGAGACCGGCTGGTATTGGAGAGCACACAGCTCCAGCTGCATGGCACTGAAGTCGGAAATGCTCAGTAACTCTCTAAACTGAAGTCCCACTCTCTCAACAGCAAACTTTAGTGGATAGGTTGAAAAGTTGGATGCCTATCTTACCTCACCAGCTAAAGAACAGGAAATAGCTCTGTTCAGGGTTAATCACCAGCCTCCGGCTGCTGTTGGCTCAAGTCTTTGGGAGGCTAGCACTGATGAAGGTTTTGCTTTGCAAGGAGGGGTGCTTGTCTCCAATGTCTCATAGGTAGCAGTGTGGAACCTAACTGGGCACACTTTTAGAGAAACAGGACTTTAAAAGAATGGAAGCACTCTACAGGGACAGTGCTTTCCCATCTACTAAATAGCTGCAGTTTCTTTTTGAGCTGGTATTTTAAGTCAGTTTGAAAAGTCACAGGTTGTCAAATTCAGGTGTTTGTGCTTCTTGAAGGCAGGACAATGAATAGATTTTTACTCACTTCTTAAAATGCTGGGTTCTCATTTGATAACTGTAGAGAGTTTTGAAACTTTGGAAGAGTTAGTGGGGGGGGGGTGGGGGGTGGGGTGTGGGAAAAAGCCCAAACCCCCAAAACTATGCTGTAGAGTTGGAGATTTTGTTAAGAATTAGAGCAGAATATGAAATTTTCTGGTTTGGGACCTTTAACAAAGGTGAAGTAATAGGAAAAAGATCAATTCCAGTTATCTCCTCAAGTTAAAATTTGGCGGGTTTTTTCAGTCTGAACACTACAAAATGGACCAGATTCAGTGTTTTGGTTTTCCATGCTGGAGATGGTGATACACTTGTGCATTCCAGATAGCTGAATAAGAAGGAGATGGAAGGAAACACCAAATTCTGAATGTAGTTGGGAATGTGCTCTTTATGCTGAGTGCCTAGGCAAGAGAATAACTGCAGAGCCCTGCCAGGGGCTGGGGGCAGGATATTGTTACTTGTGGAAGTGGCAGGCCAATTGCCATGCTGGGTAATGGTGGCTGAATTCAGACAGGTGAGATGAATCTGGGGGAACGGATGATGGGCAAGATTTGGAAGTTTTTTCTGTGTTCTCTCTGCTTTTGGACAATCCCATGCAGTCCTGACAGCTTGGTGTTTAGGCAGCTGTGGTTAATAGGCAATGAACTACAGGAACTGTGGGCAGAAGTGGAGCTAGCCCCAGCTGGGGCAGAGGTCTCAAGTATTTGAATAAATACTTGGATGTCCTTATCCAGACAGTGCTAGATATTCTTCAAGGGGGTTTATGGTAAGAGTGTTTGGGAATGTATTTCTCTGGGTTCAGTATGGCTTTAGGCAGTTCAGCTGTAGCAATGCCTCTCTATTATGCAGGGGTGTCTTTGTCTGTGCAGTGTTGTGTGTTTTCCTCTGTGTTGGCTTTGCTCTGTGTAGATGTTTTCTTCTGTTGAGGTTACAGTGACACTCCAAAGCTGGCTAATAGGATTTCCTATGAAACAAACTATCTCACATAGCTAGGAAAGGATCTTTCCATTGATAATTATCCTGCCCAAATACTTACTTAACTGAGCAAATTATGTGCAGCTATGGTAAAAACTGTTGTGTGTCATAATTTACTAAGCTATGTAAATAATTTATCTGTATTCTGTGCAGTTTATGTCATTATTGACCCACATCATTCTTTCAGGGAGTACCTGACTGCTACTGCAACTATTGGTTTATTATCATTTGCTTTGTCTGCTTTCTGTTTTTCACTGCTTTGTTATTCCTTTAATATAACTATTCAAAAGTCAGCACTGTTTGTGTGTCACTGCTCTTCATTACTGCATTCTGGCTGCTTTTTCAGTACTGCATGAACTTGGAATGCTTTTGCAACAGTTAGGTTAGAGACTGCTGACATGACTAGATGATGTAAATGAATACAGATATGCAATGATAATATTTCAATTTTGTCCTGATGGAAATTTTAACAGAAAAGGGATCTGATTTATAACACCAATCTATTTCCTTGTACAGCTGAACCACAGAGCCACTTCAACAGATTTTTCCATGCATATTTGCTAAAGCAGTAAAATACAGGTGTATCAATTATTGTAATGTCTGGCATCTTAGCAGATATTGTACATTGTGAAGGCCATAATATGTCAGCAAATTGAGGGGACGACATCACGTGTGAGATGTTCTCCCCTTGCCCCTTTCATATTTTCCTTCTTGCCATTTCTACCTCAGCAGAAATAAACTGCTGTTGCTGTAGCATCAAAGCAATGTGCTTATTGCTTTCCATTCTCCAAGGCCGAATATGGCAGGCCAGGGTTCTTGGTGCATGGTGGCAGATATCTATCCCATGCAGGACTGTGATATTCTGGAATATCTGTATTTCACTTGCAACAGTGCAGAAGCAAGCTGAAGTTCTACAGTTACTGTACTTGAGTAGGGCCCATTCTGGCACCCCCTACACGTTGGGCTCTGCAGCACTGCCGGTGTGGAATGGGGGGCAGCGTGCAGCTGCTGCACCTTGCAGAGCACAAGAGCACATTAGACTAAACCCAGACTGTCAAATTTTCTTATCTACCATCTTGCTTTGCTGTGAGAACAGATTACTTCACACATTTGATGGAACAGATTCCTGCAGCATCCATGCATGCTAAGTAAGGAGGCTGGCAGGTGCATCATCACGCTGCTTATCATCATACTTGGGGTAGATTTCTTACAGAAGTGAATACCCAGGGGTAGCCTCCTTCCATTGCTTTGACATAGATCAATAACCTCAGGAAAACTGAGCAGAGAGATGATTAAGATTCCAGTCTGTCAGATTGCTGTGGTTGTTGTGACCTACTCCCATGCTGCTGTTCCCCCACTTACCAGCAACTACTAAGATTGCTGAATGCTCTCGATCCCATTTCATGCGAGGGTCCTCTGTGTATACCAAAAGTAAGTTCTGTCCTGACTGCTAGAGAATTGACATCCCTCGATTTTGCCTTCATATCAGCTAGCACTAATTTCCTTTGAATTGTTTTTAAAGTCTTTGGGAGGGCTTTTAACAGAAATGCCTCTTAAAGCTGCAGAAAAGAGAAAACCTTCTCCTTGCTTTAGAAACAACCCAAGCCATCGGTGTGTGAACTGTACTTGTTTCTGACTCTGACTGTACACCTAACATCTTCCTGGAAGAGATGATCCAGCTGAACTTATCTTTCCTACCCCACTTTTCAAATCACACTTTGCTGACCTGCTCCTGTTGTTACTGTTATTTCTAAATCTACTGTAAATGTTTTCTGTGGACCTGCAAAGTGAAATCCTTGCTCCTGGGGAATCGGTGGCAAAATTACTCCTGACTTCCCTGAGGACAGAATTTCCATCACAGGGTTTTGATGCGATTTGATAACAGATTTTCAGCTTTAATTTATGCATTGCATTAAAATACTTTGTGTTAGATGAATATGTCATTGGTGTTAAGCTGTGTTTAAAGTAATAGTTGTGTGTCTTTGTTTTTACTTTTGGTCTTTTAGTTTCCAGCGTGTTGTCCTTTTTGGTTTTGTTTTATTGCTTTTTCTTTAATTTTGCTTACCAGAGCCAAAGCCTTAGTAGAAGAACAACGCCTTTTGTTCCTAGGGTTCAGGTAAAGACTTCGTCTGCCTGAGAGAAACTCCAGTTGTGGTTTTCTTTTTCTTTTGTTTGTTATGGAAAATGCACAGTAGGAAAACGTTTTGTTGTAGTCCGTTTTCCCATGGTTTTAGTGTGTTGCTTTAAGCCATGTCAACAAGTTCCATGTCGTTGTGTGAGCAGCTTGCCGAGTTCTGCATGGGGGTTAAAATACGCAATAACAAATTTAAAGAGACAACTTAACTTCTGTTGGCTGATTACCCAATGTTAAATTCACGCAGATCTCAGTAGCGGTGGTGGCGATGCACCCCCACCCCCTCCCCAAAATGTGTGTGCTGTTTAGGCAACAATGCCGTGGCCATTGTATTAAGGCAAATGTCTCTTTAAATCCTTCATTATCATTACTTAACACACCCCTTTTTTTTTTGCATTTTCCAAGTAATAGTAGCCATGAGTAGAAGACAGGCAAAACATTTGTACCTTGTTTAACAAACAAATTGCTTACGTATGAAACTCAGTTTGTTTCATTTTCAAAGTACATCAGAATAACCCAAACTCTGTTTAAATAAATAATAAAGAGGAGAATCATCCCATTGTGATACTGAATTTGTTTAGCTTTGGCCTTCTGTTTAGGTACAAATTGTTTGCCTTTTTTCATTAGGAAGCTCCTGAGGTACTGTAGATTAATGCAAAAGTAGGTTTTTTACTAATAATATACAATGCTTACCTGGCTTTGCTGCATGGTTTTCAGTTTGGCTTTTTTGTCAGTAGAATATTACCTGCTTTCCTTACAAAATATCTTGATGGAGATGTTAATCTTTGCTCTGGGAGCTGTGTAAATGTTTATCTTCTTTGATCAGTTTCTCAAGGCAAGATGTAAAGGGTGATCTTAATGGTTAGAATGAGCAGACTAAATTTCATGTGGGGAAAAAAAGATCACACCTATCTTATCCTTTTATAAAGAAAGTCTAAATCAGACTGCAGGAAATGGTTTGGTTATGGCTCCTATTTGAATAAGCACCAGGTTAATGGTTTAATTTCTTTTTTCCCCACAATGTTATCTCCTGGAAGTAGTCTGGCTTTACATGTAAATTCACAATAAAAATTGAGATTAAAAACCCAGTGTTTTGGTAATACTGTTTGAACTTAACATATTATTATAGTATAAGATAATATAATATTACATTATATGACATCATATTGCATTATATTATATTAAACATATTATATTAAATGTATTATACTGTATTAAACATAATATACTATAGTAAACATTATATTATATTAAACATATATTATATTAAACATATTTATTATATTATATTATATTATATTATATTATATTATATTATATTATATTATATTATATTATATTATATTATATTATATTATATCTGACATAAACTGGCTTTGTATCAAAAGTTTAAAACATCCTTTAGCACATGTTTAAGGAAGTTTGTTTCTGTTCATGGTAATGAAATCAGAGAGGGATACAAATTCAATCCCAAGTTAAGTAGGTCTTTAAGGTAAATACTGTACATGACGTAAGTAGTCTTTTAATACTTGTTTTCTTTGTAGATAATGTACAAAATAAATTAAGCAAGCATATGATGGTCAGTTTTTCAATTAAAAAAGGAAATATCTGCATGCTTTAGGAAGTGCTGTAGTGTAGAGGCAACGTTAAGGAGTTCCTTATTTTAATCACATTATCTAAAATAAAGAGACATAAAAGCTGTCAGTTCTACTTCAACTGATGTCCTCCAATGAAAAATACCCTGAGCTTTATCAAATGTTTGGAAGAAATTTGAGGAAATGAAACAAGTGTAATGCTTAAGGGAGAATATCCAGCAAGAGGTGAAAGAGTGGGAGCCTTACTCTCTCACCTCTGATTGGATTACGCTGTAGATGAAGATTCTCTTTAGACCCAAGTGGGTCTTTAGGCCCCGTTTTGTTCCTGCCTAATGTGTCTGCAGTTATTGTGGAAATCTCTAACAGTCTTTTGCAGAGCTCAGTAACAGCCAAAGTTAAACAGAATGTTTGTGATGAGTTCCTGAAGAACTTAAACTGATGACCCTGGAAATACCTTTACAGCTAGACTGAAACAAAAAAGTCCCCCTCTTGCTCACTTTTAGTAGTGATAGTAGATTACTTTAAGATATGTTTACCATGCAAGCTGTAGAGAAAAGCAGAATATCTCCAGTGATCTTTAAACAGGGGTGTCAGGAGTTGAGCAGCAGGGCAGAACTCTAGTTACTTTTTGGCATGAGAAATTACCTAGCTCAGAGCTCTGAGTCGTTTATGGTGGTCAGGAAGTATGCATTACATTGTGGGCTGTGCTATGGCTGTGGTATAGCTGTGTCTGTAGAATTCCCTACAGGAATGAGCATCTCCAAACATACTGTTGATGCTTATTTGTTTCCTTGCTCTCAAGAGGAAATGCACCTCTTTATTCTTGCTTGCATCTTCTTGTTAGTCTGAAACTGATCCTGGGGATAAATGCCCCAGATTCTGACACAGATTCCTCTCCCACACTCTTTCCATGTCATTCCATTAATTTTCTACCTTCTTATATCATTGAATGATGAACTCCCAGCATTATTATTTTATTGGGAAGGAAAGCTGCTTCTTTCCCTGCTCTGCACCCTTCTGAACTATTATCAGTTCTACAGTACCTGGGAGACTGTGCTTTTCCCTCAGCTTTTAGCTTTGTGTAGCACACCAGCAGTTTTCTAACTTATAGAGGGAAGCTTTGTGATCTCTTGGCACAGGATGAGCTGTTCTGAAATTTGTGTTTTCCCTACAGTATCTCTTGTTTACATGGTGGAGCCTCCTTTTGCCATGATACCACTGGGGTTTCTCTGCCCTCAGAAGTTTCAGGCATCCTTTTTGCTTTCATGCAGAGCACTGGTACATTTGATTGTGTACAAAACTATATGCATCATCTACATGGCATTAGTGAAATTAAGATGAAACCACTGACAAAGACATTTTTAAGAGAAATCTGGATTATGGCAACGTAAATACCTCCATAATTTTCTGGCCTTTGTACCCTAGAAGCTCTTCAACTTGGCAGCCTTTTCTTGTAGTGTTTTTGTTTGTTTGATCAACTGATTGGGTTTTGGTGGGTTTGGGTTCCCCTTCCCCAGCATATCAGAGAGCAATAATAGTTTAAGCACCCCTCAGTAGTCAGGATTTGTTAAAGGTATGTTTAAACAACATCCAAAGCTCAGCCACACGAAAGGCTTTACCACTTCAGGGCAGTTTCTGCATCTGCATAAGCTCCAAGCCAAATAAAATGATGGTTGTAAGCATTTTAAAAAATAAACAGGTTGTTAAATGTTATTTTCTTTGTTAGCAGCAGGGTTTAACTGCTGGCTTTTGAAAACAGGGCAAGAAAGAAAAGTAGTGTCTCAGTTTCAGAATATTCCACTAGCAGGCAGCTGTTATGTTACATGAAAAATCCTAACCAGAACAACAAAATCCCTGGCCAGCTGTCTCTCAAACCCAGTTGAATAGGGCTGTAGTGATGGAAGTCAAGCTGCACACAGGCAGACTCTCCACTAGCATGACTTTTCTTTCCTTCCCATGAGATTTGTGAAGCAATCCATGTATAACAAATAAAGAACTTCTGTGGCACAGAATTAAAAACTTCTAATATTCTCTGCATTTGGATCTAAGGTTATCCCTTCAGATGTGCTGTGCCTGTCTGTGCTGCACACAGACCCATGTTGGAATTGTGTATTTAAGCCACCAGTCCAGCATTTGTGAGACAGAAATGTAGGAAGTGACAGCATTAAAATAACCTGGATTTTATCTGATTTCCCTTATGCATATGCATTAGAGTATAGGTCCTGATTACATGATTGCTGCTTCTCCATAACTATGACTTCAATCAGTGCTCTGAATGAACTGTCTACTTAAGATGAGATGGGAGAAGATGAAATCTAGTGAACTGAATTTATGGCCTTAATTTATGTAATTTAGCATTCTAGTTTCAGATAAGTCTGAGATGTGTTGGGGAAGAGCTTAGACTTGTGCAGTTGAAAGAAAGAAGTACCTCAATATCTGTGGTGATCTCCTGCAAATAAAGGACATCTATCCCCATTAACTCTATTTGAAGCAGAATACTCCAGAGGGCATATTGGTTATCCAGAGGAAGACATCTTCTTCTGGGGCTGCAGAGCACCTAACATAGCTGCATCCTCAGGAATGCAGCACCAGAAGTCAGCTTTTATAAACTGTTCTGTGTGTAGGAGGTTTATTCCAGAAATAAGACATCTGTGGTTTAAGCCCTGTCAGAAAAGTGCCTTTATCATCAAGCTACATTCCTTTCTTCTCTGGAGTAGAGAGTTTCAGCTGAAGCTGAGTCTCATCCCAACTGTGTGTCTGGGAATATAAGTGTGTGGTGATGGCAAAGAAAGCTTAATTTCGGTGCAGCAGATTCCAGACCTGCTACCCAGCATGTGTATTGATCTTGGTTTAGACCGTTCCATTAAAAGAGAGAAGCTTGTGAAGCTGTTGATCTCTGTTCTCCTGACTGCGGAAGAATTCACATTTCTTGCACTCTGCATGGCAGGTATTCTTGGCAGCCTGTTTCAAGGAATACAGCAGGTGGTTTGGGTTGGAAGGGACCTCTACAGGTCCAACTCCGCTGCATTGAGCAGGGTTCCTCCATTAGATCAGGTTGCTCAGAGCCCTCTTGAGCCTCACCTTGAATATTTCCAGGGTTGGGGCCTCAACTGCTTCCCTGGCCAACCTGTTCCAGTGTTCCATCACCCTCATGATGCAGAACTTGTTCTTAACATCTAATCTAACTCTACACTTCTCCAATTTCAAGCCATTGCCCCTCATCCTATCATAGTATCAGTCAGGGTTGGAAGGGACCACAAGGATCATCTAGTTCCAACCCCCCTGCCATGGGCAGGGACACCCCACAATCACTGCAGGCTTTGCAAACAGTCCCTCTCCAGCCTTCTTGTAGGTGCCCTTCAGGTACTGGCCACTCTTAGGTTTCACCAGAGTCTTTTCTTCTCCAGGCTGAACAACCGCAGCTCCCTCAGCCCGTCCTCATAGGAGAGGTGCTCCAGCCTTATGGTCATTTTCATGGCCCTCCTCTGGACCTGCTCTATCAGGTCCATGTTCTTCTTGTCTTGAGGGCACCAGAGTTGGATGCAGTGCTGAAGGGGAGGTCTTACCAGAGCAGAGTGAAGTGGCATCTCATGGTTTCAGGATGCATTGAATTTAGGTGCCTGTTTGCCTGGATGTAGGTTACTGCAGGTGTTTAGTCCAGTTAGCTGCACATCTGCTGAAGGAGGGAATGGGCATGAGTGTGTGGCAAGGAAGTTACCAGGACCTCCGCACTAAGTGGAAAGATCTTTAGAAGCAGTTCAGATTGTATTCCTTTTGAAGTAAATTTTTAAGTGTCTACATCCTAAATTGTCTACATAGACAATGTCCTACCCAAGAAGTTTTTTGCAGGTGTTAGCCTCCACATCAGCAACAGCCAGCATGGTCTTCCTGTGTGTATGTTGTGTTATAATTATAGCTTTTCCTTTCCTTCTTATAGATCAGGATTGCATCACTGCTGTTTCTTAGTTGTTCTAACCTTGATAGGATGCTGTTTGTGCCTATGTAAAAAGTGTTGAATGGAGGGTTTGTAGATTCTGCTCTGTGACTCAGCCTCTTAAGTCTTTCAGTGCTGAGCAACACACCTTTACATTCTTGTGGCTCTTTCACCCTGCAGCTTGAATAATTCAAAGTTCTTTGCCTTTTGATCTTAGGAACCTTTCTTGCATACAATTCAACAAAGCTATGAAAGGAACAAAAGAGCTTCCTCATCAACATTCCTGTTATATGTGTGGTATCCTAGGTTTATTTTAGGACAGAAAACATATGTAGTTTTCTATGGTAGGATTGTCCTGCATTTATTGATTAAGAACTGAGAAACTATGATCAGAGTCTGAGACAGCCATGTTCTGTCCAGGCATAATACACACTTCAGACCTCTGTTCCAATGCTTAGTGCTACAAATCAGGCTCCTGGGTCCCATGCCAGGCTCCTGGAAAACGAGGAGTGTGCAGTTTGTGGATATCTTTAGAAATGTTTTAAGGGATTCACCCCTCAATACAGAAAAACACTGGAAAAGAGGAAAGGGTGGAATCCAGTGCTCTTGAACTGTACCTAGCTGTCTTATATAGCTGTCATTTCTGTCTTTGTGAACAGAAAGGTTTCTTGTAAGAAAATACCATCCCATCCCAATATCCTAATACTACTTATGCACAGGAGAGTCATAATTAGATTAGTTTTACTCCCAAACTAATTTTTCCTAATCAGTATGTAGTCTAACTCCTTGTTTGTCATTTTCCTTTCCAATTTCCTGCCTTGACTTCCTGTTAGAGCGTTATTTTTACTCCCAGTCTCTCTGCACAACATATTTTGCACCAGATACCGCCTGGCTGTTTGGTTTTTTTATCGTCTCATTCCATTTCTCTCATTCAGTCTGGTTTTGTCCCTCTTTTCTTCTGTGGACCCTGACATTAGTGGCTCCAGTCTTCCTGTGTTTCACTAAGCAGCATCCTGTGTCCTTTACTGATTTGTCCTTTCTTCTTTCCTCTTACCCCATGAGAGTGCACTCCCATCCTCCCCTCCATGGGGTTCTTTGTCCATTCCTTCACTCCCGGTTCCTTTCTTTCTTCTCTTTGCATACCAGTCAAATGGCTTCCTGGGTTACAGATGCCTGTGCTGTATACTGGAGTGCTAGCAGTGTGAACATGGGAAAGAGAGAGCCTTCTTGTCATATTTCTACCTCCACCTTTCCTGTAACAAGCCAAATGCAGGGAATTATAGGCAAAATATGCCCACGATGTACAAGTTTTCCCAGTTATTTTCCGAGCACAATGAGAACAGTAGAAGGTTCTTGTTCCAAAACACAGCTATTAGAGCATCTCCAAACAGTGTCACATGATTTAATCTTTTTTCTTAGAGTCATTCTCCAAACATTCTGGCTGTAAAAAATTCAGTCTGAAACAAATACAGGGAAGAAATATTTAGGCTGAATATGAATGTGTAATTCTGCTTCTGGTTTTGGTACCTATGTCTAGTTTTATCTCACCTGCACTCAGTTTGTGGTAGTGTCTAGATCACAAATACATTTCATCCTGCTTAAGTAAGGATAGTTTTTCCCCCCAAAAAGTGAATGAGGATGATAGTCTCCAGTTCTTCCCTGCTTGGGATGTGGGACTAGTCATATTTGGTCTTTGCCCAGGGATTCCCAAGGAAGCCTGTAGACAGATGCATTTAGTGTGAGGGACATTGGCTTGCACTGCAGAGGTCATCCAAGCTTTGCTTTGGTTTCATACAGCTGATGCAAATCTTTCTACTTGTGATATAACTGAACTGCAGCATTTGTCCCTTCCACAGTGACTGCTCTAAAGTAGGTATATCCTCCCCTTGAATAACATATCTGCACCTATAGTATTCAAACTGAAAAAGCTAAGAGCAGGTTCTAAAGGCTGTAGTAAAAAAGCAGAGCAGACCAAGTCTCAGGCTGATTAACAAGATTTGCAGATGAGCAACAGCAGTTACTGCCACGTTGTTGCTGAGTTGGACTGTGAAGAGGGTTGGACTACTGAGCCTCCCTCTCTTACAATTTCTGGAGGACTTGTATGACTTTAAGCACGAGTCTCTGCATCTTGAGTAACACTGAGAGATCTGAAATACTTATGGCTTTATCTAACAGTCTTTCCAGCACAACAGGACATGAAAAATTAATTAATCCATTGTGCATAAACTACTTAGAAATGGAGATATATAGATGTGAACAACACACCTCAGTAAATACAAGAAATACAATATCACTGGCAAGAGAAAATAATCCTAACCAGAGCACCATCTGAAAAACAATTAATATGAAATAATGTACTTCTTGTACAGGGTGTTTAAAAAAGACTAACCTCTGGTACATGCCAAAGCTATGATAGTGTTAATGTAATATTTTTGTGCTTTTTTATCAATACAAAACAGAATGTGAGCTTTTCTGGTTAAGTAACCAATATATAGAGAAGTTTATGGAAAAAAAAAGTTAATTAAAGATGAATCTGCTACTTTGTTGTAGAAATGAGTTCCCTAATTAATGTTTTCTCATTACAGATAAAGCTGTGGTATGACAAGGTTGGTCATCAGTTAATAGTGACAATATTGGGAGCAAAGGATCTTCCTTCAAGGGAAGATGGGAGGCCAAGGAATCCTTATGTTAAAATTTACTTTCTTCCAGACAGAAGGTAGGAGGAACACAAGGACAAGGAATGTTTGAATAAGAATTGGTCTTAATCCTCATGTGGCACACACAGCTGACTTTACCTGTCATACATATACGGAAAAGTCTTACACAGCTTGGAGTTCCCTTATTGATCATGCCATGTGACAGCAATGTGTCTTTGAACACTAAACTCAAGCTCACTTTCACTGGATAATTTGTTAAATAATGAATGCAAAACTGGAAGGCAAACCTGTGTGGTTGCATGGGGATCTGCTATTTGCAAAGAATGTTAGTGTTCTGTCATGCCTTTATTTCCTATGACAGTGACTCCTGTCCAGTGCAAAGGAAATGCTGCAAAGTTAGGCTCACAGATTTCTGGACTGATCTGTCCAGCAGTTTGGTTTGCCTCAACTTTACACAAGAAAGCAGAAACATGTCTGGCATCTGAAACCCACAGATTTCATATCACAGTATCAGTGAGTTAAGGCTGAAGGGACTCTTGAGATTTCTGAGGTGCACCTTGAAAAGTTCCCCTAAAGCACAGGGCCTATATCAATCTGGACTGGCTTTATAAATGTGCTTACGGAAACTTGAACTGTGGTAGGCAGCCTTCCTGAAGAGTGCCTTCATTTCTCAGTCCATGATTTTCTGCCATTTTGATTTAGGTGGTGGTAAGAACAGCAAAGGGAGTAGTGTGCTCCCCACTGGATGTTTTTCTTTTATTTCATTGTTATTGCCTCAGATTGTGTGAGTGGCTGAATATGTTTACATTTATTTTCCACTGTATCCAACAAATAAATCAAAGATTTAACCTGACACAGTATATAAAAGATTGACCTGACCAGAGGAGTGTCGAATCTATGGAACAGGATGTATTTTTGCAGTTTATATTTTTGCATCCTTTGCTTTTCCTAAACTGGGAAGATGTGAACCATCTCCAGAACCAATTGACTTCAGCAGGAATTAAAGCTATTCAGTCATTTGGAGGACACTGCTTTCCCACCTTCATTGTATACCATATGCTGACAGGAAAATTTTCTGTGACTGCCTAGTTTGATGTATCATTAATGGCAAAGAGGTTTTTGGATGGATTGTCTTGCCATCACCAATACCTGATTCTCAGTTTATTCAAATGGAGTGTGTTTAGAGATGCTGAAGCTGTGCTCAACCGAGAATCAGGTCTGCTTAAATTCCCTTACTTGCTTTTTCAAGATTAATAAAGCTGACAAAAAGTCAGAATGCTTCACAATGTAAGCTTTAATATCTAAAAATACATAGAAGGAAAACACTTAATTAGTTACTCCCTTTATCAAGCTCTTCTGGGGTTTCCCATTTCTGTAGAGTATTCAGACCCTTTAATTGTTGCCTGTGCTTTCTGTAATTTGTAAACAATCAGTACTTTGTCTCATTGAATTGGTTGCATTTATTTATTTTTCTTCTTTTTCCTAATGTGCAAATTCCTTTTTCTTTCCTTAGAGGTAAAAGCTAAGTAAGCAACAATATGTATCTTGTGTAGTGGAAGGAAACATGCTAGTGGTAAACAACACTTGCATAAGTCAAGCATTGAATATGATGCAGATAGTGAACTCTCTTTGGTTAAACAAATGTCCTTGGGAAAGCTTGTCCAATGTAACTGCTTTAAGCTCTCAAAGAGTGACCAATCTTTGATATAATAGCAACAATTACATCACTTGCTTTAACAGCCTCCCTAAAAATATGATTCCTGATATGCAAATTCATTTTCTGTTCCCTAGAGGTAAAGGCTAAGTAAGCAGCAATATGTACCTTGTGTGGTAGAAAAAAAAATGCAGTAATGATATTACCTTTGGAATTATTAGCAAATGGGCAGGGTCTGCATTGCCAGATTAAAAGATCCACATAAATGGGTAGCGGAGCTGCGTTACGCAGCGATCAGCAGCTTCGAAATGAAGCGTTGTTGTGAGAACTCTCCGTCAGTATTCTCAGTAGGAGCGTGGGTGTTTGCCAGCAAAACCTGGTTCCATCAGAAAATATTCATTCTTTGAAGCTGAAAGAGTCTGCAAAACAGCTTGCTTTCAACAAAACCCTGGAGCCAGCGCTGGGAGTTTCATGGCAGCCTTGCACAGAGACCTTGCTGTGCTCTGATACAGACAGTCGGCCCTAGCTTTGGCGGTCCTTTGGGGTTACCCAAAGGATTTTGGGAGCTCTTTGGAGAACACTTTTCCTTCCAGTGTTTCTGGAAAAGGACATGTAACTCATTCTCAGGGCTTCTTAGTCAGGAAAACACGAAGGGGAAGGCCCTGCACTGCTTGCAGCTCCCTGAGCACTACTTCATGTGGGCCAGTCTAAGGGTAGGACTGGAAGCTTGAGTGAGCCAGCTCCTTGGTCTGTCTGAAATCTCTTCTTTCTCAGACTGTGCCTCATGGAAACCCCATTTACAGAAGTGCATTTTGCTTTATAAAATGCTCTCTCCAAAGGAAACATTGTGTTTTTTTTAAAGTTCTGCTTTTCAGGTAACTTCTTAAAATTGGAATTGGCACAGGAACTTGACATTGCCTAACTTTAGCTTTTAATATGAAGTGATGAATTATCCTCAATGGGTGTGCTGACCTTCACTTCAACACAAAGGACTAGTCCTGACAAATTCCAGCACTCATATGCTTCAAAATGTACTTATGATTTAAAAAGTCCTTTTTTCTGTGCTGCACTTACTGCAATATAATGGCCTTTTGAACATTTTTAATATTGAATTGTGGGGTTTTTTTGCAGTGATAAAAATAAGAGAAGAACAAAAACAGTGAAGAAGACATTGGAACCGAAGTGGAATCAGACCTTCATTTATTCTCCAGTTCATCGGAGAGAGTTCAGAGAACGAATGTTAGAAATTACTCTTTGGGACCAAGCACGAGTTCGAGAGGAAGAAAGTGAATTTTTAGGAGAGGTAAACAATTACTGGTAGCTGCTCACACAGTCATGGAAAAAATGATAACTCTGTTTTAAATGGTTGTGTTTGTCCTTGTTCCTCTTGGCTGTGAACAAACGGTGACCTCACACTTATCCTGTAGTACTGATGAGATTCTGACTGCGTATGTTCCTTTGAGTAGCAGAACACACATAGTTCACAGGATCAACAGAATCATGGAATGTTAGGGGTTGGAAGGGACCTCAAAAGAGCATCCAGTCCAACCCCCCTGGCAGAGCAGGAGCACCCATACCAGATCACAAAGGAACACATTCAGGCAGGTTTTGAATGTTTCCAGAGAGGGAGACTCCACAACCCCCCATGGCAGCCTGTTCCAGGGCTCTGTCATCCTCACACTGGAAAAACTTTCCCTCACGTTCACACAGAACTTCCTACACCTCAGCTTCTGCCATTGCCCCTTGTGCTGTCATTGGGCATCACCCAGCAGAGCCTGGCACCATCTGCTTGGCACTCACCTTTCACATATTGATAAACATGAAGAGGACAGAGTCTCAAGCTGCACCAGGGGAGTTTTAGCCTCGAGGTAAGAAGGAAGTTCTTCCCAGAGAGAGTTGTTAGCCATTGGAATGTGCTGCCCAGGGAGGTGGTGGAGTCACCATCCCTGGAGGTGTTCAGGAGGGGATTGGACATGGTGCTTGTCACCATGGTCTAGTAGTCATGAGGTCTTGGGTGACAGGTTGGACTTGGTGATCTTTGAGGTCTTTTCCAACCTTGTTGATCTAAGTCTCCTTCTCTCTAAGCTGCAGAGCCCTCAGCTCCCTCAGTCTCTCCTCATAAGGAAGATGCTCCACTCCCTCAATCACTTTTGTGGCTCTGTGCTGGACTCTTTCATTCTGTTCCCTGAGGTCGTCCTTACAGTGAGGGACCCAGAGCTGGGCACAATATTTGAGATGGAGCCTCACCAGAGCAGAGGGGCAGGAGAACCTCTCTTGACCTACTAAGCACTAGTTTCCCCCTTTCTTTTAGAATTGCTCATTAAAGTGCACGTTATCTGTAGTTGGCTTTCCAAATCATTGATGTGTTGCTGACTTGCTACAAGGTGTTTGAATGCTGCAAGGGTTGCCAACAGGCAATGAAGAGTGAGTTTGTTTGTTTGTTTTGTAAAGATTTTTGCTGTATTTAGTGTTGTAGAGTGCACTGCAACTCCTTTCGTGTCAAATGCAAGATGCAAACCTTCAAAGTCTCTAACAAGAAGGGAATAAGAGAACAAAATGTTATGAACATACCTGTTTTAAACTATTCTGTTATCCAATGCTTTCCTACCTTGAACCATTTCTTTTTCTTTTTTCAGATTCTTATTGAGTTAGAGACAGCATTACTAGATGATGAACCTCACTGGTACAAACTTCAAACCCATGATGTCTCTTCATTGCCACTTCCCCATCCCTCACCGTATTTGCCACGCAGACAGCTCCACGGCGAGAGTCCCACGCGGAGGTTACAAAGTAGGTTGTTAGTTTTGCACACTCTGCATAATTCCTTTGAATTAATGTGTAGGGGATATTAAATTCCTGTGGATAGGAAGCTGACAGAATTTGTGTTCTTGTTTGTAGCTGTTATGAATTAGCTTAGGGTTGGTGATCGGAGTCTGATGTGCTGCAAGTGGTAATACTGAACATGGTAAAGTACACCAAGGTTTTTTATGAGGTTACCTAGTTGAGATCCTGAGCTTGAGCAAATTCTCTTGCTATTTCGCAGCCTGCTGTTTTTAACTTGATGTCCTATCTTCAGTATTATGTTCATAATCTCATTACTTAACCAGAAGTAAATGTGTAGGACTTTTTTCTTCAGACCAGCCTGCTTCTTGAAAGGAAAGTGACCTGTATGTACCATCCTGTGTAGCTAAACTAATACCACGGCCTGTTGCCTTGATTTGTTATATTTTAAGTGGCTGCATTCACAAATAGAATTTCTTTTTAAAGTTGTGTTCTCTAGAATTTGCTATTCTTGGTCCTCAGTAGTTTCATGTTAGCAGTAGATGTTTTTAAAATGGAGTATATACAGCACACCATATAAAAATAGATAAATAAGTGTAAGACAGCAAAGGTTGACAGTATTTTTCCTTAATATTTCCCTCTTCCTCTAGCTTAACTGGTCAGGACTGTCAGTGATTTAAAGCTGTCCTTCATTGAATTAACTTTATAAAATACCAGTTGACTGTGGCAGGGAGGTTGGAGTAGATGATCTCTGAGGTCCCTTCCAACCTAAACCATTTTATGATTCTATGACACAGCAAAAAATACTCCCCAAATGAAACAGATCCAAATCTATTTCTGATTATTTTTTCCCTTTGGGCCTTTGTATGTGAGTTTGCCCATGTTACATGTGCCTTTGGGCATATGTGACACCCAAGCTCACCCACACCACCACCTGGGTCTGGGATATGGATATTTCATGTCTTGTGTGGATTTATCTGTAACTATTCCACGTAGCCCACAGTTCCTGTATCTGTGCACTGGTTGGTGAGAAGGATTAAAATGCTCCATATCATAATGTTCTGTGATAGGCACACTACCAGAGTTACACTGACTAACCTCAAAGCCGTAAGATTTTGCCTGTGTACAAAAGGAGGGAAGAGATGGTAGTGAACAGGTGAGGAGTTCTGTTTCAGGTTGGTGCTCATCAGTACTCTCAAGGACCATGACTGTTGAAGTAAAGTTTTAAAATGCTTTTGTAGCACGTTAGGAAGTTAAGTTCTCCACATAAAGTTCCTTTTACAGACCAGGTGAACACTTCAGTGCCTCTTTGCATGTGAAGTTTGTGAAATGCTGGGTTTCAGGAGATAGTCTTGCAAACAGGTTTATAGCAGTTCCTGTCTGTGCAATACATAACAGCCATTAGGAATGAATAAAGCAGTAACTGCTTTATTCTGGGAAAGATTCCTTGCCTAAAGATCTGTATAGTGCTACTGAATCAGAATGTGCAAGTAGGAGGTAAGTTGGGTTTTTTTTTAATGTTCATGCTAATCCTAACACTGTGCTCAACTGCACAATCTTATCTGTGTGTCTGCAAATGGAGAGGGAAGGGCTTGTCAGTGTTGGCTTGGTGAAACACTAAGATCTGCTTTTCAATGAAGATAGTTTGCTTGACTGTAACTAGAGTGATATTTTGACAGCTTGAGGTTCAGCCAAATAAGCAGTGTCAGATCTCCACTGTGGTTGCTGGAGGATTCACATGCTCCTACAATAAATTATGCTGTTTGCATCCATACTGAGACTGAAATCCCACAAAGAAGGATTTTCTCCAGTGTCCAGGGAAATAGATGCACTTGAAGCCTTCTATTTAATGAATAAGTTTCAGTTCAAACACATAGTTTTGCATGGACAGAATAAGGTCTCTTGGAATTAAAATCTCCCCTTTTGGGGGACTGGAAAGGCATCCAAATGGAAATGTAGCATCTGGTCAGAATTCTGCGAGGAAAGCAGAATCCCTTAAGAAATTTAACATACCTTTCCCCCCTTTTTTTAATTGATATCACACCTCCTAAATGGAAATAAAAACGTTTTTTGCTGTCCAGAGAGATGGTGGAATCTTATTAGAGATACCCAGGGCTCAACTGGACAAGGCCATAAGCAATGAAAAGTAACTTGTCCAAGCCTGAAACAGGTGTTGCACCAGATGGCCTCCAAAAAGCCCATCCCAGCCTAAACCTCATCACCAGGGGAATGGTGAAGGGCAGACAGCACATCTTACAACTGCCTTCACTAATTAAAACATTTATAGTATATTAATGACACAGAGAATTCCAGATCTGCTACTTACTTTCCTGAGTCTGAAGCTCTTTTTGCATTCTTCAATAACAACTCTTGCATATGAGGAAAGAGAAGATGTTATTCACTGTCACTCACTCTACAAGGCTGGGAAAGTCTCCAGATGAAGACAAGGAATGTCTAGCAAGTTTGTCTAGCTTTTTCAAATCACACAGAACGGAATCAGAGAATGGCTTAGGTTGGAAGGGACCTTAGAGATCATCTCCTCTGACCTCCCCACTATGGGCAGGGGCACCTCTCAACTAGATTTGGCTTCCCAAGGCTTCATCCTACCTGGCCTTCAGCACCCCCAGCGAGGAGGCATCCACAACCTCACTGGGCATCTTATTCCAGAGTCTCATCACCCTTGTACAGGAGAACTTCTTCCTAAGATCCAGTCTAACCCTGCTGTCCCTCAGGGTGCACTTTTTGTGCTGTTACAGAGCAGGTTGATTTAAATTTCTGGGGCTGAACAATCTGCACAGTGCAGTCCTCCCACCTCTTGTTCACTCCTGTAATGCCTTTGTATAGAATCAGTGAGCACAATACGAAGCAGCTTATAGCTTCCCCCCCAATATTGTTGGTGTGAGAAATAAGAAGGGAGATAAGTTTGAATTGCAAGGTGGTTTGTTCTTTGTATGAATACACATCTACGCTTTCTTATCTTCATGATTGCCAAGTAGCTATAAATACAGCTATTTGAAGACAATATTTAAAGGTTACTCTCTGAAGGTAGTTTAAAAGAACCACCTACACTTATGCCTTACTTCTGTTCTCGTTTTAATAATGCTGAATTTTAGCACTCCCAAGGAAGAGCAGATTGTCAGCCCTGAATACTGAGCTCCTATATTTACAGAGAGCCAGTAGGAAAATGCAAGCCTCCCACAGAGCCCCATATGTAATTTTTGTGGGAACCAGCTTTCAGAGCCAGTAGCTTAGTTTCCACCTATATTTATTTCTCAGAATCTTTGAGTGGGCTTTATGTTGTGTTACAGATTGATCTGAGCCAGCCACTTTCTCTTGCCCAGTCCCCTGACCTGTACAACTCATGAATGTCAATAAGGGAAAAACAGTAAATATATGTCATATAAACACTGATGAAAACAAGCTCTGAGCGATTGTAGCAAGGAAATCAGCAGAAGTCCAACTTGGTGAATCAAACAGATTTTTTTTTTCAAGAGCTGAACACTACAAAAATCAAAACAAACACGATTGTCAATAAAATAGACTAAGCAGCAGCTTTCTTGTAATGGGAATCTGACTTCTGCTGCCTTTAGAATTAAAGTCATCAGTGACTCCATTCAATGAGTTTCATGATTCTTAAGGCACATACAAAAAATCTGGAGGGAAAGAAATTGCAGTAATAAGTATTTAGACCGTGGAGACAAATCCAGAGTACAATTGTGTTCTACAAAAGCCATCTGCATACAGTGTGGAGAAAACTGTAGCTAATATTCCTTTTCTGGATTTTATCCGTTCAGATGGAAAGAAAAATATTGCACTGCATAAGCATAGGGTTTTGAACCACAGGGACAGTTTTTATTGTCTCTTGTCAGCTTTGTGTGTTTTCCCAAGCTGGACTCTATTTTCTGAGGCAATGCTGAGACTTTAGCAAGCTAAAGATTATCACATCTGCCTAGCAAAAAAAAACCCAACTGATAGATGTGAGGGACAAATGAATGGATGCAAGGAGATTGTAGATTTAGACTGGATATTGGGAAGAAATTTTTTACGGTGAGGGTGGGGAGACACTGCAGCAGCTTGCCCAGGGAGGTTGTGGATGCCCCCTCCCCAGAGGTGTTCAAGGCCAGTCTGGATGAGACCTTGAGCAACCTGGGCTTGTAGGAGGTGTCCTGACTCGTGGCAGGGAGTTGGAACTAGATGATCGTCAAGGTCCCTTCCAACCCAAACCATTCCATGAATCCATGAATCCCCAAATAAAGAAATCTGTTGCTTATTCCTTGTGAAAAACATTTTTAGGGGTCTTTGCCATTGTGGGGTGCTGAGGGTTGTTTTCTTGAAAGTGCTATGTTTGTACCATCACATCAAAACCAGGCTGAATGTTGTGACTGTTAATCCCATCCTTCTTTCCTTTATTCAAAGTTTTCAAGTCTGTTTTGTAGAGCATGAACACTTGGTAGCACCAAGCAGACGCACTGGGTAGTACCAAGATCATTAAAGTTTAATAATAATGAATTCCAATGTATCTGAAACTTTACCTCCTGAAACCTACTTTTTAAACCTCACACTTCCAATGACTTCCTTGTAAACCCTGTGGAATCTCATTCTACTGCAGAGTCAGGATCTTGCTGTCTCAGCACTTTTCTTGTAGTTTGGTGTGAGTATGGTAAGTCTGTGACAGCCTGGAATGAATGCCACTGAGTAGTACTTGAAGAAGCTAGCTAATGCTGTTCACTAGTTGCTGAGTGGGGTTTCATGGAAGCATGCATCAGTGACCTCTTTCCCCCTCCCCCCAGATTATAATATGGAGCATTTTATGGGCAGTGGCACAGAATATGAATGATGAACATATCATAAAGATTATACCATAGAGATCATACCCTAGAGAGCCAGGATAGCACATTTATTTGTTTGTTTATTTTCCCTCTTCCTCTTCCTCATGCTTCTTCCTCAATTTTCCTTTCTTTCATGGAGCACAGGCCTTGGGCATGTTATCTTTATTTGCATGTGTCGATATTTTGTTCACTGAATAAGGAGAACTGTATCTGTATTGTATTCACTATACACTAGTATTTATTTATTGTGCTTATTGTACACCTATGGTTTATTAAATACTTTAATTAAAGGTATTTAACATGATACAGGGGTGTCTGAAAAAGCCTTAAACTATCAAAACATTATCCTTTTTTTCCCTAATGAAATGAATGTAAGAGATGAATTTAATGCTGCTTGGAAAGTTTCAAACAACCTTTAAACTAGAATTAAACTACAAAAATGCTTGAAGTCCTATTTTGAAGGTGTTTAAGGGAATTTGATCACTTGCAAAAATTGTTGCTCTGGTTGCTTGACAGACTCACGTTATTAAGCTACTCTTCTGTCATGTAATGATGGTGAGAAAATCAATACTCTGTTGAAATGCCTCACTCAACAGGGTGGAGTAACCTTGCTAGGCAGTTGATCCACAGCAGGTGAGGTGTACTTGATAAAGATTCTAAAAGATATCTAACTCCCTTTTCAGGCTGAAGGTAGTGCTTGGTTGTTTTTTGGTTTGCTTTCTGTGTATTTTTTTTGAGTGTTGAAGCATAGTGAACTGTCACATAAGAGTGTGATGGTTCTGGTGAAGATGTTTTCAGAGAGGTTTAATATTACTCTGACTTCTTCCTGTCTGTATTGCAACCACAGAGAAGCAATCACAGCTTCTTTAGTCCCCACTCACGTTGTGATCTCAGGATATTTGTATTCATGTGCTCTTCAAAAAGCTCCACCCTCTTACAGGCCTTTTGAGATGTTAAATTCAGAAAGTCCATAGGTTTTCATTGCATCAAGAATTTCACAATGGTCTTAATTGATATTTATGGTTTGGGTTTTGGAACATTTGATGACTTTCTGATGTTGCTGGAGAAAACCAGAAAACCCCTCCTGTCCCATTTTTCCTCATTTTGTAGCCAGACTGTTTTTAATTTAATTCATAACTGGAAGAGCTTAGTACCCAGAAATAGAAATATTAGAGAATTTATGCAGTAAAACTGACATCTACATATCTGTGAACGATGCTGAAAAAGACTCCTGATATCCATGCTGAAATGATGTAGTCTGATGGAGTTGTGGAGCTGGGCAGTAAAAATTATGTTTATCCAGAAACCCAGTTTGAAAAGAGAGAGAGTCAGAAATTGTAAGTGTTAGAAGATTTCAGCAATATGGTCTACATATTAAAATAGTTAGTGCCCAGATGTATCAAAGAGCGTGAATTGCCAGAAGGTATCCAGTAGTAATCCACTGAATTCTTACCAACACCTTTTGGTAAGCAATTGAATTTGCTATTTTTTTTCTGTGACTCTGTAATATTTTTGTCATCTGGAGCATATCCTATCCTTGTGGACTGGCACTCTTTCAGGCAGTGTCTGCCAGCTGTGGCACTCTAAGGAATAAAAGTATTGATGATGTCTTGCCAGTGGCAAGATACTCTCCATGTTATTCTGCCTTCCTGGCTTTTTCATGCTGTGTTGTGGAATACACATTAGCAAAACCCACAAATGCAAAAGGACAATTAACATCTCCCTAACTGTCCAGAGGTTTGCATGTTATTGTACTGTCAAGTTTAGGGAAACTGGCATGGTTGTATGGAAAGCTAAAATAGATCACCCAGCCAGAGTTAAGGAATGCGAACAATAAAGCAGCTATTGCAAGCACCTCAGCATCGTGCTTGCATCAGGACTCTTCAATTCACTGCTAACACAGTATGTAGATAAGGTATTCATGTTTGTACACACTGACCAAGTCAGGACCTAGCTGGAGACAGAAGATTGGCTGGAACATCACCTCTGAGTCTGTTAAATGCAAACTGGAATTTATAGGTGCATCTCAGGCGAGTTCTGCAAATGAATTCCTGCTGATGTGCCAACAGCAGAACCTTTCAGGGTACCAGCTTGTTTTGTATGTCTAGCTGAGTATACATTTTGCTGTTAACAAGTTAGACACTTGCTTATACTAAGTGTACAGTTGTATTTCTGAGCTGGAAATTACTTTCATAGCTCAACTAGTCCTCTCTGAGGACTTACACTCTGCACTTTGCACTGCACCTTGCAGAGTGTAAGTGTTGATCTGGTAGTGATTGGCATTTTTGTGGTTTAATTTCTCCTAGCTGCTTGAGTTTTAATGTTTTCAATGAATGTGGCCTACAATATCAAATTCCTCAGCCTCCAGCAGCAATTACAGTGCAGTTTAAGGGTCTGACCATCCCTGTTACATGTATTTATTCATATATTTTACCCTGACACTACTTCATTTCAATATTTGTTTTCCAGATAAAGGCTTATATTCATATAATTCAGGTAACTTTTCAGCATGCCAGAAATGCTTATTGCTTCCATTGACATGCCAAACCCAATTTGATCTCTTATTGGTGTGCTTTTGCTACCCTTTGTGCAGATGCTGAATCGCTTCAATGTCCCTTGGCTTTTCTAGTCTGCTTTTAAGCCATAGGCCTTTTGTTGGCTTTCTTTCTCTGTTCCCAACATCTCAGTATTAGTAGTGGAGCAGTACTGTCACATTCTATCTGCTTTGCCTGCCTTTATTTTGGGTAGAGCTTTGGTAGGTAAACTGCAGTGGGCTTGGTTATCTATGCTAGGAAAACGCTGTTCTGCTGGAGCTATATTAGAAGGAGCATTGTTGTGTTACTGCTGCTTGAGAACAAGTGTAAGTATTTTAGAATACTGAGATGGGGGAAATGCAGGACTGGCAAAATCAGTATTTACACTGATAGATGTTTTGACCATTTCCTACTGTTTAAAATCCTCAGGTACAAACCCAGGTGACAGATTGAGAGGCTTGCCTTAGTTAACTGTAATTAAACTCAAAAAGTGCAGGTTTTTAGGAGCTCACATTTTGTAGTGCATTTCATGTGGGATTTTTTGCAGTTTCTGAGCTTTTAATTGTGGGTCTCTCTTTTTTGTGTTTTGTTTTTGAGAGCTGGTTCCTCCAACTACCTGTCAGTTATGTCTGAAAAATGAAACACATTTCATTAATAAAACAGATCCAATGCCATGGTGAAACCAAAGCCCTACAGGATGTTCCTTGAAAGCAGTGCTAATCAAACCTGGTTTCCATTACTTCTACACCTAGTTTCCCATGTTTCTTCTCTTCCACTCTCTCCTGAAATAATCTTGCATTTTGCTCATGTTTTGAGACAGCTTGACATGGGAAGAGACCATGTTTGCTGTTTCAGCTATGGACTTGTGCACACGTGGATTAGCCACAAATTTCATCTTGATAATGTTTCTTTCTCATTAAGGGATTTTGGTTTGTATCTTTCTCTTCTACCCAGCCACCAGTTTTGAAGATTTGTAGGAGTTATAAAAACGTAGATTAAACTGGTCAGAAACTTTAAAAAACCCCCAAACACTCTAATGTCACTCTAAAGTGACAGAGTGACACAGAGACAGCAGGACTGCATGAGAAATTCGCTCACAGTAAGCACCCACAGGCACAGACTGGATGAATATGAGAGAGCAAATTCTTAAGACAGTTGTTGTGAGACTGATTTTTAGGGTTGCTTATATGTCAGCTCTGAACACAGAACAATTACAGGCAACGCCAAGTTACTTTAAGTGGTTGTGAAGGCCTTCTGTGAGCTTCAGGGAGGGAGCTCAGAGAGCATGCTTCACTACATTTTGTTGCCCCAAGGAGTCCACAGAATCTTGTAAAAGCTTTCTGCATTGTAAGGGGCAGGATCCTCAGCTTGGGAGCTCTCTGCTTTCTTTTTCCTCTTTTTATATATTTTTTATTTTTTCCCCTCAAAAAAAGCCCAAAACACAAACCCAACAAAAAAACCCAAATCAGAATCCCTGAGATGTAACTCTGGCACTTCCTTCTCTGTTTAAACTGACTTGCCTTGATTCCATTTCTCATTCTATCCCTTGTACTAATCTGTTCTGTTCACTATATTGACAGGTCTTAGAGGCTTAGTAGAGTTCTGAACCTCAGGGGTTGGTCTTCTATGGAGGCCTAAATCAGAAATATCAATGGACAATATATGAAGCACAGAAGGTTTTCTAGCTTGTGTTGTTTCCCCTGTATAGGAATAGGAGTGGAGCACAGCTCTGTGCCAACTTCCAGAAGTCAGAAAATCTTTCAGAATCTTTTTGGTAGCTTGAAAACAAAATACTTGTGATCATATATTGTTGCCTTCCTTTGGAAGATTTCCAGTTATTTAGGATAACTGTTTAGGATTCTGTTGGAATGGAATGGTCCAGTTAGAAGGGACCCACCACAATCTAGTCCAGCTGTCTGACCAGTTCAGAGCTGAGCAAAGGTTAAAGCATGATATTAAAAGCAATGTCCAAATGCCTCAGAAGTGCTGAGAGGCTTAGGACTTCTGAAGAACCTCTCTAATAGTTTCTTCAATGATTTCCATATTATTTTTATTCAGAAGTTGTTAAGACTTTCCATGGCCACCAACACTGTGAAAAGTTAACAACAACAACAACAAAAAGTATTTGATTCATGAAATGGAGCAAAACACTTTGCTTTTCCCTAAATGTTATTGCTAGCCAGGAAGATAAAACCCAACCAAACACATTTTTTTTAGAGTAGGAAACTACTGCATTTTAAATTCTTAAAGCTACAGTGCCAGTGCTGTAACCTTCCAGTCTGAGTGTCTACATGCCATTGTGGAATTGGGCTGAGCGGGGTGGCAGGCAGCTTATGTAGCAGTGGTAGGGAAGCAGGAAAGAGCAAGAGGGAAAGAGGTTGCTGGTGGTTATTAAGTTCTGATGGGAAGTTCTCCACTGCCCCCAAAGTAAGCTGTCCCTGGAAAACAATTTTATTGATAGTTTAAGGCTATAAAACCCAAAAGGTGCTAAAGTGAATCTTCTGGTTTCGCTTGGGTTAGGGTTATGCTGAATTAAACATTATTTATGTGGCTTACACTAGCTGATGGGGTCACTAGCTAATGGTACACTCCAGCATGGGGTCTATTTTGCCTTCAATCTGTAACTGTAATAACTATTAATCCTGGTGGAAGACATTCAAAAGTCCTTATTTACCATCTGTTACCCCCCAGTTATCAGACAAAATGGTAATAATATCCCTAAGAATGTTTCATTAATAAGCTGTATTCCAGTGCAATGGCAGTAAGATGTAATTAAAGCCATTCTTCACCTTTAAAATCCATCAGAGAAAAAGTGAATTATAGGCAAACCACTGGCATCAATGTATTAATTTGATGCACCCAGCATCCTGGGTGTTATATACTGAAACTCAGGTTTGAATTTATGTTTGAAGGGGTTTAATCTTCCTGCTTTTGAAGCAAATACCATATTCTGTACTGCACTTGTCAAACACTTTAGGATATTCTTTAAGGTTACAAAAAAATAGCTTTGTTGGCAACACTCACTTGGAATGACTTGTGGCAGGCTACATTTTCACACATCACAGATAAAGTATGAATTGTTCTTTTCCTGTGTTACGGTCAGGGGGTTCAAATGGATTAGATAATGAAGTGCTGTTTGGAAGAGAGGTGGCTGAAGAGGCACCGAGGCCTAATTGTTCAAATCTACATTGTCAATAGCTTAGAAAAAGAAAATTACCATTTAAAATCAATGCATAGCAAATGAAATTACTCCTGCAAACATTGCAGGAGGTATTAAACTAAGGTGCCAGCAATGATACTGGTATTTCAAATATTCAGTTCAATAAAGGAGTTTGACCTGTGCAAGTTGTAGTTGCTTCTGTTCCCAGACTTAACGAAAGACCTTTTACATAAATATAACCTGATTCCTTCGCAGAAGCTCCAAATTCATAATTCATCTCTATATAATTGACATCCTTTCCTTTCTCCATCCTTCCTGAAAACACTGATTTCCAATGATAAGACCAAGTAATTAATGCTGGTTGAAATGTCTTCTGACGTCTTCACCAGCATTTCAATTTGCGCTTGTGTGAAATATTGTTTAAATATTGTTGTTTTTCAGTTTAAATCTGTTAGAGTTGGCTTATAGTAGCCTCTTCTCGAGGAGGTAGAATACATGATCTGCTCTGCACACGCTTCGTATCTCCTCTTACAGATACTTAAGGGATGTCAGCTGTTTCAAGACACTTTCCTCTTTGCAGTAGTGAAAGCAATTGGAGACAGCCCTGAAATCTGATTTTTCTCTTGACTCTATCACTACTTCCATCTTAGGGGTGTCAATACAATCCCATTTACTTTCTCCATGCCCCATCTCTTCCCTGTGGGTCAGATGGGAGCAAAGACAGATGTCTGTATATAAAAAAGAGAAAAGCATCTCTGGATCCTAGAAGGTGATTTGGAGTTGAGGTATTAGGAGATTCTGGAAAGGGTGGCTGCAGTTTGAGGGGACAGAGATAGAGAGAGACTCCTGACTTTTATAACTGTGGTCTATTGAAGCTTCTTGGTCTCTCTTTCCTGCCATATATATCCTGTGACTTCTACAACATCAAATTTTAGCTGTGCAACTGGGAAGTCTAGAGCCCACTGTGACAGCAGCTGGCTCTTTTCATCCTGAAAGATGCAGAGCTTTTCTCCAGTCTACAGAAGATATATTCTAAAAATATGCTAAAGCAGATGTACTAGGCTGTAAAGATAAACATAAATAAAGAGCAACTGCAGTTGTAATGAGATTTATTCATAAGGATGAATTAGATGAGTTAATGACATTCATTTGAATCATAGTTGATTCAGTCCTCTTCTATCTTTCGTGGCATAAACCTTTCCAAGCATCCACATGATGAGCATCCACAAACCACTCGCTTGCCCTCCTCTTCCTGTGCCACAATCCTCTCTGAGAGAACCTGAGTGATGTTTTTGGCATCTCTGTACAGCAGTTACAGTTCCACTGCCAGATCAGCAGCAGGGTTACCAGAGGCCAGAATCACACTGCTCTCCCCTCCCTTTGGGGGCTTCTGTCTTTTAGATCCAAATCAAATCCCAGCCAAACAAGGGCTCTCTTGCTTGGTGTTTGGTCACAAATATTGTCCTTTGATATTAATGACCTGGTTTTAAATTAGTAGCTAAGGAGAATGAAGGCATAATTCTTGATAACTGGTGTTTATATCACCACAGCAGTAGGAGGATTGACTGAAAATGGCAGGTGAAACCAATGCTTGCTCTTTGGGAAGCAAGAGAGATTTTTGTGGGGCCTCTCTGATACTGTAATTAAGAACTGAATATTGTCAGACTGAATATTGTCCTTGTCAGACTGAATTTGGTTTAGAAATCCTGATTCTCAGTAAATCCATTAAGAGGATGAAAACTCTTCTAGGCTTTCTTGAGTCCTAAATATGAGCACTTGCTTTCTATTTCTTGTTTGAAATAAAGACTTTACTTATTCCTTGAATTCAAAGACACTTTTCCCCTGCCCACTATAGCATGGCTATCTCAAAACTTTTATAGCAAAAGGAACTAATAATTCTACCAGGTAAGAACTGCAGGGTGCAGGAGAGCAAAGCATGGCTTTCATTGTACTAATTTTCATTTCCTATTTGCAAGGAACCCCCTCGCTTTTCCTGCAATTCAATGACACTAATTAACGTAGCTCTACTGGAACTGCATGGTGTAATGGCAGGCCAGATTGTGTTTACTAAGAATTAATGCATAGCACACTTAGACCATTTACTAGTTGAATACTTTTTGCCATAACAGTTTTTATCCCAAAAGGAATCATCTGCAGCCTGTTCTATAAATTCATACATCCTCATCTTGATTGCTGCAGTCACTTCTGGCTTCTTTTGAAAGGCAGAAGAGCAGCAGAACACACAAACATACAGCAGGAGCAATCAGAAATGCAGAACAGCTTGCATGTGCAAATGAATCAATGACATTTCAGCTCAAAACAAGAGATGACTGGAAGAGTACAGAACGCTGATTCATGTTTCTCAGGATGCAAAAGCTTGGAGGGCATTGTCTGAAATAATGTAAGAGAAACAGAACTGAAGTTTGTTTCACCCAGTGCAAAATAAAACGGCAGAACTTAATGACACAGCATATTATGGAGGTCGAGAGAACACTGTGACTTGAAAAGAAATTTCCTGAGTTTGTAGGCAGTGCTTTGTTTAGGGACTTGTGATAAACAGGATGGCTTAGGAGAAGTCTGATTTGCCAGAAGCCCTGCCTGCTGAAAGCATGAAGGCTGAAACACAAAACTTGTGATCCTGCAAGCACACTATTTCACTAAAGAAGGGCCTTCCCCTATCCCCTGCTGGGTGGCCAGATGTGTTTGAAAAGCAGCAGCAGTTCCTGTGATAAAATGATTTCCACAAAATCTTTATCTTGAAAACTTTGATGTTTGTCAAAAGTCCTCCCAGTGCTTGTTCTACCAGGTTGCTGCCAAGAAGGGAGGGCAGGCATCTTTCTGTACCTGCCACCCTGATAGGACAATAATCCTGCTCTCTCCTAGGGGTCTTTAAGTTTACCTCAGGTTTCAAGTGGTATTTTTGTGCCTGTGTTTTTCAGAATCAATTGCCTATGGTAGGACTAAAAAGGTCTCCCACAACTGATGGTTTAGTGATAAGCAGATTAAAACTGCTAACTTCTAGTTAGCTATTTTCTGGTGGCCAGAGAATTAGAACAGCCAGAGTGCCTTGCTGAGGAACAGGGATGTTCACCTGTAAACCAAGGAAATCAATAATTGACATTCACGTTCCAGTGCTTAATCCTGATGCCAGCAATCAACTTGTGTTTAAAGGTGCCACAGAAGACAGAAGTAGAATTAAGCTAAACACAAACTGACGTGTGTAGCTGTCCTATGTGGCCTGTATTCTGAGTGTAATTGTGGATTTGGAATCTGCTTTTGCCAACAAAGTTCTGCCTGTTTTGATTGGTGTACTCTTATAGAGCATTTAGTAGGTTGCTTCCTCCAGGGTATCACAGAGACATTTTATCAGGACACATTATATTCGTGTAGCTGCCTGTCCTGATAACACTTACTATTACTCTGCAGAAAGCATTGCATCCAGTTAAGATGATTAATGTTTCTGGTATTGAAAAAATTCATAGAGAGATGATGCCTTGTGTGTGAGAGCTTGGAAGATGAACAGTGTGATGCCAGTTTCTGTGTGGAATGAATGCATACAGACATGAAGTGTATGAAAATATTCAACAGCAGCAGTGTTATGGAGCTGTATTTCAGCATTTCAATGTATATTATATCAAACACTTAGCTGGTATGCTAATACATTTGCCATGATATAATGTTAATAATGTCCCTTGTCTGCTTATATTAGTGCTTCTTTGTCTAGTATGAACTCCTTACATTTCTTTATGTATTACTGACTGAGGATACTGTTAACTTAAGCAAACCATTCCTGATTTTTGCCATGATATAATGTTAATAATGTCCCTTGTCTGCTTTTATTAGTGCTTCATTGTCTAGTATGAACTCCTTACATTTCTTCATGTGTTATTGACTGGGGATACTTTGAAATAAATGATACATTTCTGATTTTCATTTAACTTTTGTTTTTTTTTGGCAGGGTCCAAAAGAATCAGTGACAGTGAAGTCTCTGATTATGACTGTGATGATGGAATTGGTGTTGTTTCAGGTATTACTCTCTACATTTACACTTCTATGTTCAAAGTCCCTTCTTATTTCTAATACATTGCTGTGAATTCTGCAATGCTTCTCTGTTGAAAAATAAGTGGAACCTCGTCCTGTATTTTTCCAGCAGACACCAAGTAAGTGTCTTTGGTAATGCACATTAGGGAGCAGGGGCAGCAGGACTGCCAGCTGGAACTTCTGCTAGGCAGACTTTGGCCTGTCTTGGAGACTGGTTGACTGGTTGTGTCGGTGGCAAAGTTTGATGTTCTCTTGGTTTTGAAATCTGTATTTATTTCCTTCCTTTTTGTGTGTGTGCAACTGTCACTATGTTTGCAACTCTTCTGGTTTATCCTTGTCTTGTTTCATCATCCACGTTCTGCTCTTGTTTAAGGCTTTTCTAGTCACTTGCAGACTCATCCCAATCTTGGTTAGAATATATGCCTTCTTTGCACGCAGCTATTTGTCTCTCTTTGTTGTCTTCCTGCTTTCCTTACCCCAGTTCTTTCATACTGCACTTTCAGCTTTTATTTAACACGACACTTCACTTTGCTCTTTTTCCTCCTGCCATGTAAATAGTTGATCACATCAAGTATGTTTGCTGACGTCTGTCAGGTACTCTCAGCGATCCTTTCCATGAAATCAATGGTTATTCAAAGTATTGGACCTGCCAACTAAACTCCAGAAACCTGTAGGAAGGGCAAGAATTCTTCTTTGCTTTCTCTTGATTTTACTGCTGTTTGAAACAGTGAACAAGGTAGTATGTAAGGGGCACTTCCAATCCAAACCATTCTGTGAGTTTATGAAATCCATGCAGCATCCTTGGTCTTGTGTATTTATTGGTAGTTCACTGAAAGATGTATGCTGTCTGGCTTTGCCATCTGCCTGATTGAAGCTGAGATTTTCTACACCACACCTTTTTGTACAACTTCTCAGGTGCTGGTCTCACAAGGTCAGTTGGCATTGAATAAACTGGCGATAAGTAGAAGCCCAACAACAGAATATCTTTCTGGATGTGAACCTGTAGGCAAGATTGTGTCAGACTATATCAGCTGAAACAAAGGGAGCTTTATAAACCCAAAGACCACGGATCTTCAATTTATAGAGCATGCAGGTCTGAATAATCCAATTGATTTGATCAGTTTCTGTCAGCACTTTTGCAGAGGACATCCAAGTTCTGCATTTAGATGTTTAAATCACCACAGAAGGTGAACACATTTGTATAAAAGAACTGAACTGTCTCCAAAGTGCCCGTCGGTGAAGTCTTGGGACGTTAAGTACTTATGGCAATTTGGTTGTGTAATTGTTTTTAATTAGTGCCTTTTCCTAAGCCCTACCACAGTGAGTGTTAAAAATTAAACATCTGATTGAGAGAAAGCTTGACACCTCAAGCCAGTGCAGATGTTGAAGTGGAGAAAGTGCCACTTAGCATCAGTGTCTGAAACAAGTAAATTATTTTGCCTCTGCTGAATGGCAATTCCAATAACTCTTTTCTGCAGTTTTCATACAAAAAGCTTCTCTCAAGTCAATCTAGCAGCAAGACACCTAAATTAAAGAGAGTGTCGTTAGTGCTTTCCAGTTGTTTTTTTCAGGGTTATTTTAGTGCCCTGGCTGTGAACCTCATACTTGGAGGTTTCTGGTGTTCTGCAATTTTGTGGCTGAAAGCTGCAGAATGTGCTAATGATTCATTAATTTTAGTATTTCCTGAACATGTCCCCTGCATAGCACAACATCAGCACAGGAGAGCCTTACTCTGTGGATGAAAAAGCCAAAAGCATTAACATTCTTCCTTAAACCAGAGAAAATTAAAACTTCAGCTCAGAGGAAGCTATATTTGGTGTGCCTTGTACAAACCCTCAGTTGATTTGTATCATAGTTTTTAATTAAGCCCCCTGATGATTAAAACAAAAAAAACAAAGGTGGTAGTGTTGCAGATAACTTTGTCACATGCCTGTCCCTGGAGTGACTGCAGCTCACAGTTGTTTATAGCTGATTATCTCTTTACTGATTATCAGGTTCTGAGTGCTCTGTATATTGATTTAAGAGGCTTGCCATTGTTATGATTGATTTTATGGTAGTGACTTAATATTTATAGCTGCTAACACTTTCCAGTGTTTACCCTATTTTTACTGCTGTTATAAATAGCTACCTGCTTTGCTCCATATCAGCTCCTGGGTCAGGTTGCACTTATCACCTGTTGTGCTGTTCATAATTTCTTTCAACAGGAAAATAGTTTTGCTTTCCTTCTCCAACCTTATTTCAAGGGCTTGGTATATTTTGCTTTTTTTTCAAGTTGAAAGTTAAATCACACCTATTTCAACTGAGAAGGACACCATGACTTTTGGAATATCACCTGCCTTGAGAGACACATGGTTCTTTCAAGCCCTGGGCAAGCAAAGCCAGGCACATTCTAGAGAGAATTAAATTCTCAGATTAGGAGTAGCAAAGTTACCACTTCATAGCCCATGGCTGATCAATCATCAACAGCAGCTTGAAAGTCTATTTGGGGTTTAGAAGAGTTCCAGCATTGATTGCTGAGCATATAAAGACCAATGAATCATTAAGCTTTGATAAACTGTGGAAACTTCTTTGAAATTGCTGTATGTCTCCACACATACATGCTATTTTCTCCACAGAAAGTATTATGCCTTAGGACAGTGAATTCCACATTTGCAGTTGGGTGCAGTCATTTTAACACATCCAGCTTTTAAAAAGCCATTTCCTGAAAGCCTACATAAAACGCCCATGTGGTAGCCTTGCCAGCTATTGTCACTGGGAATGCTTTTGCTTGGACCATTTATGCCTTCTGTTATCCTAATTCAAGATTAAGCCCAGGGTGAGGGCAGGTGTCTGCATGGCTTTAGCTCATTTCATTTGTAAAAGACATCATTAGCTTAAGTTCAGAACCGAGGAGTGAAACCTGTTGTCAGTGAGTCATTGTTGATTTTATTGTTTCTGAAATACAAAGCTTTCTTGGACCCAACCCCCATGTTTAACCACACCATAGTTTCCTAGCCCAGATTGTAAAAATGAGCTTGGCATTAGACTTTGATTGTGGATGTTTCTGTTTGCAGTGCATTGTATAGAGTTATTAGGGTACAATTTTCATTGAAATGGCAATCGTCAATTTAGTATCTTACTCTAAGGGAAATGACTAGTTTTAGGATAAATGCATCATCCTGACCACAACAAAGAAATGTTACACTTTGATATAGTGGTTATTATAAATCCCCAATTTGTTGCCATTTATTTCTGTACTTTAGAAGTATAGGACCCTAAAAACTATAGCTGTACTGAAGTATAACAACAGACTCTCCTCCGTGATGTCCAATGATAGGACAGAGAGCAGCGGGTGAAAGCTGGAGCATAGAAGGTTCCATGTGAACATAAAGAAAAGCTTTTTCACTGTGAGGGTGGCAGAACCCTGGAGCAGGCTGCCCAGAGAGGCCGTGGAGTCTCCTTCTCTGGAGTTATTCAAAACCACCTGCCTGGATGTGTTCCTGTGTGACCTGCCCTGGGTGCTCCTGCTCTGGCAGGAGGGTTGGAGTGGATGATCTTTTGCAGTCCCTTCCAACCCCTAACATTCTGTGATTCTGTGAACAGGAAACAACTGTACGAATTTGGGGCTTCTTTAAAAAACAAAACAAAACACAAAAATAACCCAAACCCCCACAAACCCCCCAAGTAACCACAAAAAAACCCCACCAAAAAAGCACAAACAAACCAAACCAAACCCCTAGGAGATGACATTATAAATATTCTTGATCAGATTCCATCTTTTATCCTGCTTCTACTACAGATACCGTAGGAAAGGGACCTGGGGGTGCTGGTAGATAGTAGGCTGAACGTGAGCCAGCAGTGTGCCCAGGTGGCCAGGAGAGCCAATGGCATCCTGGCCTGTATCAGGAATAGTGTGGCCAGCAGGACAAGGGAAGTTATTCTTCCCCTGTACTCAGAACTGGTCAGGTCACACTGTGAGTCCTGTGTCCAGTTCTGGGCTCCTCAATTCAAGAGAGATACTGAGGTACTGAAATGTGCCCAGAGAAGGGCAATGAAACTATTGAGGGGCCTGGAGCACAGCCCTGTGAGGAGAAGCTGAAAGAGATGGGGTTGTTTAGCCTGGAGAAGAGGAGGCTCAGGGGAGACCTTCTTGCTCTTTACAACTACCTGAAGGGAGGTTGTAGACAGTCTGTTCTCCCAGGCAACCAGCACCAGAACAAGAGGACACAGTCTCAAGCTGCACCAGGGGAGGTTCAGGCAGGATGTTAGGAAGAAATTTGTCACAGAAAGAGAGATTGGCCATTGGAATGTGCTGCCCAGAGAGGTGGTGGAGTCACCATCCCTGGAGATCTTCAAGAAAAGCCTGGATGAGGCACTTAGTGCCATGGTCTAGTTGATTGGATAGGGCTGGGTGCTAGGTTGGACTGGATGATCTTGAAGATGTCTTCCAACCTGGTTGATTCTATGATTTCTATGAAATTAAAAAGTGCACTTTCAAATGAATTGAATATTTCCATTTCTTTGTAGATTATCGACATAATGGGAGAGATCTGCAGAGTTCCACGCTCTCGGTGCCAGAACAAGTTATGTCATCTAACCATTGCTCTCGGTCAGGGTCACCTCACCGCGGAGATAGCATAGGACGGACTAGATCGTGGTCTCCCAGCGTCCCTCCTCCACAAAGGTACACTGCTCTTTAACTCTGCAGGTTATAAATTTAAGTGGTATTGATCCTGTAACAATTCTGCAAAGAATGTTCAGGCTTTCGAGATGGAAATGAATTAGTTAGACCTTAAGAGATGTTACAAAGCCCATGTGTGGTGTTTTCTTTCTCCTCACGTTATACTGATGTGGAAAATCTCAACCAGTTTTGTCATGTTTTTCATCAAAACTCCCTCCATTCCAATCTGAGAAAAGAAAAATATTCCTCCATCCTTTTCCTCTTTCACTTTCAAGAGCTGATTTACAGCATGTGATGGTTCAAGGTTTTCTTAGGGTCCCTTTGTCAGTGGCAGATTTTGACCCTTTTGCCCCTGTAGAGTTAAGGCTCTGGGAGAGTCATACTCTTTTTTTTTTGGTTCTTTTTTTTTCCTGTAGTAATTTTTTTTTCTACTCTTTCTGTTAAACATTTGAAGCAGCAGGGCACACACAGACCTCTACTGAGAACTGTCTACTCCTGATTTTAGTAGGTCTCTGATAACTCTTTGTCTTGTGAAACAAAGATCAGGACATTTCTCCCCAAAGCCAGACATTTCAGCAAATGACCACTGTGCAGCTGCAGTTCCTGTTTAACCCGGAATTAAGAGTTTTCCTGCATGAATGAGCTTCCTGAAGAGGAAGCAGAAGGACAGATGTAAAGCATGAAGCCTAGTTTTCAGCATTTTTATCTCCACATATAGGTAGATTTCCAACTGACATAATTCAGCTGGAATAAAAGGGGAAGTTATTTGCCCCATAATGTTTTTGATATCCAATATTTCCTGTCAGGTACATGCATCTATCCCTTTCTTCTACAACCATTCTGATTCTCTGGTGTTCTGCTTTTCTTGCTAATACCTTTGTTCTTTTTGTTGGCTTAAGATTCTCTTGACATCGTATTCTCTTACTTATATGCTTGCTTACCATTTCCTCTACCAGATACAGACTAAAGCATTTATTTATTTGTTTATTGGCATCAGTGAGGTGTTAGGATTCTAAATTATACCACATGATTGCAGGCAGAAACTTCAAGCTGCTACTTGAAACCTGACCCCATGTGTAAATACAGTCTGACTTCAAATGAGACATAAAGCAGTAGACACAGAGGAGCCTATTCTGATTTCTTCTATCCTGATTTCAGTCTAAGTAATTGCCCATGCTAAATCTCCTAGGGTTATTTGTCTTGGATACAGGCATAAATGTGAGCCACATCTCTTTGTGTGGGGGTATTTGTGGCTTTGTTTGTGCATCTGGGGCAGAAATTTTACCCAAGCTATTAATGAACACTTGTCTAACACCGTCGAAAACCCTTCTTTTCATTCTCTTGTCATTTGGCATTTTTCCCATGTAGGAAACTTCTTGCTTCCTGGATGTCTTAAAGCTAAATCTGTAAAAATATTTTTGAGCTTACAGAGGAAAAATAAAGTATCAGCTGTTTCCTACAATCTCACAATCAGATGCATTATTTATGTAACATTTCCATGCTCACACACCAAACCATTTCTTTGAGGATCCATCTAGCCCAGAGAACTGGGTTGCTTGAGAGCCTGCAGAAAAGCAGCATAATGCTTGGGTTACACAAATGTCTCTTTTTTTGTTCTACTGAAAGTCCAGGTGTGCCTGGCGAAGCTCTAGGCATTATCAATCACATTTATGCCATGTATCTGAGTTTGCTAAGCATCTGCAACTACAGACACATTCCAACAGCAGTAAACATGCTGCGTGCCCAGGGAACTGCCAGTGAGTGACTGATGCCCCTGAAGGCAGGAGCTTTTGGGCCACAGGAGTGCAAGTTGCTGTTACATCTTAGAAGCCATTTTTTCATTCCTTCAACTTTCCACTGTATTTTGTTAGTAAACTCCATGGAAGCCACATGGCATAGTAGCTGACAAGAAATTGTTACTGCTCTTGTAATGTTTTCAGCTAATATATTCAATGGACAGTTCTCTTTATAGGTAAGAATGGAGTTTAGGCTGTGGCAGACACTGAATATCATGATTGGCTTTTTCTCTGGCTGTGCATTTGAATAAAGGAACATAGAGATGGCTGTGGAAAGTGGCTAGGCTGATATGGTGTGGAGCATCTAGTAGGATGCTTGTTGTTCTCTACCTGGCTGCTCCATACATGTTCTCTGTCAACTGCAATGGAGTGAAGACATGTTGTGGAAGCAACTTTTCTTGTGGAGTGAGTTTGATTGGAGAAAGAATGCAATTTTCTGTTAAATAGTAAATCTGGCTGACAAAGGCATCTTCAGCAGAGAGAAACAGAACTGAAACAGTAGTGACACTTTGAAGGAGGAGCAATACAGTTGTCTAGAGTAGGATGTTAAAATGCAGCATGCAGTTGAAATCTGATATAATACAGGAATTTAAAGAAGAAATTGTTTATTTAGAACACTAAGCCAATAACACAATCCTATCAGAGTGGTTTGAGCAGGCAAGAGTGGTACTGAGTTTTCAGGACTAAGGCTTCTAATCAGAGTATAGGTAGGAGTTTTGGTTGTGTGGGCAGACAGCAAAGGTCACATCTTTGGAAAACTCTGCAAAGAACAACAACTTGAGAAAGCTGAAGTGTTTTAAATATGTTAAAAAAAAGATGAGCAAAATAAGATGATAATACCATAGACAGGGGAGGGAAAAACCCGATGTCTTTTAAACCTGAATGGAAAGAGAGAGGGAAAAGGTAAGACAGAAACTAGAATTCAGAAAGCAGTAATGAGGATTTGTTGGGAAAGCAAAGAAATTAACAAAGCAGAGCAAAGGAGCCCTGTCAGTATATGTTTTAGAGTACAAATATACATGATTGAGTTTAGTGGTGTGGGGTAAAGCCTGTGCTGGATTGCCTATAATTTGGGTATAATTAAGAGGGTTCAAACATGTAAAGAGCTGTAGAGTAGAAGGAGGAAGAATTTTACTCACTTTTAATATAGCAAACATAAAGTCTACTCTCCAAAGTAATCTTTGTATTTGGTTGTATGAAAGCCAGAGTGGGGAAATTCTGTAAGAGAAATGAAGTAGAGCTGGAGACAAAAGCTTTTGTGCTGGGCAACATCTTCACAGCACTTAGATGCAGAAATAAACATCTGTGTGGCAGCAGCAGTGAAAGATACACATACAGCTTCACACTAATCAAGGGCTGGCAAATGACAGAGGATAAGGATGACAGGTATCAAAGGACTGAGAAAGTGACAAGGAAGGATGTGATCTGAGTGGTATAAAAGGGTGAAAAAGAACCCATCTTATTAGGGAAGACTGTGGGAAAGGACAGGAAGAAGAAGAATTTGTTGGTATAAACATTAATTTGTGTGGAGGGGCCAATAGTTCATTGGTTTGTTTATATTATGATCTCATAACTTTCACAAGTAACTGTTGTCTTCCTGTCTTCCTGTTCTTGTGGATTTGTTGTACATGACGTTAGTGTGTATCACTAGGTACTAACAGTTAAATTGAGTAAAGCAGCCAGTGGGCAAAGCTTTGTCTCAAAAACTGTGCAAGTGATTGGTGCCCTTTAACAGGACCTGCTCTCTGTGTTCTGCCTGCACCTAATTAAATAGTTCTTGTTCAGATTCTATGCTAGTGAGGCTACAAAATAAGCTTTCCAGTGAAAAACAAGCATCTCTTGTTTAATTCAGATGATGATGTTTTCAGCAGGTTGCACTCTACCATAACAGACAGAAGTCCTCATCCTTTCTTACTACAGTTTAGATCTTTCTAGTACGGTCAAAATTAAGAGCTCACAAACTCCTTTCAGTGTTTGTTTCAGCTAGGAAGGAAATTTTCCTTGAAGGTACTGTGTGGAAGGACTTACTTTGTCTTAAATTATCCTTTTTAATTGAAAGGGAAAAAAAAAATAGAGAACAGAACAAACTTTGAAACAAAAGAGAACAGAACAACCTTTGAAACAAAAGAGCAAAGCCCTATCCCTAGCAGGGACTTGAGACCTTCTCCTATAGGGCAATATTGTTTTTTACCAGAACATTTGCAATTATGTGAGAGTAAAAGCATCCCAAAGACAGGTCAGCTAACACACCTCCTTACCACCCTGTTTGCTAACAATTGTAGAAACCAATGGCACAGGCACACCCAGAACTCAGAATCTGATATCTTTTATTCATAGTCGGAATGTGGATCAGGGACCACGAGGGACTCGATCTACTCCTGCGCATTACAATACCCTGACCCGAATGGATAGACACCGTGTTATAGATGACCACTACTCCCCGGACAGAGAGAGGTAAATATCTGACTAGAATTAGATTCAGCTGTAGCCTACCCATCAACATGAATTGCTTAGCTTGGTAGCTCACCAAAGCAAATAGCAGAATTACTGATCTAATCCCACAGATGAGCATTTCCCTACTCATTTATCCACTGGCTACACGAAAATACATTAAACAATAGACAGGGCACACAGGGCTGACAAAACTGTCAAGCCCCCACAGGCATCTTTGCCAAGAGGGAATCTGAAAAATTATACAGTATAAAAGACAAACAATTTAGTTGTCTTTATTTAAAGACAACTTTTGAATAAAAATGATTTCTTATACTGTATGCATAAATTCTTTAAGTGCTGGTTATCTTGGGGGGGGGGGGGGGAGGAAGGTAACAGTAGGTTTGGTCATTTTGGTTGTTGAATAATGAGACATAAAAATGGATCATTTCAGCTCAGTATTAATGTTATGTTCCCACTGGATGCAGAGCAATTCACAGACAGAACATAAGTGTGCCCTAGCACTGTGTTTGTCTGACATCAACTTTATGAGCCATTTTCGTGGGGGAGAAATAATTATGGCAATATGTGTGAGAATGAAATCAGAGTCTTTGTGTTTAGAAGCCTAATGCTTTGCCTAATGGAAACTTCCCAAAGAGTGAGCAGAGCTGTAGCAACCTCTATGAATTTTAATGATGTAAAAAAAAGAATTGCAGGCAATAAATGGGTAAATTAGTTAATTTTGCTGAATAAATTGCAGTAGTGCCTTTGTGATATTAAAAAGATAAAAATCTTTCCCACTTGATTGTCTTCAGGTCAGAAAGTCATGTTATAGAAAGTATTCATCAACTAAAATCTCAGTAATTGCAGTGTTCCTTTAAGCTGTTTTTCTCTCAAATTTTAACAAGTACATTAAGAGTTTATTGCACTTCCTATTGCTTTTTATACCTATACCTTAAACTGCAAGTAAAAAACATACTGGAGGTTGTACCAGCAGGGATTCCTGTAAGCCTGTCCTATACTTTCCATTAATACATTCTGGTTTCAGTTACTTATAATGTTGCCAATACAATTTCCTCTCCCAGGGCTCTCACTCATGAGCCCTAATGGATTTAACTGCTGAAGGGATTGCAGTCCAGGCACACTGCCATTTATTAGCCTTCCAGTAAGGATGGCAGAAAGGAGAGAGTGTTTTCTCTTTAGCTGCTGCTATTTACAGTGGGTACATTAGAGAAATCACTGCTAAACTGCACAATTATCTGCGCTACCAACCTGATGCCTCCATGCATCTGCTGAAGGATGATAACCTCCAACAGAGGGATGGAGTAGGAAGGTGGCAAGATAAATGCGGTCTTGCAAATGTAGCTACGTCTGTCAGAGCTCATGTTTCAGAACCTTTGAGTTCAATTTAAACAAACAAACAAAGAAAAACCCCACCAAAAACCCAACCCACGTAAGGTCCTAGATGCACTCCTCAAAACAAAATGCACCTACAAAGTGCCCATGTTAAAAATAACACAGTTCTGATATAAAAGCCTTCAGTCTTGTGCCCTTTGGAGGAAGAAATTAAAGTACATTCTGTGATAATATACTGATTTTCATCTTGAAAGGCATCTCGATTGAGTAAGTGTCAGTTCACAAATTCTCTGCTGATAATTGCTATTATTTCACAGCTAGAGTCTTCAAACTCTCAGTTGCAATCTGCTGGAATATGTCTAGGAGATAAGCAGGAGCAGAGTTCTGTGCAACTGATGTGACCAAAAGCATGCATGCCACTGAGTGAAAACACTTGCTCTCTAGACAGGAAGAAAATCCCTTCTCCCCTTTAAAAGAAGAGCCCTAGACTATTAAACAAAACTGTTCTGCTAATCTTTTCTATGCAATGTAGCAGGTGAAATTGCACACCCAGTGTTTTATTCTGCAGTGGCATTTGCCATTTTCTAGAGCTTGAGAGCCTGACCTCACATTTTTGTGTCGTTTCTAGGTGTGATTTTTCTGGATGCATATAAAGCAACATGGAAAACATTCTACCACTGAGCACATTGACTCCTCCTTTGTTCAGATGTGAATCTAAGCTTTTAGAACCATATCACTGGTCTCTCTTGCAAAAAGTAGCTAGTTGTAGTAGTTTCCTACTACAATGGCTAATAGAAAGTATAGCACACCTTTCCTTGAAGCCACATAATTTCATTAGTTAAGGCTCCTCTTCCCTTGATCAGCTCTGCACTCAACCTTGCAGTCCTACCTTGATACCAGTCTTTACTTTAGTCCTTCCCACAATACTGAACTTAAATTCCATAGGTCAGCCCTCTCTTTTTCTTTCTAACACCTTTAATGGATTTCCTCCCCTTATATTTTCAAGCAATTGACCCAAAGAACCATCGGTTTCTTACTCTGCAGTGTCATTAAGCTAATTCTGATTTTTTTTTCACATTCCACAGAATGTGAAAATGTGAAAATGTCAGGAAATTGTCACTTGGAGAGTTTGGGACCATTTGGTTAAAGGCAAATACATAACAATAATAACAAAAATATTCCTAACACCCCTAATAATTTCATGCTTGTTGCATTTGGTTTATTTTTTCAGTTCAGAAAGTATAGAAAAGTGTTATCAAAAATGGGCAATATTGGATGTTAGGAGGAAGTTCTTCCCCATGAGGGTGGTGAGAGACTGGCACAGGTTGCCCAGGGAGGAGGTGGAAGCCTCATCCCTGGAGGTTTTTGCAGCCAGGCTGGATGTGGCTCTGGGCAACCTGCTCTAGTGTGAGGTGTCCCTGCCTCTGCCCTGGCAGGGGGTTGGAACTGCATGATCCTTGAGGTCCCTTCCAGCCCTGACAATTCTATGATACACTTGAGTCACAGTCAGAGAATACATTGGAAAAAAGGTGACTATCAAAGCAGTAACAGGATGACAGAAGTTTCTTGTTTCAACTGAGCTTGATCCATGCAGGCTCTAACAGTGGAACAGAAAGTCTTATTTTGTATTCAGAATTCTTTACGGCTATTCCGATACGCACAAGGCTGTCAGAATGCAGTGGCATTCCAATGCTGCATCCTTTCCGCAGCAGGATGTGGGAGTCAGCTTCCCACTCTGATAGGGAAGCTGAGGTATTAATAAAACTGTGGGACATGGTCACAGAGAATGAAAGTGGAAAGGAACAGATTATTTTCTAATGCCTCATCTTTACTATTGAATAAAACATACCAAGCAGTAAAGACCAAGTTCAACTCCCTTTGCATAGTAGGAGGAACAGAACCATCCATGCCACAGATGGTTTGATTGAGGCCCCCTGTGTATGTGTGTGTGTGGTCAAGTGTGCTGCTGAGACTGCATTGATACAGCAAGCCTGATCCTGGATACTAAGAACTTCCAGTTAGGCAACCTGGTCACTGAGACACTGATCTCTGTTTCGCTAACCTCGTGGCTTGCTGGATTTTTATGAAGCTGTAAGGAAATAGATAATAGGTGAGCCATCCAGAATACTGTAAGCAATCTCCTGTTCACTCGAAAGGAGATTTATGTTTGCCTATGTTTTGAATCTCCAGAAGAATAGAAATCTTATTCCTAAAACTATAGTGCTGCCTCATCAGAGTTAATTCAGTATCTTAATATAAGCAAAATGAGTTCCTGGTGCTGTGAGTTGTGTATATGCTGTTCATAAAACAAGTGATGCCTTCGAAGTCTGGAAAGATGCAGGCTAGTATTTTCATTTTGCTATGCCACCCTCTGGGTGGCAAATGTGTGGGTAGTCCCAGTCTCCAGTAAGAGCCATGGTTTGTTGATCTGAAGTTTGCTTAAATGACTCAATAACTGCCTCACTGGTTATCATCTTGGTTTGGGGGTCAGCAAGCTGCCTATTGCAAGGTCTCCTTTGGAGACAACCCCTCTGATTTTGACCCAGAGGCATTTGATGTGGCTTCCACAGTTAACATAGTTGACTTCAGTACTTTCAAGGTTCTCTACAACTCATTTAGGGAGACAACTGAGGCATATTTTACACTACTGAAGCTGGTCTGGTTAATTTTCTGACTGGTTGTAGTGGTGATAGTGGCCTTTCAAATCCTTAAATCTGAAGCCTGCCTCACTAGGTTGGCCAGCTCGCTGCCAAAGATTCTGGTGCCTCTTTTGGAGAGGTGGATTCCATCCCTTCCTAGCAGATTGTAGTCCTCATAGAAGTTCTTACTATCATTAAAGCCAAACCCCTTGCAGTCACACCAGCTGCGTAGCCAGAAGTTGATCTGCATTATGTGCCTATTTCTGTCTGACCCCAATCCTTGAACTGGTAATATGGAAGAGAAGATGTTTTGGGCACCAAGATTCTTCACTTTCTACCCCAGGGCCTCGTAGTCTCTCTGGAGAGAGAGTTTTTCAGGGGTGTTGTGGTATTAGTTCCAGGGTTGCATCTAAATAATTTATTGGCATGTTCATGTGGGTACAGCCCAGGGATGTTCTTGCTGAGGGTGTGCATAGATTCTAAGCAAGCAAAATTGAAGATGATGGAAGTAGTATTTTTTTTCCTAACTGCTTCTTGGCAGCATGCTGCCTGCCAGGCTGTTATGGGTAGGCTGCTGGTGGTGCTCAGATCTGCGCATCCGTTTGAGAGCCCCAGTGCTTCTCCGCAGCCTGCAACGTAGCTCTGTGCTGCTTTTCTCAGTTTCTCGTCCTTCTCAGGCTCCATGTCTCAAATGGGGCACTACCATCTTGTGCATGCCACCTCATTTCTGTAATGAGCTGCAGAGTTTAAACTGCCTAATCAGGGACTGAAGTAGGAAGCTTTTTATAGTAGTGCCTATGCTTTTGCCTTAATTTGACAAGAAGCAGGCACAAAGATCTCTTGTACTATCTATAATTAACCTAATGTGCTTGTAAGGAATATTTACATCCAGCTGATGAAACATTTTATCCACATGCAAAAGAGACAAAGATGATAAGTGTAGGTAATGGAACTACTTGTAGCAATGTGTTTCACTGCAAGAAAACAACAAATGAGTGGCAGATTAAGATAGGAGAAATCAAAGTGAAAGATAAACATGAGATTTTCCATGTTGCAAGTGAAATCAGTGTACACATGCAGTGTGGAGTTTTGTGATTGGACATCCCTGTAAACTACCCAACCCTCAGAGCACCTGTAGACTGGGGACTCTTTTTCCCTCTAGTAGTGCCTTGTAAATTGGAAGAGAAAAAAATAGTTACAAACCAGTTTTTCCTGTACTGTGTGCATGTGGTTGTACTAAAAGCCAAATAACATTGTGGTTTTGATACGTGTGAAATGTCCAGTGCCAGAACAAATACATTGAAAATAGATACATTTAGACACATTCAGAATGCCAACAAAATACAGATTGATTGAGTTTTGAACTTTTGTTTCAAACTGCATTCATTTGGGTTTGGCTTGTTCTGTCACAGATGTTGTATAACCAGGCTTTAATCTAAATTCATTTTTTTATCACAGTAGGACAACTATTAGAATCAGCAATATGCACTCATCAATGGGGGAAGTCTGGAGCTACCTCTCTGAGGACAGGCTTCCCAGGGCCTTTCAGACAGAGTAGGTAAACCTCTGCCAAAATGAATATTCATGCTGGAGTTATCACTGCCTTCAAGCAAGGGAACAGGCAATCTGAGTTCTGCAGATTACTTTCAGACAGACATTTATGTATGCTCCCTTCCTAGCTGAAATGTGCAAACCCCCACATTTCAGCTATCCACTTCTCCATGGTCCCCTCTGGCTTCTCATACAAAGTGTGTGACTCATCAAGATCATTTTACATTTACAACTGTGAACTTCTAATGTTGTTATTAATTTCAGTGCTCTGTACAAATGCTTTTGCAGCTCCTGCACTCTCAGGTTTTGATGTTTTCTGTTGTGTGATGTGTGCCATTCCTTCTCCATCTTATTGTCTCCTGTTTGTGTTTTTCCCCCTGCCATCTGCTCAGTCATTATGTCACTTTGCCTCGTTCCCGGTACACCCAGCCCACAGATCACCATTACAGGGATGCCAGGTATCTGTTTTGCTGTGTGTGGACAATGCATGTACTCCTGCCTACCTACATGGCCCCTTCTGGCTTCCCTAGGCTGTGTGTAGTGGTAGAAAACTCAAGTGTTGAGTTGATAGCAGCATTAGCTTTGTTAATCTCCTGTGTAGACAAACACTGGGTAAATTCTTCACAACTTTCACTTTTTGGAACATGATTTTAAGGTATTTTCAAAAGCCACTAAAGAAAAATATTTGAATCAGCAGACACCAACCCCTACTAATGCTATCATTTGCATATACAAAATGTATGGCTGTCTTAATTAAAGGTCCCAATAGACAAAACTGAAGTGTGAAACCTTTCTTGGAGTCTCAGCTGCTCAAAAGTGCTTTTGCAAAATTCCCCTAAGCTCCATCAGAGTTTTGTCCCAGTGTTTTGTTCTGTTGCTGACATTGCTGGCTTTTGGTGTTGCTTTTGTCCTTATTTCATCCTTTTGTTGCTTTTCATCATGTTCATCCTTTCTGTTTTGGCAGCCAGGACCACACAATGTATCCTCTGTTTTGTGAAGATGCAATCAGATTGCTTCGCTCCCGTAAGATGTGCCGTACCTATTCTGAGGGTGCTTACTATGATCTTGAGAGGTATAATTGATGTGGAGCATGTCAGTAGCACTGCCACTTAGACTTGGACAGGACCATGTTTGGGGTTTCCAAACCAAGAATGTGATGTATGGTTTAAGTGGTAAACACATGCAGAGAAGATGTTGTTAATACTCTGTGAGTATGTATACGTCTGACACTGACTACTCAAGGCTAGGGATAAATCCCAGGAGGAGCTGAATAGTTCTACAGAAATCAGTTTCATGAATTAGGTTATATGGATATTATATGTAAATATCTTTAGATAAACCATATCTTTGCTGGAATTTTCCAGGGTGCTTATAGTCCTTATTATTCTCTTTGAAATAATGAGGAAAAGCCAATCTGCTTCAAAATACACAGAAACAGTCTTTCTGAAGTATTGATGTTTTACTTGATGGAAAAACAGAGTGAAAAGGGGAAGTGTAAGCTGATGTTGTGGCTATGTGTTGTGCCTATGCTGTAATTTATGAGCACTCATGTGCACTCACAATCCCTGTGTGTGATCGCAGAACATTGAAGTTCCCTTTTAAGCATGGAATACACAGCAGGGACAAGTTAGTATTTCTATGAAATAATTATACTGGAAGTCTGATGGCTTTTAAGAGAGGTAATAAGACATGCTGGTGTAGGACTGTGATGTTTTCAGGACTACTGAAGGGAAAAGTTGATGTGGTTGTGTATGACCAGAAAGAAGGATATAAACCTGATAAACGGTGAGCTAATAAAAAGAAAGGGGTGGCTGGAACTCAAACAGGAGATGCAATGATTGGTATGGCTGTTGCTGTACCAAAGAGGCAATGATATGTGAACTTCCTGGCTACCCTCTGGGTATGAGCTCTTCTGAGAAGTTCATTAAGACCGGGCTGGATGAGGCTCTGTCCAGCCTGATCTAGTGTGGGGTGTCCCTGCCCATGGCAGGGGGGTTGGAACTGGATGATCCTTGTGGTCCCTTCCAACCCTGAATGATACTATCATACTATGAAGTTTTGCTCTGGATTTGGAGCAAACCATATTTTCAGTAAGTGTAAAACTACTGTTTGGGTGCAGAAACAAAGTAAAATGTGAAACTTTTAATAGCATCATAGAAATGCTTCTTCCAAAGAAATAGGATTCTTAAAGAGGTCTCTGAAAGGATACACTGTGCTAGGTAGTCCAACCTTTGCAATGCAGTGAAACCTGCATTCTGAAACAATGCAGTGTCACACGAAACCTAATGTAAACAAAGTGTTCAAACAGCTCAGTCTGCATGAAGAAACTTCAATAAGGAGAGGGAGTTTGGGTTCATTTTCTGCAAATCTGTGATGTTCAGGTATTGCAGTGCCATAGGTAAGTTATATACTGGGTTTTGCCTCAGTTAAACACATTTGCTCTAGCTTATCTGAATCTGTTTCAGATTCTTGACTGAATCTGTGGCTCTTCATACACTGCTGGAAGTTGGAACTGTTACCAAACCGCCTCAGACTGAGGATCTTGACTTGCAGATCCTCATCTTTTTTTTCCTACAGAAACTAATGTCTCAAAAATAAAGGGCAAAAGGGACAGTGCTATGTAAAGATGAAAAGCTGGGATTTCATCAGTGAGAGGGAGTAAAGCTTTTCCAGGGCTTCCGGAAGAGCAGGCTTTTAAAACTAATGCCCCCTGGGGGCAGAAAGGAATATCCAACATGAAGTGGAATATTTCTAGCTCAGTGCTAGAACAGTAACTTGAGATCACGTGAGCCTAGTTACTGATCCTGGACTCTGTGGTTCTGAATCCAGGCTGCCTGTGGGTACTGTTAATGTTCAAGTTACTTGAGTCATCTTACCAGATATGAAATATTCTGAGTACCTCTTGGCCACTATTATTTTCCCTATCTTTTAATCTTTTTTGTGCCTTTCCATACTGTCAGCAGTTCTCTAGGCATTTGAGGACCATTTAAAGCATAATTTCTGTCTAGTTCCTCCTCATCCTTTGAAAAAAACACTCTGTAATTTCTTCTTCCTTATTTATTGGAAATATATGAAACAATACTTTCAAAACAATATTTCCTATTTACCCTTGCACATTTTTGTTTTCTGGTTTAATACTGACATTAAATTTACTTTTGTAGTGAAATTGCTAGTCCTGGCTCCTTAGTCCCTCCTGCTTAATTGGCATCACGTTGATGTGAAGCAACCACCTCTCTTCCTGTCGTTCACTTTATTAAGCACCTGAAATTACTTTCCACTTATGTTTGAGCAGCCAACATTGTTCTGCAACAGCCTCTTGTTTGAGCCAGAGTTTTGTGTCTTATGTCACTGTGAATCCCTCAGGTGTCCTACAGGCAAATCGATCCATCAGACAGAATCCCTTGCCTGCCTTTCCTTGATTATCCTGTAGTCACTGACAGCCAGCCCATTAACTCTTGCCTCTCCTAGCAGTTGTTGGTTTCTTCTTGTTTTGTGTTTTGGTTTGGATTTGTGGTTTTGGTTTTGTTTTGTTTTCCCCCCCAGAGTGACTGCTTGGTTTTCTTACATCTTCTCTCAGTTTGTTTCAATTGATGTTTATAAGATTTGATAGTCTTTAGTTCATTAACTCTAGGACACATTTACATTATCAAAAGCCTTCATTTCTGAACTCACTCTTGGGCTCTGATGCTCATCATTTTCTCTTCACCATAGTTCTCCCCTTTTGAAGAAGTCAATTGTTTCCATCCCAAAAGATAGAAGAGACACTGACAAGATGCTTACTCCAGCACACACCTTAGAAAGAGAGAGGCTCACATGCAGCTTCGGTGTCCTTTGGACATGGGACTTGCTCACAAAGAGGTTGCTGCTCAGCACTCCACTGCAGTTTTCCTTGGTTTTATAATGTCATGTTATGGTAGCTCTAGCTGCTATCTGGTATCAGTTCATACTGCTGTGGCTACTCAGACATCAAGGCTGGATATGTTGGGTTTTACTTAAGCTTTTATTCATATCCCCTGCTTCACAGTCCTATAGAGTTATCCAGTCTTGTTCACCCATTTTAAATTGACACATACATGATCTCAATGACAAGAGTAATGTTCTCCAGCTTTCCCCCCCCCAATTGCTTTTAAGATTAAGAGACTAGCAGTTCCTCCCAAATAAAACTCTGCTGAAAATCTCACTGCATGAAATTCCCTCCACTTGCCTACCCCAGAGCTCAGCTCAGTCACTGAGAACACCACACCACGTGCCACTTGAATCTTTTTCTCAGTTTGGAAGTCAATAAAAGCTGGGTTTGTGCCCATTGTTGTGCAGGAGGTGGGGTTTATTTCAGGTGGAATTTCTGTTGCTCTACTTAATGAAACAAAATTTTGCTGCCACTTTGTTTTCTGATTTTTTTGTTGTTTTGTTTTGTTTGTTTTACCAATCAAATTTTCTACCATCAGTATCCTGCTTTTGTCAAAATCTCTCAGATGGTCAAATGCAGCTTTCCTGTTGCTGTAACTTTCCACTCCTGTGAAACATATCTGCATTGATCCAGGGTTCTTAATAAGTTGTTGTTTCTGATTGTGACTTGAAAGTAGAAATTTGCAATGAAAATCTGCTGAACTGTAGTGAAATGTTCTCTGTGCTCATGGCTGTCTGAGTAGTACAGTGAGGGAAAACATCATGAGAGAAGCACCCTTCAAAATGTCTGAACTGTCTGTGCTGTTTATTCCATATTCAGGAGGACTAGGCAGGAGAGAAGAGTGCCTAATTCATATTATGACAACACAACCTATACTCCTGAAAGGTATTTTGTTTTATATAGTTAAAAATAGATAAAGTTGAATAGTTTGGGCTCTGGGTTGGTTTTTCTTTTCTGAATTGTATTCTAAAATTTTTAATTGGACTCCTTGACTAATTAAAGTTGCAGTGCACTGTGCAATGCTTCTGTAAGTACACAGCTAATCTGCACAGAGTCAAGTGCCTCCCTTTCTTTTAGCCCTCCATTAACTTCAGGATCATTTGGGGGTTTTTTGTTGTTGGTTTTTTTTTTTTTTTAACATATAATTCTTAACTTGTAAATTTTTTATCCATTATATGTGGGAGGAAAACTGAATAGTACAGAGAACTAGGTACAACTGAAGGTTCTTTCCCCACTTAACTGCAGCGTATTTCTAATGGCTCATTTTTTTCAGTCACTAGGAGTAATTATAGGACAATTTAGAATCCCCAATTCCATTCTTTTAATCACTGGAGTCACTTAAGAAGGTCCTCAGCTCTTGACATGTCACTGCCTGCTCTGACTGAAAGGGCTGAGTGCTTTCAAATTGATTCTGGTTGCTTGCTGTGCTAGGACCAGAAGTACTACTGTCCTTCCTAAATTTTGCCAGGCATGTAGTGTGTCATGGTGAACATAACATGACTAAAATCTGACACCTGTTGTGAATACTTCAGGAGTCTGTCTGGAAATAGCTCTTTGATAACAGCATTTCATGGTTAAAGAGCTAGGCAAAGGCCCAAACCAAGGAAATCTGAAAAAAAACATAAGCAAGTTGATGTTCTTCTCCCTCTGTGCAATTACAGCAATAGCTCTGGCTGATTTTCACAGTGTCTGAGGGTTTTTACTGTAGTATGGGAGCAGGTAAAGCAGGGATTATTTTTTAACTACTAGCAAGGAATGTGTGGTGTAATTGATTGTTGCTAATAAATACACTCATATTTAGCAAAAAAATGGAATAATTACACTGCAATTTTAAAACCCTATTTATGGCAGCTATAATAAAATGCTTTTACAGAAGAATCCTATTTTTAAATACTGGCTACAGGGAGAAACTGCCTTCAGTTTTAGGGGTACAGATGATAGAAGCCCCATCCCTTGGGGTTTATAAGGCCAGGCTGGATGTGGGTGTGAGCAGCCTGCTCTAGTGTGAGCTGTCCCTGCCCCTGGCAGCAGGATTGGAACTGGCTGATCCTTGAGGTCCTTTCCAGCCCTGACAATTCTATGATTCTATGATCAAGGAGAGTGTCAAGATTATACCTCTCATTCTCCAGCTGTACTCTAATTTAGATTGAACTAAATCTAATCTAAAATTAAATTAACTTAAATTGCAGTAACTTTCATCCAATCATCAATCTGGCTGCAGAGCATCCAATTCAGAAAGAAAGAAAAAAAAAAAGCTATTTCCCATATCGTTAATTTTGATATAGAAGCACCAGGAGGAACTGAGTGATAACCACATGTCTTGTGCTCCACGCTTCCTTCAGTGTATGGCCATGAGATTTGGGGTTACTTAGTTTACAAATATGCTGAAAAAAGCTCTGAAATCTGAGAAATTTGGGGGGAAAAAAGCAAAAGAGTAATGAAAAAGTGCTGCTGTGATTCTCAGGAGCAGGTTCATGAATAAGTTTATTAAAGCTGCTAGCAGGTTTATCCTGCTGTCTTTAACTTGGTTTTCAGTACAGGCAAAGTGAAATTCATATCCGAGGTGATAATATGGTGATCTGCTGGTCTTTTCTGAAACTCCCTGCCTTGCTTCTCACTCATTATCCCACAGAAATCACCAAACAGTGGGACTGTTACAGTCCCAAGGCTTCACCAAAGCAAAATCCTGCAAATCTGGAACTCCAGAGACCCAGCTGAAAATCCTTAACCAAAAGTTGGATGATTTGTATCAGCTGTAGATTTCCTGGAGCGATGCCACATAATCAGTTCAGTCCCTGCTTCCTGAAATGAAAGCAGCTTATTTTTTTTAGGTCCCATTCTGCTTAAGATAAAATATTTCTAGGTGTGGGTTATGTTGTCTTCAACTGATTTGCTGAAATGATGCTGCAAATATTTAGGCAGCCGGTGTTCAGTACCAGATGTACAACTACTTTTCAGTAATGAAGCTGAGTGAAGCAAGTTTCCTTCTGCTTCTTTCTCAATTGCTATAAACAATCACCCTGTCAAATAGAAAAAAAAAAAAAAGCTAAAAATAAAGGAGATAAATTAGGTAAAAATTAGGTTAAAATATTGCTAGATAGGATGTTATTTTTTTGTAAGTGTTTTATCTTCACAATTACAACCTGAACTAGTGGAAAGTGTCCCTGCCCATGGCAGGAGGGGTTGGAACTGGATGATCCTTGAGGACCCTTCCAACCCTGACAATTCTGTGATTTTATTTGTTCCACAAACTCAGTAGCCTTTGAAAATACACAGGCCTCTGTGCAAGAAAAGAGAAGGGATCATTTAGTCATGATGGAACTGGAATCCATTGCTAAACTGCTGGAACGAATAGAGGTGAACTGTGTTAAGAATTATATCAGGAGAAATTAAACATAATCTGCTTGGGTTTAATTTTACTTTTTATTAGATATGATTTTCTTCATGCCTGAGAGGAGTAGGAAATTGCAAACATTTAGCCGGCTTCCCATTTTGTTGAGAAGTGGTCTTGTCATGTGAAATAGTTATTAACAATACCTTTGTTGATTTGTAACGTCTCTTTATTTTAACTGCATTGTGAAGGTGGTACAATGGTGCAAGTTCATGGGCAGATCATGTAGTCAATGGTTCAGCTGAAAATTATGGGTAAGTAAAGAGTGTAGTGTGGCAGAGATGGCTAAAATGTGTTTGTAACCTTGATGATGAGTTCGTTTATAGTTGTACCAAAGTTATTTTTCTTGATGATTTTCCTCCTTGACTCGGGACTAAGGCACATTTGTGTGCTAGACTTTTTCTCCAAGATGAAGCTGGTTTATTCTGTCACAAAGAGAAAAAGAACATCAATTATGTTTGAACTATTTTTAAAACCCTGTTCTGGACCACTTCAATGCAAAAAGGCTTTTTGACTGATAACACCTGCCCACATTTGCGGTGTTGGGGAATGTGCCTTTGTCACCTAATCCTCTTTACTTTTAGAAATCATCCCAGGTCTGTCTAACCTATTTTCCTGTGCAAAGTGCTGTGTACCTTACAACCTTTAGTTCTTCCCAGCTGCAGTTTGCTGCTGCTCAAAGGAGTGCACAGATTTTCCTTGCCATTAATTCTTTGACTTCACTCATTCTCCTTAATTTTCTTCTTGCACTTGCAAGATTCCTCTTCTTTATTTCTTTTGTGAATGTGCATAGAGCTTGCTTCTTTCTGCCCTTCTGTGCCTTGTATGTAGGAGCTGGACTGTGCCAATGCCATATTTTGGGTTGGTGTGGGTTCAAAATGCTGCTAAATCCTGAAGTTCTTAAGTGAAACTCTGACAGAGTTACTGAGAACCTCTCCTTGATGAAGACTAAGAGTTGCAAAAGTGTATCTCAAAAATATTTGTTGTGAGATTATGCAAAGCAGACCCTACTTTGGTGCCTCAAATGCTATAATTTTGTGTACAGAAATACTTAATGCCATGTAAACTGAGCATTAATACTGATTGAAGTACTTATTAGTAAATTAACTGCTGGCCATGTTTTTATGTAATTTTGTGGTTTTGTTTGTTCATTTGTGCTGAGACAACTTAGTAGCTCCCTCTGAAGAAAGTTGTGTATCTAAAACATCACTGGGAGGATGTTTGCTTATACTGAGTTGAATACAGCAAACCCTATCAAATGATAGTATATATTGAAAGCAGAAGATACATGTGCATCTCTATCAGGGAATAATCACAGTTCACCTGCAGTCCTAAGGCTACTTAAATCAAATTGTGATTTATATTTGTTCTTTATATTTTGACTAAAAAAGGAATCCTGTTTAAGGAATTCAGAGACTGAAGGGGAGCACAAGTGACTCTGTTGACTAGAAACTAAACAAATATGGTAAAACCAAGAATTTATCCTTCAAAACTTTAAGGCAAGTTTCTCTGGTCCATAGAGAGGAGAGAGCTGTAAGGGTCTTTTGGCTCAACATTTGTGCAGCCACAGAGACTTGTCTGAGACCATATTTCTTCCTTAGCTTTTTGAGCAGAGTGCAAGTGTTTGCTGGCTCTTCAATTTGAATGCTTGAGGTATACCCTTAAGTTGTGCTTGTGGCAAGGGCCAAGCTTATTAATTCTTCCTGTGAAATTGCAGAAGCATTCTGAAAATGGGCAGCATTTGGTGGGGGCTGGAAGGATTTATTACTGTATAGATGATAACACAGGTAAATAGCAGGGAAAATACAGGTTTGTAGCTTGAAAAATAAATTGATTTGTTAGTAGTCTGACTCTATTTATATTTAGCTCAAAAAAGCTGTGGAAAAGAGGGCCAAGAATATTTGTTATGAACCAATGTGACTCTTAGGTAGACTGTAAGGCACGGAACATAATAGAATGAAGACTATGAAATGAATCAATGGATTTACAGAATGCCTTTAACAGCAGCAGTGTGTTATTTTGTTCATTCATACATTAAGAGTATAAAAGATAGTAAAGTCATGTGCAATTGCTTATCTTGGAGTTATTTGGTTAATCATAGCCTCATAAAGTGTTAGAGCTTCAGTAAAGTTAGAATCACAGGTCTGTTGCCAAAACTTCAGGCAGAGAAACATATTTGTAATCTTTAGCCCAATTTGGGATAATTTACTACTTAAATGCCTGCTATATTATTCATCTTTTAAAATGTTAGTGGAGAAAAGGAGGTCAACTAGATAGAGTATGCTAAGTACAAATAAAGGTTATTGAAGATCTAATGAGAAAGAAAAGAATCCCACAAAATCCACCAGGAACCAAATAGTTCTCAAATTCTAAATGCAGAACTGCTCTGGACAGAGACATCTTTAGGTGCCTGACTAATTTTAAGCTTACAACTAAATGACTTGATTAGTCTATAGTCTAAGTGCTCCGGCGAGCTGCATTTGGACATTCAAACCCAGCTGGGAAATGATTTTTCTCTCAATGCTTCCCTCTCAAGCTCCTCCATGCATTTTGTTATGCACCACTTTATCTTCAGTGGTGAAATGCATGTTCATTAAAATCTTTGAATGTTCCTGTCATAGAACATACATTGCTCATGCATTTTGATATAGCATCCAAACTGAGTGACTGAAATAGTGAGTCTGAAATAGGAAACAGTATGAAATAAAGTTATAAAGCTGAGACATTTATGCTTTGACACACTTCTGGTTTTAGTAACTTTCTGTTTTTAACAACTTGGAGAGAATGACAGCTATATATATTCAGTTACAAAGTTGAGCTGAGATGGGGAGGGAGAGGATTTTAGCCCTCTGAGAATGTTGAGTTCCTAGTTTTATCAGGAACTTCAGTGATCTATCTCATGAAGACACAGATGTGTTGCTGCAGTGTGATTCTTGAATATGAGTCAGTTGAGGGACTGTGTTAAAGACACTGGAAGTTGGAAGCACTTGACAAAATACAAGGTGCTATGAAAGGCAGCAGGCTATGCAAATGAAAATGTATGGCAGAGGTACGAGAAACAACAATTGAATAGCAAACAACCTATTATACTGCAGCAAAAATCTGCACAAACCTTGCAGTCTTTTAAATTAGTAGGGAAAGAATAGCTACAAACATTTTGTCTTATAGACACAATGAAACATGAATAAATGTTAATAATATAAAGCAAGGCAAAGAAATTGGTAAGACAGAAGGCAATACATGTGTTACTTGAATTCATTGGTCCACCTCTGTGTAAGGAAATAGTAGTCTGCAAGATTCATATGTTTTTTAACTACCTTTAAGTAAAATACTGATGACTGCCTGACAGTAGTTGAAATGAGCTAGTTAAATGAGGTTAGTATTGTTATTGTCAGCTCATTTTCTGTGTGTGCTTTCATTTGAGTGCAGTTACTAATATTGTTAACTGGAAGTGAAGAAGCCTCTTTCTCAAAGGCATTCACCACTTGTTTTTATTTGTTGAATGCTGAGGATTCTCTATGAAGAAGTTGCTGGCATTTTTACTTCAAATGCACAAGTTGCTTTTCTATTCTTCCAAAATACACACAGCTAATTGGGTCTGGTTTTACAGATTAAAAGGATATGAAATGTTTCAGCACAACATTTCAGTCTGTATTGCTCCAGAACTGACACTATTTAGTGATGTTATTGATATTTGATTGGAATAGCTATTCTATTATTCTAGACCTCTGATTTCATCCATGGAATCATTAATTTGGGAACCTTGGCAAAACTGTCTGGTCTAACTCCCTCCTTAAAGCAGTGCTTTGCTATTCTTTGGTAAATCTATTGGTGATGAAATCTATTTTGGAGAGTAAATCTCTACAGATAAGAACTTTCTTTAAGCATTTTTATAATTGTACCATGCCATCACCTGTTAGCATGATTAGAATGACTACAGTAGCATCCCCAAAGTGCCTGCAATGTCATTTACTAACCCAGGCAAGCTGTTAAGCAGCTGAGATTCTGTAGCTGTTGAAGTCTGCACATAACACTATGGAGCACTGGCTTCACAGCCAAGTTCTCTGCTTTGCCTGCTTAGCTGAGTTAGCTAGAAGAAAAGTAGTTCAGATACTGGCATGTTACAGTTTAGTAATGCTTGTGACTGTCATGTAAATATACCTGTAGTTCTCACATACACCATAGTGCAACGTGTGTGTGAATAGATCCTGTGAGTGTGTGCATGTAGGTGCATAGATCTGTACACACCAGACATGTAAAGCATGGTCCAATATTACTTCAACAAAAATAGCTTGCTTGGATTCCTGGGTTTGTTTATTTTATGAGAATACCTAAAAGCATTCAATTTCTGGCCTTTAAAAACTATAGCAGCCCATCATTGTATGTTAAGTTTCTGTGTAGGTATAGGTGAGTGCTTTGGGGAGATACCCAGTCAGCAGTCTATCTCGAGAGTTGGCAGTTACCTGCTCCTTCCCATTTTCCCCCTTTCCATTGCAATACTGAAGTTTGCTTGGTGCTAGAAACCTCCCTCCTTTGTAGACATGCTTATCTGTGTTGTGCTAACAGAGGATCTTGTGTCTGTGACTAAACAGCAAAGTTCCTATAGCTAGTAGAAGAATAACATGTCCAAGGATTGAAATCCAGCAGCCATCCACAGACACTGACAGGTATTACCATTGTATGTTAGCTGCAGTTTGAAACGATGACCATTAGAAAACGTATCCCTGCCTTTTTCTTGTTCTGTGCTCGGTGTTTCTAGATGCAAGAAGGTGCATTAGGAGCTGGACTGTAGCCACTCTAATCCTACAGCAAATCTATTTTTATTTCTTCAGCTTTTTGTTACAACTTAGTCCTAAAACTGTGATTGGCACGATCTTATAGCTTGCTATTTTCCAGTCTTGTACACAGTAAAAGAACTTAACATTGGCATCCAAATAAATTTATTTTAACTTCCCTTATTTTTTTGGGGGGGGAAAAAATAACTTTAATTTGTGTTACAAGCTGTTATGATGGCTTGCTGTTGCAAAAGGTTCATCTTTCATAAGGTGCTGTTTTTTCCCCACATGAGTTCAGATCAACGATTGCATTCACTTGTTAAAAACTCTCAGTTTTTATTTGCAAAGAAAAGTAACAAATCTGAGAAATTAAAAATTAGAAAGAGTTTTGGTGCTCTGCATTGGAAAAAGAGTTAGTGTTTGAAATGTCCAGAATGTGAATACAGAACAATGCAGATAAAGCAGTAGTTAAACCAAGATGTTGTAGCACCTTTTGTTAGATACCGTAGTTCCTAGTGTTTGCGTTGGTACCTGCATAGTGTGAGATGCTGATCCTAATTTTTTGTATGTGTTTGGAATGGTTCATTAGATTGTAAATAAACACAGAGCTTTCTGCATGGTGATTTAAGGAGAGCTCAAATGGTTTCAGAGCTGCTTGGCTGAGAAGCAAAAAGTGCTGTACTCTTTCCTCAGTGCATGGGAGAGTTGCAGGCTCACAAGTCTTGTTAGCTTTGACAGGGGCACAGGCCACCTACCACACGTATTTTCCTTAGAAAAAGTAGAAGGATACTATGACAGGCAATACTAAGTGGAGGAAGTCATTCTCTGACATTTAATAAACTGTATTTTTTATAGTGAAAAGTCTGATAGCAAAGATAAACAGCTCCAGCATCCATTAAAGTATTATTTAGATGTTGAATAATTCATCTTAGGCTATTTTCCTCTTTAAGAATCATTAATTCATATGATGTGATTTATCATGAGAAAAGAGGAAGTTTTCATCAGGGAGCATAAGCCCTCATGAATATCTGAAAAGTTATGAACTTCTGCTCTTTATTCATGAGGTCTTTTTAAAAGTCCCACTCTTGGCTGAACTGTGATGCTATGGAAAGCAAGGAGCTTTCCTGCCCAAGCAGGTTATTGGAGTGATGGGACACTTTGTGTCTAAAGAACTCGATCATATAGCACATATGATTACTGTTTAAAGGACAAAACACATGGGAGGACAGAGAACAGTCAGTAAATCTATCTTGAGTTGTTCTTTATATGTGTATGACCTAAAACAATGCGCTGAAGTTTTCAAGTGGAAGACTTGTGTGCTTGCACAGTCCATCATTTGCTGCTGTGGGTAGTGAGAGGGTCACAGCATGTAGCTTGAGGACAACAACCCAGTTTCACCTCAGGATTCAACTTAGTCTTAAATTCCTTCAGTCTGCAAAACAAGAGTGATGCCAAAGCTTTACCTAAAAGCAAAAGGTTCACCGTCAGGATTCAGCTTCTCCTTTACTTGCGGCAGCTCTTGAAGCCTTTATCTGTAGTGATTAGCTGCAGTGGCTACATGATGCTCTGCAGAATACAGAACCTGCCCACTAAGCCATCAGTATGATCCTAACAGTAATGCCTCCCTGCCTTCTAGTACAGGGAATGGCTCACATCTCTAATATTCTCAAAAATACTTTTCATACTATAGCTGAGGAGAATGAGGCCTTAGGAGTAACAAGTAAAAAGGACTTAACTTCTCATGAAGTGTTTGTGAGAATCATGTGGTTGTTACTCACCTGGTCTGTATGTGATGCTGGCTGTTGGGAGGAGAGAGAAATAGAGACTGGAAGGATACCTCTGGTGTGCTCCTGCAGTCCCTCACTCACAGGGAGGGGAAGGGTTGTTCTAGCTCTCCCCTTGTGACAGACTCAAAGAGAAAGTCTCCGAGCTCACAAAGTTTCTTCAATATGTAGGTGAATGAGGTAGGGGTGGGGTGTCTGGCCCCTGCTCCTCTTCTGTTCTAATTTTGGTGACTTCACAAATATTTTTGTTCTTGGAATTTGTTCTCACAGTCTTAAGTATTTTTTCCAATGGTAATTTTTTTTGACCACCATGCTGATGGCTGGTATTTTCCTGACCTTCCATAGCACTGACACTTCTCTTAAACACTTGCTTGAAATGAGCATCAAAGCTAAGGTTGTGTTTCTTTGTCTATTCACGATGTAAAAGAAGCGAGACAGTGGATGTTTTTGCTGAGGAAGCTTCCCATTCAGAAACAGAGCTGGTAGAAGAAGAAGTGAGGTAATTTTGTTGTGGTTTTGTACCAGGCTCATTGTACTTTTCCTCGAATCTGTAGTGCCTCAGCTTACAGTTGCCATTATGTGTCCCACTGTGGTGTGTTTGCTTGTTAGGAGCTTGTAGATGTAGGTCCGTGGTGAATGGTATTATTCTGAACCTGTCTGTGGCAATTCCTTTGTATGCTCTGGGAGTCCAATCATTACCTCATGGAAGGCCTGAAGAGACATTCATTTTAATGAATCTTCTGTCAATCCTTTCAGCAAAGCTAGTCACCCCAGAGACAACTTACACGCTGTCTCAATATGGGTTTTAGAAGTAAAATGCTGTTAATAACATAAGAACCTTCATAATGAGGCTGCGGTATGGCTCTGCTTTTTTGATACTAATTAAAATTTGGCTTCTTGTTACACTTAATCACCATCCAGTCACTCTTTGTATTAACTGAGTCCATTGTAAAATGCATGACTTAGCTCAAGGAAAAGTCCTGAAGCCTACACGTTCCCCATTTGTATTCTACAGCTGTTCAGTCACTCAAGGAGAGCTGGAGGAGTGTCAGTTTAATGAGTGTTCCCATCATAATAAGTAATACCACCAGGGTATGGATTTTACTTTTAAAGTTTCTTTGATTTAATGTGTTTTAGGACAGGGATAGCAAGTATCACTCCTTGCAAACAGACCAATTACACTGTGAAAAAAAAAGGTGACACTTGATTACTTTCTGGAAGCAACGACATAATTAATCACCTAAGATAGTAAAAGAGCAGAGTGCTTGATCAGCGGATTCTCTTCTACTCAGTCTAATTTCTCTCCATTGCAACTCTAATGGTAGCCTTTTCCATTGCTGTTTTGGCACAGCTCTTTAGGCTTTGGGCTAGAAGAGTTCTGTTTTATTAGAGACCAAATTTTGTCTAGCTGGTGGAACCTCTGCAGGTACTGAGGATGTAGTAAGATTTTCATCTGACTGCATTCCAAGCACCATAAATGAATCCATCACTATAGCCTAGCCTATATTTTGACACATATCCTGAGTCTAATAATAGTTAACACTGCAACATAGTAATTATGACATCTGGAATAAGAGTCCTACCTCTAAAGACAATGCAGTCTGGGAAAAATCTAGCCATGTGAGTAAAAATGCTCAATTGAACCACACAATTAAATGAGTGCTTAGCTTTACTGAGACTTAATATTATGTCATCTATTCTGTTCTGCCAAGTTTGATGTATTAATTAACAACATAACAACATATTTTTTTTTTACCCAGAAATTGTCAGGAAACAGACTATTGCATGGGTAGTCATTACTGAGACATTGGAAACATTTCAGCCCATTTATCAAGAGTATGGAGCAAGCCAAATCATACATGTATATGAACGAATGTATGTTATTAAGGAACCAACTCAGAACAATGCCCCTGCTTCCAAACCGAACATAACAACATATTTTGCTCCAAACCAGTGTCATGCAGCGTATTTTATAATTAACAGAAAAGCTAAAGGTCAACTGAGCTGCTTTCTGACTAACATTACAGGAATTGTGAAGCAGCAGATAGACAGCCATATCAAAGATCCAGATCAACAGAGCAACGTCCTATGCTAGAGCGGACCAACTCCCGCTCCCGATCCACAGAGCGTCCTGACTCAAACCTCATCAGGTCGATGCCTTCATTAATGACTGGAAGATCTGCCCCTCCTTCACCTGCCTTACCGAGGTGAAACAGACAAATCAATCAGACTAATCCCCTTCTGCCCCACCAGCTCACCATTTTATTTTCCTAGTAGCTAATTGGTATCGCCTCATCCTTAGCCGATCACTAGTAGCAATAGATACTAACCCTTTCAGCACCAACACACTATTTATATCCTGCTCTGGATATAATAGTGTGATTGCCTTTGCAAGCTGTTTGCTGACGGTGTTTCAGTGCATTTGTTTGTGATTTCTCATTGATCAGGAATCTTGGGTGGTTTCCCACATAAAGCAACTCATAATTATCATACTCTTCTCCTGCAGTATGAGAAATTGTTTGTGTTCATCAGACATCGCTTCTGGAGCAACCATCATAACAACATCAACTGAAACTATTTATATATATATGAAAAAATAAATATATATATAAGTTTCTTTAAATGGACTGTACTAACTTTGTCTATTAATTACCATTTTAACCACCATTTTCTCTGACAACATTTTACTGTGCCATAGTCTGTACTGTTCCTGTTTGAGTGCTGTACTTTACTGATTGACATTTGGAAGATTTCTGTGCATTGCTCTTAGCTTAATTAAACAAGAAAATGATTTTGGTGTAGCTGATGTTGAGTAAAGCCTCTCCTTATTTTAGAGCTGCAGAATACATTCTTTCGTTGTCTGAAAGTTCTGAGATCCCCAGTGCAAGGTAGAGCCAAACACCAGTGTCTTTTCTCAGTGTATTGCTTTGTTTAGACAAATCTCTGTCATCTCTTTGCCACTTAATGGTAATTTAATCAAATACCAGCTGAGTAAAGATCGTTGAATTTGACTTGTGAGTAATTTTCTGTGTATGTGGGTATTATATCCATATGCACATGAATATACACACAATGCAATTTCTGGCTTGACTGTGCAAACCAGCATCTTACAGATGTTCAGCCTCCCTTTGGCTTCCTTTTCTGTTTCACAGAGAGATTTCTCTTTATGACCAGCCTCTTTCTGAAAAGAGTTAGTTTCATTGTGGGACTGCAAGGGTTCCAAATGATCGAAAGCCTGCTCAGGCACGTTATCAGTTCTCAATGGTGTTTAAGAATGAATTTGTCGTTTAATGTCTGTGATTTGTTTTAATATGTGTCTCATAGGTCACATCCTCGAACCGGCTCTGTTCAGACAAGTCCATCAAGCACTCCAGTAGTAGGGCGAAGGGGCAGGCAGTTACCACAGCTCCCACCCAAGGGCACACTGGAGAGAAGTAAGTGTGTGTTTTTCTCCTTACTGACCTGGCAAAACTGCTCATGAAGGTAGATTACATTTCTTACTTTTTCTTTTGGTATTGCAGTTGAAATCTCCTCAGTTCTTGTGTGCAGAATTAGGATTGAACAGCAGTGTATTTTGTACTGTATCTTCTATGATGTTTTAGTATCTGACTCTTGGTTGAAGCGAATCATCAGCTGTACAACAATCAGCAAGAGTGCAGCATACATGAGCCAAGATGGACTAACTGTTAGCACAATCCTGTTCCTTTTAAACTCAATAGGTGTTCTGGCACTGACTTCAACAGGCACAGGAAATGATTTTTGTGTGCTGTTTAGTGATGAAACCTGGCTTTATGGGGAGTCAGGAGCATAGCTGATCACTTGTGGGCTCACGTGGAGTGTGTCATACAACACCTCTGCACCTCGACACAGGGAGAGCAAGAAGAGAAGTAATAATCCTTAAAATAGGAAAGGTCAGCAAGATACTTAATGATCCCTGTTTTGCTGGAACTGTACTTGTGCTGATCTTTAATGGCTCATAAAAGTACTGGTCAGTGAAGACATATTCCAAAATGTTTAGAAACAGAGATCTAGAAATACATTTTTAATACCAAACACATTCTCTCCCTTCCACGTCTGATAGATGTGCTCTGCAAAATCAGTCTAAATGGCCATATACAATCCTTTCCTTTTCTTTTAATCCTTTGTAAGTTGTATATTATATCTTTTATAAAGCTTCTGTTGTTTTTAACCCCTGTGCTTTGGTTCCCTTTTGTTTGTTTGTTTGTTTTGTTTTTTTGTTACTTTCCCTAGACAATGGAGACAAGGAGATAGAATCTTACGAAGGTCTGTACATAAAGGAGGGTTTGTTTTTCACCTGAAAGCCTTTTTCAGGGGCTGTAGAGGGAAAAAGAAACCCAACTGCAATTGATGTTACTCGATTGCTCCTAGTCAGAAGGATTGTCACAAGTATTTAGTCTTTTTTAATATTCAGACCTGTGGCTGATAAATGATGCAGAATTCTCCACACACACAAAAGACACCAAATAATACTGTCTAAACACAATGATCATCAGCATCAGAAAAGTACCTGGACATGTCCTGGTTTATGACTACCTAGGATTTACACTGAACAACAGTTAGCCTGCATACAGATGTATCTTTTCAGGATCAGCAATTCAGGCACATGTTGAAATGTAAACATTTGAGGTTATTTGGCACATTTGATGTTAGTCATTCAGGCAGGTATGTTATGATGTTACACAGCTAAATCACTGGGTGATTTTCAAACAACACAGGAGTAAACTTCCATTCAGTTATGATAGTCTTTTAAAAAGTTAAAATGCTTCTGCTTAAAATTAAATCCCCTGATATTGTACATCCTTAAAACCATTTCATTTGCTTAATAGCAAGCCACAAGATATCAATTGCAGTCCTTTGTTATACCACTGAGGTTCTATATGTAGTATTAATGTATCTGTCTCATCAGACTTTCTAACTGAGTATTTGCAGTGTTTATTTCCATTCTGGAAGCAAAGCTTCATGAAAAGAGAATCCTTTTCTCAGATCATCCCCCTAGAATATTCATTTCTGTGTCGTCTTGTGTGTTGTGAAATGCCTATATCAAGTACAGTCTAGATATGCCAGGAAATCAGCACATCTGAGCACGTGATGTTTGCTGTCATTGCTGCATCTGCTTGTGTGTTTCACCACTCTCCCCTCTCCTTTGCTTGGTATATCTATTTAGACTGTGAGCTCTCTAGGGCAGCAGTTGTGAAGCGCTGCCTGTTTCTCCTGTGCTCAATTAGTGAGGGTATCAGTCTTATTTACATCTTAGGCTCCAGAGAGGAGAACAGAATAAATACAATAAAATAATTATTTTTTATAGGAGAGCTAGAATTGTTTGCTCTGGTAAGTACTGTTGGGATTCGAGAGATTCTACTTGTTTGTGCTGGAAGGCTGAGCAATATTTTCCTGTACCTCTGTCTAAAGCAGTCTTTTGAATAATCTGGGTGATAGAAACTTGCCAAATCCACGGGTATTAGAGTTTTAATATACAGTCAAAATATCACCAGTGACTCCAGATACAGTAAGTAGACACATTTCATGGTGAATTTTACATGTGTAAGGGTGGTAAAGGTTGAAAACATGATATAGAGATACAGCATTCAAGGAATTGTATGTAATTTTCTGCCATGAATCAAACCCTTCTATTCTAACAGCAACACAGTTCTGCTTTGAAGCTTTTCCTATCCTTGAGGATTTTCTAGTCCTTTTCTTTAAGGAGTAGAAGATCCATTACAGAGAAAAAGGAATTGGAAGTCATCTTAGTTTTGTATGAGAGAAAAGCATCACTTCTCTGTTTGTAGCTCCTGTGCTAGTCTTGTTTAGTCAGATTTGGATGATCTGTGTTTGCTACAGGGTTGAAACAGCATAACATTGCTTAAAAGTAGAAGAAATGCAAGGACTTCAGTAGAAATGATGGAGTAATATGCAGTTGAAGAGGGATTTTTTTTTCCCCCCCGATAAAGCACTCGGTATTGTGTGGGGTATGGTGTGCTTATGCCTGTGTGACTAGAACTGGAAGGGAAGGCATCAACAGCTCTGGGGAACTGCTTTCCAGATTAGCATCAAAATTAACAGACATTGATTTGGGGGAGATATAGTTCAATAAGCTGTAATATGTGGTTGCAGGTTTTTGCTCCAGGACATCTAGGTTTCCCCAGAATAATTTATTTCAGATTTCTGAACTAGCCAGAGAAGTGTGCTTTTCAGAAACCCAGCTGTGAGTAGCTGGATGCATGCAGAGTGCTGACCAATTCCTTAGCATGCTGCCTAGAGCAAAACAACAACAATCCCTGGATGCCAAGAACAGCATCCTCACGCTGGCACCCTTGGATTGGAACATGCTGCAGAAGCCACCTCCTTGATGTGCTGGCCCCTCTTATTGGGAAAACATTTTTAGCTTATCTATATGGTTGGGTTTTACTGGTTAAGGAATTGATACCAAAGAGTATAAAAAACAGCCACTCCAAGCTATAAAGTAGACTGGGGGGTTAGGGCTTCTCTAGGGAGTTTGGGTGGGGATTTGGCTAGGGGTCCAGTGTAGGGATGCTGCTAAGGACATGATTGGGAGTTCTGCTTCTGTTAGTGAGCTACTTCTGGCTAAGGCTCTGGTGTAAGGATGCTGCTAGGGATATGCTCAGGACATCTTTGTCTGCTTCATCTGTTAAGGGCTTTGGGGACTTCTGCTGTTAAGGACACTGCAAGACTCTGTAATGCTAGGGACTCTATAATGGTATAATAAAGGACTTCAGAGAAGACTTCTGAGATTCTCTGCATTTCTGGAATCTTGTTGCTATATGGCAGCAGGGTTTATGCCTTCATTCATCACCCAGTGGCAAGATGTTATAAGGGCTCTACAACTACATTCAGCTCCCCCGGACCAGGGGATGATAATTTTAGCTATGCTTTTTGAGAAGAGAGGCTTGGACTTTTATTTCTGGATAAATTAAAGCAAGATCAAGCAGAAGATGCTTGTAAGCTAATTATCTGTTGCTATACATCTGCCTTCTCTGCTTTAGTACATATTGTCTGCTTGCTGCAAGAAATTGACAACCAGGGGTATTAAGGGCTGCATGTGACTGTCATTACTTTCAGAGGGATCTCACTGGAGCAAACCTGAGATATTAATGACAAATGGATTTATTTAATCTTAAATTAATTGACAAAATAATTTTTGCCACAGACTGAGGGTTTGTATGTTACTCTGAGTGTCTTTTGTTTGGTATTTACCTTTTATTTGAGCAGCTTGTAACCAAGTGTGCATGTTTTTGTCTTGTTTCCCCCTCCACCCTCCCTCTTGTGTCTTGCTTATACAAATGCAGCAGGAGATGAAGAAAGCAAGCATACTGGAGTTCAGGAGTCAGAGGTCAAGGCAGGTCTGTCTGACCACAAGTGCCTATCTCCTCTAGAACTATTTTCCCCTGAGCATGTAGGGAAGCTTTACCAACCAGCTTGGAAATGCATTAAAAATCAAAGTCCACACAGTAATGATATCACTTTATGTCTCAACAAGGCAAATGAATGCAGCAGAGGTTTTTTACCAGTTTGTGAATGCTTCTAATAGTTCAACCTACACACACAAAAAGGCATCTCTTAATTAATTTTGTTTATCCTTCTTTATGAAATGAATCTGACACCCCTTAGGTGTGATGCCCTGTACTTTGCATTGATTGAAGTAAACACTATGACATCCTGACACTTACTTTTCATCTAGTTTGTGTAGGCAGACTGATGATGCTCAATAAAAGTAGTAGGAAAGTGCATGACATGGAAATACTTGGACTGTTTTGTGTTATGTCCCTCTTCGTGCTTGGAAGACAGTTCAGCTGGTAGAGAAAGGAAGCTGATATGATGATGATCAAATCAAACAGATGCATATGTTTTGTCAACTCAAACACCCTGTGACTGAAAGATGCAACTTTGCTTTCTAATTCCAGGGAACACACACACTGTACAGGTTCAAAGACATGCTGAGATCTTTTTTTCAGGCATCATTTTTTCTGCTCTTGTTTCTTTCTCAAAGGAAGACTCCTAAGAGCATAAATGTGCGTTTATGTGCCTTGCCAATAGGGCACTCTCTTGTCCCTGTTGCTAAGACAATACTTAACAGTGGTGGATGCAGAAGTGTAGCCCAGATAAGCATTTCTGGTTATAAATGTTTGAGGCTAGACCAATGCTAAACTAAGCTGCCTAAAGGTAAGCAGTGCAGCACATACCTCAAGGTCTACAGAATGAAGCCCAGAGAAGAATAATGTACTGAGAGTATTACTGCAGTTATGTGAAGAGAATTAAATGCTGCAGAAGGGTGACCCCAAAAAAATGGCAGGCTGAACAAGAAACACAGCTGGTACTGGCTGGCAGGAGAAATTACTAGCTAGACATAAGTGTGCCCAAAATGCCATCCCTGCTTAAAGGTGTAAGGCTTGAATCAGAGTTGGTTTGGAATCCCATGTGCTAGACCCTACTCTTATTGCTATTTAAGAGCAGGGATAATTCCTGTGGTAGGGATCATTGCTCACTCAGCAATCCTGATGCTAGAGGCATTTCAGGAGTTGGGAGCTGGAGAGCAGGATTACTTGTACTTTTTTGATTGTAGTTTTCACTTAAGTGTCGAAAGCTTCCTTTAAGGTCATTCCCTCCCCATTTTTCATTACAGTACAGCCTCCATTTGTCTTGCTTGTGTTACAGTCCTGTCTCTGTGTGTCTCGTTTGCTGCTGTGTTTACTGGCGTGGTGTTCACTGTGTGTCTTGTGATAACAAATGTCGTGCATGGAGTTGCCCTAACCTAGTTTGTATGTGCTGTAGTCTCGTTGTTTCATCTAACTGCTAATCATCATTGTCTGTTTTTAATGTTGTAAAGATTATGAGGAAAACCACCAAACCCCACCAGTTAATGGGCGAAAAGGCAAGTTGATATTGCTAGTGAATTGTGAGTGCTTGAGAAATTTCACTTACCTCTTGCTGCATGTCTGTGGTGCTTAGTTTTGCTAGTCCAAAATCAGTAGCTTTGTGTGTGCCCAGCTTTGATGTCTTGCTCTATTTCTTGCACTTAAAATAATTATTTCCAATGGTGGTTTTAAAGTCTTGTTTTGGATTCAAAAGCTACAGGTTATTTTTTCCCCTATAGTTAACTGTATTACTGAAGAAGCAGTTTACAGCACCTAGATATGTGGCTGTGTTGCCTGTCTAGAGCTAGAGGGGCAGTCTCTGTGCTTTTGCTCAGTCAGGAATTCTCAGTGTGCCTTGCCCTAAGACAGAAAGTGCAGTTTGCAGACATCAGCAATATTCTTAGAGTGGAATCTTCTGTAGGAGAGTTTCAGTTTGAAAGGACTTCTAAGATCAAGTCCAACCATTACCTACCTTTACTGAGTCTAGTGCCAACCCATGATGGTTAGACATGTCCCTGTCTGTTGTCTGCATTGTCTTCCACTTTTTACCAGGTCTGTATATTTATGCATCACTTTACTGTATATTTTACAAGTTTGGTATATTTTTGCTAGTACCAGGAGGGCTGGACCATTTTAATGAGGATGTACTGGTAGAGCAAGGCTTGTTATTAGCAAGCATCTCTCTAGTCTACTTCTTTTTCATGTTCAACATTCCTTTCTATTTCACATGTTGTAGAAATTTAATATAAACCACTGAAATGCTATCAGGTGGGTTTAGATTTCTTACCTAAAAATGGAACAGGCATGTTGCCCTGAGCAGACACAGTTTACTTTGAAGGTTTATTTCAGCTCATGCTTCTAAATTGCTATGGTAATTTTGAAGAAATCTCTTATTTTTCCATGTGCTTCTAAAGCCATGTTACATTTAGGCTTTGCCTCACCAAGATCTTCTGCTGGTGAATGAAATAGCATCAAGGTAGTGCCTTGGCTTTATTAAAATTTGGCTATTTACATATCCATCTCTACCAGGAGCCCACATGGGGATTAACCCCTGTTGCACTGTTGCAGGCTTTCTATTCCCTGCAGTAATTTAGCAGAGGAAATGAAGGGATCAGTGGAGCAGGGATTCAGTTTTTGCTGTGCTGGTTCATTGTGTTGCAGGGAAAACCACACATTTTTTTAATATGCCACTTATTATTTGGTACAGACAGACTGAATGAGATCCCTGTGCAAAGGGCACCATGTCAGCAGCCCTGCAGAATAAATGCATGGGGTCACCTCCCTTACTCTAGTGGCTGTGCCACCATAGTCCTGAGTGAATTTGAATGCTGGAGGTCTGCTGCTATAGCCCTAATGCATAGTAGTTACCAGAGAGTTCAGTGTCCTATACCTTTAAGATTCCGATTTCAATCCTGGGAAAGCTGGAGGTTTTTGCTACTTACTTGAGGTAGACAAACCAATCACCAGTGACTGACTCAGACTAAAGCTGTTTTAGTTCTCAGTTTATCATCAATTCCTTCAACAAAGCCAGTATTTTGTGTACCTGACTATAGAAATGTATTATTTGCACAGTAAACTAAACACTAGCAGGCTGCATTTAAGACAGGTTGTTTTCATATATCAATTGGTTTTTCTAGGATGCCCATTTCATGTTTTAGAAGTTTCTTCTGCAGAGCTCCTCTGCTCCAAGAGAATGGTCTGTGCCAGTTTTTCCTCAGGCCTTTTGCATTTCTCTTTCATGCCCTTTGTATGACACCTTTTGATCATCTGAGTCTGCGAGAAAGGGCCCCGGGTAATTCTGTCCTTTACTGTCTTAATCTAGGATGCATAAAAGATGGTATAGTTACCAAAGCAAAACTTTAAGCCCTTCAGGTTATCAGTTCCCTTGGCTGTTAGAATGAATGTTTCACATAACTACACAACAGCTTTTTTTTATGGGAATTGGGAATGCACTCCAGTTCTCATCTCCTAAGCTGCAAAGTGTCTGGAGGCTATCTCTAAACAGAGTCTATACCAAGACCCAGGTCACTGAGTCCTCTCCTTTCAATGCATTCTGGTTTCTGCATGCATAGGAGCCCCACCACTTTTTTGAGCAGTCTGGATGCCTGAGGAGCTCAAATTGAAAGTATGCTGTATCCCAGACTGGCTGCACAATTTAGACACAATCTAAAGAGCTTAGGTGACTGAAGTGCAAAGCAGGCAGAATGAAGGGACCCCAGACAAAGAAGTGTGCTGACAGAGGGACCTGCTTGACTGACTTGCAGAAGCAGTGTATACATCTGCTTTGCTTTGAAAAGCAAGCATGTGGCAGGCATGCCAGAGGGAGCTCTCACCCTGCTGACTGACCTGAGCACCTTCTTCCATTTAAGACAATTTGTGATTCCCGGGAACGTGGCCTACACTTTGCCTGAACTACTAAAATGACAGCTGTGCATCTCTTGTGTGCTTTCTGTATCCCCCTGGCCCACCTCCTCCAGACTTCTCCAAGAGACCATGGCAGCTTCTGAGTTTTTCATGAGACATGATAGTGAATATGTATTTTATGTGTGCTGTGAGGACACTTAACATATTCTTGTGCTGAGAGTACCCAGAGTAATGAATTCTGATTAAATTCTAGGTGAAGCAAAATAAGTTTTAAGTAAGGTATAGCCCTGTTGAGGCTGGGGTGGTCATAGACAACAACACAGCTGAAATCTACCTACTGGGAAAACTGGGAAATCAAATAGAACCACAACAGAACAACAGAAAAGAGTGAAAGTAAAGAGTCCATTGTAAATACTCCAGGCTGAAGAACCTACATTCTGCTGAAATTCCTCATGCTATAGGTGACTATTTCATGAATTCAGCTCTAAATCTACCAGGTAAACGTGTCAGATGGGGAAGAGTCTTAACTACTAACTGGTCCATAACTGGCATCAAATTTGACTTACTTATACAAAATGAGAGGTGGCCTCTTTCAAAGATGCATCACAATGTGAAGTACCATGTCTGTGACCCCTACATTAACATCTGATGTAGTCTGCTTCTCGCAGATAACATTTGATAAGCCATGCAGAAGAGCAGCAGAGCTGTTCTGCTGTGCATGTAAAGATACATGTAGAATTTGCAGGCAATTTTGACCAATAAAAGAACTTTTGTGTTAATTAGTAGCACCTGCTATGGTGAAGAACCTGCAGCTTTGTGAAGGAGAATCCAATCTTTTATTTTTCTGCCTTTCCATGAGCCATTTGTTGTGCTTTCTTTATTGGTTGGTATTAGTGCCTAAAGCTACTGGCTTACTTTCAGAGGCACTTTTCAAACTGAATGATTTTGTAATGTTTTAGACTTGTGTCATAAACCTCAATGTTAACTGCACTTCAACAGGGTAGAATACCTGTGATTGCTTGCAGAGGTTGTGTGTGGAAGAGAGAGAGATGTACAGTCATATAATAATAAATTACCTTTCTACTTAGAAAATATTTGAAGACTTGCTGTAAGGTTGCACCTTTTCCCCTAAAGAATAAATAACCTGGGAAAAAGAAAGCCTGTGCCAAGCTAAACCTTACATCCTGCATTCTGCAGGCTGAATTGGTAGGCTGTTCACATTTCCTGGAGTGCACAGAGAGCGTGTGCTGACAGCCAGGGAGTGGGAGTGCAAACTGAGCAGAGCCTGTGGGAGAGAGGTGCAGAGTAGAAGCTTGCATTTTACTCCACATTTATGTTGGCCATTACTTGTAATTTGCCTTATTTATGCCACTAGACCTTGGAGGCATTTTGACTTCCTTTGCGTTTACCTTTCATAGAAGTATGAGGAGAGTCATTTTGGGCCTGACTGAAAATCCTGGGGTCTCTGGGCGTGGATGTTAGGGGAAAGGAATATGAGCAGAGCAAGTGTGCTTATCCAAGATGCTGGATCCCCATTTTCCTACTACCTGTGCCTCAGGAACCCACAGGAACATCAATAGTATTTTTATGTGGTGTTTTTACATGTTGTTTTTGTCTCCTACACAGCCTCTCTGCACCCTTTCTCTCATCTTAAATCAGTCCTGCCAACATAAACCTGCCCTACTTATCCAAACAGATGACTCAGTAGAGCTGTTCTGAGATACCAGAGCAAGTCCTATTGGTAACAGGCTAGCAGGCCAGCTGTATTGCATTTGTTTCTAGCATGTTTCAGGCATATAACCAGAAGAGGGAGCAAACCTGCCATATTTAGAGAGAAAAATATAAGAAGATACAAAACAAACAGATCCTCCCCCTATCCCCAACAGTGCCAGGCAAAAAGCTTCGATTCTGCCCTAAAAATGTATGTGTTTACTTTGTGATATTTAAATATGCTTCACTAACTAGTAATATGCAGATATTTCATGTACCATTGACTGACTCACCTGCTGCAGTTAAGCGTGTTTGATCTTTCTTTGTGTTTTACAGCACTGTTGTCTTTATAAAAGTGGCAAAATGCTACTTTGGCATCTCAGCTGAAAGTAGGCTGTGAGTTTACCAAGTGATACTCTGAATACTGGCCTGTGCCCTGGAGTGATTTTTGAACAACAATTTGTCTATTTTAAAATGTTACTAACATATCCCAGCATTTGGTTGTTGATTTGGCACAAGCCTGCACACCACTTGCAGGTGAAGGCAGCGGAGGGAGGTGTGTGTGTATGTGTGCATGCTGTTTGCCCGGCTCATACAACACACAAAAGGGAGGTGCTGTGCCTGCCATTATCCTATCCACAATTTACCAGCATTTGGGATAAAGTCATTTTACTGTTTGGAGGAAACATCTCAGATGAATGCCTTCAGCTGTCATGTATAGAATCATTCTTTAAAATATTCTTCAAGTGTATGGAGGAAAAAAAATGTAGATCAGGTGTTCCTCGGTGAAAAGAAGCAGCTAAAATGTGGTGTCCTCAAGTTTGCTGTAGAATGTTACCTGGAAAGACAGCAGACCTGTCTCTGAATTTGTCAGAAAAAGACTTTGTTGGTCATTATTTGCCTTCAAATACCGGACAGGTCTGGTTCCTGTTACAGTAGGATAAGGGAGGATCAGTGCTCTTTTATTGAGGCATCTGAAGATATCTCTGATGCAGGAACATCAGCAGTCTGGCATAAGGCTTACACTGCTGATTTATGTCGCCTGGAGCTGGCTTTAATGCCATTAGCAGCACACCAGTGGTGTAAGGTGGTGCTGGATTCCTTCCAGAAACAATGTAGTACGTCTGGGACAATTTGTGTGTCAGGTCTTGAAGCCATTTGTTTTCCCCTCGTAGAGATTTAGCAGCCAATAATATTTCTCTCCATCTGAATTCTTGAGACTTACTATTTGTCTGGGGATTTTTTAATTTGTTTGTTTGTGGGTTTATATTATCATCATAATTCTTAATTATTATAATTCTTAATAATTTTCTTAATGCATGTGTTAAATGTCTTGAGTGCCTGGTTCAAAACCCCACAGTTTATCCCACAGTTCTAACGGCTCTGTATTGTGTCACTTTGGGATTAGGAAGCCCTAGCCCAATCCACTTCTGCCTCAAAGTTACAGTAGTTGTCACCATGCATTAAAAGCATAATTGCTTTCTGAGGATTCATCTGTAAAATCAAAAATAGAAGGCAGTTCTGAGGATTTTTTTCATTTGCAGGAAGAGATGACTAAATTAAGTATGTCCTAATGAAAAAGTCAAGACTTCATGATAACCTAATTAAAAGTCTAAAACTAGAAAGGCACTGATAAAAATGAGTCCCCTGAAATCTGAGGTGCTGGCAAGAGTATAAAAGCTGAGTGGTGTTAATAAATAAATAAAGAGGCATTAATGTAAAAGAGAAAAGATATTAAAAGGTTTCCAGCAAAGGGTAATTGTGGCAATGGTTATTGCTGTCTGTAGTGCAGGGAAAAGAGAGGGGCATAGTATTTGCATAAGAAAAGTGCTCACCATTAGCATCTGGTATTTTGCTGCATCACGTTGTGCTCTGCAGTTTGCTGCATCACTCCTCTTCAGCTGCAACATTTCTCTTGCTATGTTGGCACCTTTCAAAAGTCAGAAAAGCTGGAAACATGCAACTGTTCTCACAATGCATTGTTTCTGTGCTTGAATGCCTGGAATATTGAATATTCTGAATGAAAACATAGGAAATGCTGAGATTGTATTACACACTCGGTGCACCCACCCTTCCCAGGCAGCACAAGTGAGGATCACTCCCAGGAGGGAACAGCACACAACCGTGCCTCATCCTGACATCCAGCTGGGAGAGCCTGGCCACATAATTCACTGTGGAGAGCAGTGCCCTGGGGGCAGGTTCAACGACTGCATCTGATGAAATAGCTACATCTAAAGACCCTGCTTTTTGGGGGGCGAAAAATCTGGATCAGTGCACTTCTTCAAGTCCCTCTAGCTCCAAAGGTGCATCAGATAGCAAATCAAGGTGCATCATAACCGATGTGAGGTCTTTTAGTACAAATAACAATTTACAGCTTTCTGTATCTGTAACTCAAAACTGATTAGGACAACAGAATGAGTTCATTTGTATGAGAATGGTAGAGGTGAATGATGAATTAGGACATGGTGTTTCTTTCCAAGTATTTAGAATCTGAACAAAGTTAGCTTTGGTTCAGACAACAGGGGTAGCTCTTTGCCTTGGAATACAGGGGAAAAAGTATTTTAGAGACTATAAATGCATATTTGTCTAACCAGAGGGAATATGGCCAGCCCTAGCATTTAGCATTTTGTCTGCTCATCAGAGCTGCTTCCTAGTTCCCAAATAGACAGCTCTCACTGAACAACTTGCTTTCTTAGCTTTGTAAAGCATGGAGATGGGAATGGAATTAGAAAATGGTGAAGAAAAGGTTAAATGTGGGAGGAAGTATAATGGATATTATCTCTTTTTATTTCATAGCTGTAACAGTTACTAGCCAAACTCTTGCCGTGTTCTAGAAGTCAATGAAGCTTTTCACCTGATCTGGAGTACCTCCAATCTGCATATATTCAATCTAAGAGTTGTACTTAACTGCTGATAAAATTAAGCAGCCATTTGAATTTAATGCAGACACACCATGAGAATAACTAAAGCAGTAGAAGGGTGTGCACTGGAACCTTTCTGAAAGTGTTTACCTGCTCATACTGCCACTTTTATTACAAATATTGGAAAGTAGCCTGTCCTGCTTGCATGAAAGTTTTGGGGTGGGTTTGCTTTGCTTTTTTAAGGGTAACACATGGCAAAAATACTTATTCAAAGAGTTTGTTGGTTTTGGTTTTGTTTCATTTTGTGTTTTAACTTGATCTTTATCTTGTCATGCTTGTCAATTCAAATGTTATTATAGAAGCACTTCTGGAGTACTCCCAAGTGGGTTAAATATTTTTGAGACACTTAGCTCCTGAAAATTTTGCAAGGCTTAGGAATGCTTTGCTTTAGGTAGGAAGCATTGGTATGATAAGAGATTGTTTTTGTGACTGATTCCAGTTGTTAAATATCAAAGAGAGCAGGATCTTTGACTAAGTACATAGTTATTAACTTTTACATAGTATATTCTGTTCCATGCTTGTTTACTCATTCTCTTCACTAAAGACCTCGAGGTTAAAGATCTAATCTAAATCTTTGCCATGTTAATGCCAGTCGGTTTGTTTAGATGGAGTTGTCCCAGGTGAGGTCAGGTGCTTTGTAAACCTAAGTTACATGACATTTCTGATTTGTTTTTTGGTTTGTGCTAGAAGTTACATGGGAGGACCAGCAGAAAAAGTTGAATGGTGCAGTAACTGATGACAAACCATTGCCGAAAAAGAAACCCCATTCTGAGCCAGGTTTGTCAGGGTTTGGAAAACCAGATGAAAGCATGAGACTATAAAACTGCATTTCATGCTTTTGTACTGCGTGTGTGCTTGGTGTACCTTTTGACCTTTTTGATTTGATTTGATTTGCACTTTGGTGTGAAGTGTTTAGTATGTAGCTACCACTTAGATGGCGTAGTTCTCTTCTAGAATAGCTGAAGTAGATCTGCTTTTGGAAGCAATCGTGTTAGAATGCATCTGCAGTAAGCCACAGCGGTCTGGCACATTCTTAGTCTCAGCTTGCCCTTTTTAGTTTTGAAATTTGTTATCATTTATCTCTGAGTGCAAGCCTCAAGGAATCCAAGTATGAGTTATGCTGATCCTTACTGAGTTGACCAAACCAAGGTATCTGCTGCATGGGTCACTGGAAAACTTGCATTTGAAACCTACTTGTACCATCCCAAATGGCAGAAAGAATGGTTTGATATGACTCTCTTTTTCTTTTAAACACAAGCTGCATATTGCCTGGAGTTGTAAATTCTAAGTGAATTCTTCTTTCTTCTGTCCTCTACATGAATGGATTTCTTCTGAAACTCCAAACTGTCCTGCACTTCCTTCAACCCCAAACACAAAATGCATCTTTTGACACTTATCTTCCTTCCTACAAATGCACAGCAATAAAAAGCAAGCCTAGTAATAACCATGGTGATAATTGCATTGACAATAGTATTATTCTCTCTGAATGAGCCAATAAAAATGTTCTAATCAAGTTATGCACTTGCAAAAGAGGCTGCAGTATTGTGGTGATAAGCATGCTGTAAGAACTAGAGAAGAGAAAGCAAAAGAAAATGAGAAGGAAATGACAAGAGAAAGGAGGAAGTCTGAGAAAGGAGGAAGTCTAAAAAGGGAGGGAAACAGGGGGAAAAAAAAGCCCCCTATTTAAACTTTAGGTCTCATCCTATATTTAAAGGCTGATCCACATCTATGGGATTTTTTCAGTTTTGAGAGTACTTAAGTTGATGTTTGGGCTACAAGTCTCTCTCTTTTGGGCATATTAGTTGGTTCACTTCCTGTAATAACAACGCTTTTCCACATCATGCAGGTTAAAGACTGCAAGACTGGCCAACTGAGCCACCTCTTATATTAATGCTGTATTCTTAGCTTTAGGCTCATCTACATGCTGATCACTTCCAGCTTCTTGAAGCTCAGCTATTGTACAGCTGAAAGTGTGAGAGTCAGAACTGAAGAAGAGGAGCAGAATGTGAGTTGTCTTTATGCCCTGGGGATTAGGCTGCCTAGCTGTAAAAGGCCAGACCTGCAGCTGCATTGCCTGATCCCTGGCTTTTTAATGCAGCAGAGGAAATTACAGGTTAAAACAAGTCCTGCTCGTTAGAGTCATGAAGAGAATGTAATGCATCTTCTTTGCCAGCTAAATGTTTGAAGTATTGCATGACAGATTCAAAAGACAGTGTCTGCAAATCTTTGCTGCTGCTTTTCTAACATGAATTCTACAGATGCCTCTGCCCAAATTTTTCCTTTGTGTATTAGCTAGGTAAGGATACTATCTCTGTCTCCCAGCTGAGGTGGGCTAAGAACTCAGGCCTGGGCAGATGGCACATTCATCATATTAGCACTAATTGTTTAGAGCCAACTTCCCCATTTTTTGGGAAAGGGTGTGATATTTTGTTGATATCTGCTCTTGGGGCATTGTAGATTTTGGAACATGAATGAAACCTTGTAAGAAAAAAAAAATCCAGACAGGTGGAAGAACAGAAATCAAACAGATATGGGAATGAGAAAAGTTGTCACTTTGGAAATGTGTTGTGTATTCAAACAACGCCTTCTTTTTTTGCTCTGGAACTGTACCACTGATCTCCAGTGCTGCAGGACATACACAGAACTGGTTTGGAAGGCCACAGCTGCAAATGTCAAAGTCTAGGACAGACACCAACTTGAGTAAAAATTGTGTTTGTGTTTCTGTGAGGGCTGATGTATTTCTTTAATGTGCTGCTAAAGTTTTGTAGGAATCAAACCAATGGTAGGTTGAACACGTGAGAAAATACAAAGCTAATATGTGCTTACAAATGACAAGTCTTTATACGTATATACAGATAGATTTTGTAGTTCGTCTGTCACCATGGAGTCAGTGGAAGCAGTAAAACAGGAGTCAAAATTAATTCAAAACAAAGTGGTGGTTGTTTGTGGTCAGAATTGAAAGTATAATACGTTGGAAATTATAAAAAGGGAGACACAGGTAGAAGGAGGGAATGAAGGAGGCTGCAAAAGACCAAGTAATGCTTGGACACAGAGAGCTAAAGGAGAACACATACTTCATGTAAATGGCATCATGAGCACTGGGTATAAAGAAATCATCTATTATATACTTTTGTGTTTTTCTTGTACCACTTTGAAAGAGAGTATGCATAGTCTGTACTCAATTACAAGAGAGAAAATGAGCCTCTGTGAATGCAGTCCCAGTGTGAGCAGGACACGGATGCAGTCAAATATTGCACTTCAGTGTCCTAGCCAAGTTCAGGGTAAAATTGTTAACTTACTATGGATCACAAATGCTGAGGTGGCCTGGAGATGCCTGACACTCTACCCCTGCTTTTTTCTTCTTTTCATTGCATTTTGTGTTTTGGAAACCATTCCTGCAGTCTTAACTACCTCACCTACTGGACAATCTGGTTCTGTAGGTGGTGAAAGTTCTTGGTGTCACTAGGATGAGAAGAGAATTTAGACTGTGGGGAGGTCTGATTTATTTGCAATGTATTTGTAACTATGCTGTAAGTATCTTTTCTGAAGGAGTATTGATGTTTGATGACCTAAGTTACTAATAAGATTTATTCTGTCTTCAGGATTTATGATATTTTGAAACCAGTATGCTGCATTAAGAGTTTGAAATGTTACTATTTTATTTTTTTCTTATAAAATTATAAGGCAAACTTATTCAGGGCAAAAAAAACCAATGACTTAAAAGGTCTCTCTGTGAAGTCCTCATTTAGTTTATATCTTGAGACTTATGGAGAAGTAATGCAGTCTACATGGTTATGTTTGATTCATAGAGTTATTATAAGAGTATTTAAGATTTCTTCCTGTATATAATTTTCTACCTTCTGCTCTACTATCCTTGTCTTTGGGTGGGAATAACCCATCTCACTGCCTTTACCTAAGACTGTATTTTATAGAGCATATATTATGTAATGCCAAACCTAAATACTTTTGTCTTCCCTGCATTTTCTCTATCCTAGTTAGTTGTCTGCTTCTATGTTTGAGAGAAGGTGTCAGCATCTCTGCAGTATACTGTTGTGATTTTGTGTGCATGGATTGACAATTTGAGATAAAGAACTCACCTTTAACTCATGGGGGATTACCTCATGACATGTGGAACAGGATCTGTATCTATAGGAAGGCTAACTGGAAGGTTAGGTAAATTGATTGTATTCACACCTGAATGTAGTCAAATAGCCTTTTGCTCTAAGTCTTGTTTTTACAAATACTTCTCCTGTTAGCTATTCTGCTATCGACTCTTCTGTCTGTGTGCTTAGCAGTGCAGAGTCTGAATGGTGGCAGAGGACCTTCCCTGAGAGCTAGCTGCATTATGCTGTTCGGTTCTAATCACATCCAGACTAATGACATATATTTATGGAATGTACAGACTGCATGGAACATTCTGTCTGAAAGTCTCCTCCGTGTCTTAAGGTTACACCTCCTTGATTGAGCTGTTGCATATCTTATTTTGTGAAGTGCCCAGAACTGTGGCTTTCCAAATCCAGAAGCCACAGCAATTTCTGAGGCCTCATATGCACTGAAAGGTGTCAAGTCTTGAAGAAGGAGAAACCTGAAATTAAGAAAAGCCTTGAGGGGAAAAACAGAGTAATCAACTTCCATCTCTCTGTCCTGTGCTGCTGTTGGGATTTCAGAGGTGCATGGCCTTTCAAACACTGAGTTTGTAAAAGATTCTCTTTAAATCAGTGACATTCCTTACAATGAAAATTCCGTAGCACAGCAGGATCAAATAGATGGCACTTTGCTCCTTCAAACTTGCAGAACAGCACCTGCTTGTCATTTACCTGGTAAGTTCATTCATAGAGGCTCAATTGTGTATAAGACAATAAACAATTGAGCCCAATCCGCTCTACATCAAAGCACTAACTACGCAAACGCAGGCTGCCTATTGTCACGATGTAAATGCAGTAGAATTTCATCCCATTGTTTTATTCTCAGATTTTAAGCTATTTCCATTAACAAAGATCAGTTTGAATCAATTACAAGCCACAGGGTCAGAGAACTTTTGAACTGTTGCTTGGGATTTACAGCACGGTTTCTTAATCAGGAGTACTTAAGTGCTATTGTGTCTAAGTTAATCAGTCTATGAATGCTTCCTTCTTAACATCATTAATTAGAAGAAGTTGTTGCATTACCATGACACAACCTCCGCTGTTTCATTCATATTTGCGCCAATGAATATAAAAACATTACAAGCCTTTTATCTCAAGAGATGAGATACCAGCTGAACAGTCAGAAGCTACCTGTTACCTTTCCTTTTCCTCTCTGGCTTCTAGCAATATTGTTCTTCTGAAGCATCTGATCATTAAAAACTTCAAACTGAAAAAATAATAATTGTAATTAAAAATGATTTTTGTTTCTCACTTTGTGTACATAATTGTAAATGGTTTTGTTTTTCCCATAACAAATACTTTGCATGAGGAGATGTAAACATGCAGTTTAAAAACATTATTGGTCCATGTGACTAATGTGCAGCCAAACACTGCTCATTTGGGCCTGAAATCTTCAAAGGGAGCTTCCTTGGTATTCAGCCACGTCCATGCTGAGTCCCACTGGCACTACTGGAATGCCTTGCCTTACCACACCCAGCATCCTCTTAATCTGGGGATGGTGTGATTCCAAACATCCTGTGAAAACTTCTTGAGAAGGATTTCTCCCAATGCAGTTTGTGTCCCAAAGCTGTGCACTGTTATGGATATTAAAAATAAGAAGTGAAGTGTAGGGGAGTCACGATGGATACTTTCTCACAGCTGCTTTGACGTAGCAGGAATGCTTGCTTCGGGGCTAGACATCTGTAATAGGAAGCATTTGCAGAAAATATTAAGTGCTGTAAGTGGGTGTCAGTGGTGGCTAATAATGATTTATTTAACACTTTTAGCAATTATAGCTGCACTATATTAATGCAAGCTGTAATACATGAGGGAGGAGTGCATCTTTCTACTTGATTATTTGTACTTCACCCCATGGATTCATTGTGCTTGCCCAGGCAAAACATATTTATGTGTCACTACTTAACCACGTGAATGAATGGAATCCTTTGTTAAGACTTCCAGCTCCTATGCTTGCATATGACACAGTGACACGTAGCACTGCCACATGTTACTTCGGGGAGCAAATGGAATTGCCTAAAAATGCATTCTCAATGTACCTTAAAAACTGCTTGCGTTTGCAGCACAGATTTGGGCCACCCTTGGCACTTTGATAGTAGATGAAAATGATAACCTGCCAGCTAGAGGATAAGATTAAGTCTAGATCCCAGTGGTTATCAGATGGAATCTAGTGTTGGCTTTCATTTAATTTTATTGACTTATGTTGCTTATTCTAACTTTGCCTTTTTCAGTTGCATCTTGATACTGACTGTAAAACATGGGTGAAATTGTAGCACGTTTTTGTGGTGTATGAACTTAACAGCTAGATTATTAATCTAACACCTGCAGTGTTAATTAATTACAAGCAGTGTTTTATGACTCATTAACAACCCGTAGGCTGACGTTAGATCAGGCCTCAGGTATATATTGTTACAAAAGCATGGTACTGAGTTTTGTTCTGCTGCTGATGGTAGCTTCACAATTCTTTGTCACTGTCATTGCTTTTCAAGATGAATTCCTCCCATTTCTTTTGCTGCAAGTAGGCTTTCAGTACAGAGAGTGACACTGTCCCTCAGATGTTCTCCATGTCTGAAGTGGCAGTGTGGTTTTGAATGTGAATTAAGAAAGTAAGTAACCCAAGAGTCGCTTTGGCATTTTGCTTGCATGCATTTGCAGCCACTTACACTTGTGGGAGACCAGAGCAACATTTCCTTCTGAACATGGATCTGCTGAATTGACCATGAGCGTTACTAGTGGTGTATTCTCTTCTCTCACCTTCTGTATTTTGAGCTTGATAATCCACCCTTGGCAGAGTGCTGTGAGAAGGCAGTCCTTTCCAGAGTGTGTTATGTGGATTCTGAAATTGTTGAGCTTGTGTATATCCTTTTTGGGCAAAAAAAAAGCAATTAAAAAGAAAGTCTGTTTTCCATTTTGCCTTTGTGAAGCATTCAGTCACTGGAAAAATCTAATGACAGACATTCAACTGAATATTCAGTACTTGAAAGAGAAAAGTGATACGTGTGTTTAAGTAGGTAACATTCCAAAAAGCTGAACAGTCATGAGCAAAAGTGTCTATGGTAGTTAACATATCTTTTACTATCCAGCTTTTTCTTCAGCTTCATTGCATGGATTGACTTTGCTGTCAGTTAATACCTTTGTTATTTCCTCAGCTCCTATACTAATCCTGTCTTTACTATTCTTTTTCAATAACAGTAGTCTGACCACTTCTTCTTCAGCTTTCTTTCCTTCTGGTGTCTGTGTTACTTCTTTCCCCATTTACTAACTCTGCTCTGAAGACTTCTCTCTCAAACAATTTTTGGCCCTTTCCCTCAGTGTCAGTTTTAACCTTCTGAATACATCCTCTCACGTCCATCTCCTTTGTCTATGTCTGTACATTACACGATGTGATCACAGAAGAAGCGGAATCATCAAGGAGAAGAAACTCAGGTCTGTCTCTTCTACTGCTTTTCTCTGTGGTTTGGTTTGGTTGGTTTTTTTGGTTTGGTTTTTTTTTTTTTGCATTTTACCTTCCCTGTAGATTTTATTACAGCTCACCTCACATACTTTTCACTCTCTTCCCCCTCAATATATTTAAATCATAGAATGGTTGGAAGGGACCTCCAAAGGTCATCCAGTCCAACCCCCTACTGACACCATAAGAATTTATGAAGCTGATGTAATTTGTATTACCTATAAACTATACACTCTAACCCCCCCCAAAAAAGTGTAAAAATCTAATTCCTGGTGTGTGCTATACCTTAAGACTTTGAACTGATCAGATTTCTATCTTACCAGTCCTTGTTTCCTGCCTCCTTTAACTGTAATTAGCCTCTAGGATTCCAACTAGAACATGAAAGCAATCTATAATTTATTTTATCTCTGCATTTGAAAAACTGCTACCAAAAACTAAGGAAACTGATCCATCTAGTTGTTGCTCACCCTGAGGAGGGTAGTATTTGAGAGCTAAGTAATTTAAGTAAGTTAAATCTCACGCCCTGGAATTTCAAACTTAGCCTCATTGAATCAAACCTATTTTGACTAGAAATAGAGTTGTTAGTGATCAAAAGCTATTCTCTCATGCCAAAGAGTGTAAAACATAAGGTTATGATAACAAGAAAGATTGAGAAGTCAAAAAAAGTGAAGGAGCTCTAACATAGCTGTGCTGTTCATGGCTTTTCTTTAATACTAGCTGTGGTTTCAGCTTTCACGTCAGAGTTTCTTCTGCCATTTTATTGAATTTTCCATGTATTTTACATTGCTGGCAGAGAACTAATGTCTAGCAAGGCATCCTAGCTCTTAAAATGCAGTAGCTGTTTGCACTTCCTCGCTTGTTCAGTTGCAGTAAGACAGAACAACGAATTCTCCCACAGGAGTTAATTGAATTCACCTCTAAAATTTAAATGTTATAGTTATTGTGTCAGAGCTTTAATTTAGTTCCTCTGCCTCTGCTATTATCCCAGCAAATTGGAGAAGGTGCTTGGGTGCTGTGTAGTTCTTAAAATGTGAGGCAGTTTTTGATGGCATTAACTGGTCCATTAAGCTCAGGTGGTATTTAGTCCAAGAGTTTTGTCTTTTCTCTGCCATGACTCGCTCCTCCAGAACTCATGGTTTTGCCTTTGGTACTATTCTTCTCCTAATCAGAGTCAGAGGTTATCTTTAAAGAATCTTAGAGATGTTACTTGCTGTGCTTTTCATATTAAACAAATCTCAAGGTAGAAATCACTTAAATGACAGGGGAGAAAAGCTGAGTATTGATAGAGAACATGACTGACTGGCAGTGTGAACTGAGTTTCATTTGCTGCAGATCACCCCTATTAGAAATTAATCAGTTGTGCTGTAGAGAGACCAAGCTTGCACACTTTGTGCTTACTATTCATTCCCACATCCTGTGCAGTGATCCTGAATCTCTTCCTTTGCAAAAATGAAATTAGAGAGCTGAGTGACCCCTTCCCTGCCTGCTCATAATAAAAGAAAAGGAATGTTGTGGACCTTTTTAATCCAAACCCTTCCCTTTGAAGTTGTTGATTGCATCAAAACATTGCATCAGCCCATCTGATAAAGAAATTAATAACACACAGGTTTTGCCTTCTCAAATGACAAATCAAACCTTAACATTTTATGTAGTGTCTCAGAAGAACACATATTTCCATCACCTGTGTTTCTTGGACACATTTGAGAAGGCAAAACCTGTGTGTTATTGATTTCTTTTTTGACTTTTCAATTCAGATGCTCTTTTGTAAAACATTGTTTATAGCTTACCAACAGTGGTAAGTGAATGTGTTGGGCACTGATAAATTTAACTGGCTACAGCAGAAATGGAAGAGCACAATCAGCAGTGTAGTTGCAAAAATTGTCATTGCTGCCCTTCACCTCTGGAGCAAGTAGTTTACTTTGTGCATTGAATCATAGAACGGTTTGAGTTGGAAGGGGCCTTAAAGATCATCCAGTTCCAACCTCCCTGCCCTGGGCAGGGACACCTCCCACTAGACCAGGTTGCTGAAAGCCTCACCTACCTTGGTCTTAAACACTTTCAGGGATGTGGCATCCATAACTTCTCTGGACAACCTGTTTCAGTGTCTCCCCACCCTCATATCAAAGAACTTCCTAATGTCTAATCTAAATCTACCCTGCTCTGATCTAAAACCATTGCCCCATAGTAACAGATTTTCAGCTGTTTTACCTCAGTGAGGCACTTTGAGGAGCTGTGCACACAGCTACAAACAAGGGTGAGATGATGTTTCAAAGCCGTGCCTTTAGAGGGAGATGTGTCCCAGTTGTTTTAGGATTTGCTTTATAAAGGTCCTTATTTTGAATTCTGGTTAGAATTAAACCCAGAAACCAAAGGCCTCCAAATCCAACCCCTCAAAATAGCCATCTGTACTGAACCATGTAATCTGCTGAAGGACAGATAGTCAAAATATCAGATTGTGTAATTAAAACTGAGAGCATTGTTGTGCACGAGAAGAACAGCATGAGAAGAAATGGTTTTGATCAGTCAAGGTTTGCTAGCTGAATTCTCTTGCTTCTTGCACGCAGGTGCACGCACCGCTGTTGTGTTGTACGTCCTCTGGTTAAATCTTTGCCCATATCTCTGGTTGTTGAGATGCTAGTGAGGATGTCTTGCATTCTTAAGATGCCTGGTGAATCTCTATTAATAGCTGTTTGCTTTTCTGGAAACAGAAGCATAGCTATCACCAAGTGTTTGTGTCTGTTCTGAAGGGGCTGTATCAGAATGTGAAATATTCTGTGGTCATACTGTGGAGGGTACCAACGGTGGGATGTCTGAGGAGCTTGCACTCTTGGCAGACAGGGAGTTGGACAGCTTAACAGTACTGTGCTCAGACTTACATGAAGGCAATGCAGAGCTTATAGCATGGCTGATCAGAATGGATTTTTGTGAGTATAGACTTCAAGGGTTTGCTGCCTCTCAGATATTTCTTTTGCTGCTGCATATAGATAGAGGGAGCACGTGCCAGAGTTCTGTGGAGAGGCAGAAGGGGATGTTTGAGCTAATGTTTGTCTTCATGCTGCTTTCTTTGAATTTTTTTTTCCATGTGGGCACTCAGTATTTTTCAAAGGCCATTAAAATACATGTACACCTATGTGGGAGGCAGCAAAGGCAAACATCACAGAGTCAACTGCAAGAATCACTTTGGAAAAGAATCTACACACCATTAGAAAAAAACCATAGTCATGACCCTAATCACTACTTCAATAAACATGCAAAGTAGATCTCCCCAGCTTGCTTCAAAAGACCTTTAGCCTTTGCCAGCTGCATTGATCTATGCCTGGTGATGAAGACCTGAGCTGACCCTGTCAGTTTATGACCTCATGATTCTAGAGCTGCTTTAACTTTCTATCTTAGATCACCACAGCATCTTATTCAATTCTTTTGCTAAGCAGTGCCATGTATTCAGCAAATAATCCAAAGGACCATTGTTAACGTGGTTCAAGCATTGTGATAAAAATTGGTTTAACTGGTGAGAAATGTCCCCTGGGTTTACAGTCTTTGTTCAGTGTGTCAAGCTTGAAGCCAAGAAGACAAACCCCCCCAAAAAATCAAGCAATAGTCAAATAGAAAACAGGAATGCAAAGGCATGCTCCCCCCCGAGGAAGCTGGCTAATTGAAATAGTCTTCATTCTAGCCTTCCCTTTTAAGGACAGGAACTTCAATTTCATTCAAACAGTAATATAAAAACACCTTAACTCCCCCCCACCCCCATTTTTGTAGCTGTGAGTCATGTTCTTTTCATCCAGACTGTGATGTGGATGACAGACTTGGAAAGGCCTTGCTTGCTGCAACCATATTTGTTTTTCATAGCTGCCACATGTTGGACGTGAAAGCCCTGGAGCAAAATCCTACAACCATTTCTACCACACATCTTTTGCTACCTATAGCAGTCAGCCAGTTAGGTTTTTCACAGGACAGACAGCCAGAATGGCAAAAATTAGAGCTAATTTCTTAAAATTCCTGTTGAATGGCTCTGGGAACAGAATGCAGCATTCCTTTGAGTGCAAGAGCCTTAACGGGCAAGTCTTGATGTTCAAAGCGAGCATGGTTTAGATGTTGCTTGTAGGAGACAATCAATCTTGTCTCCTGTGCATGTTTGGATGAGAATATTGTTTCAGGGATGTTTGTTAAACTTTTTTTAAAACAAAGTGGATTTTCCTGTTTTCTCATAAACAGCATCTCAGGACAAATATCTACTAAAAAAATTGGCTGCCATTTTTGTAAGTAGTTAACAAAAGATAGGACCCTATCTTTAGATACATTTGATCTTCAAAATAAAATGTTACTTAATGGTTTGCACTAATTTGAAAAATCACAACCAGTTTTCAGTAAAGCCCTTCAGTACTGAAGCTAATTTATCCACTCTACAAACACAATTGTGAGCCACAGAATAGAAATAGAATAAACCAGGTTGGAAGAGACCTTCAAGATCATCGCGTCCAACCCATCAACCAATCCAACCCACCTAAACAACTAACCCATGGCACCAAGCACCCCATCGAGTCTCCTCCTGAACACCTCCAGTGATGGTGACTCCACCACCTCCCCAAGCACCTCCCCATATTGCTGATTTTAAGTGTTGGCAAATATGAAATATAGAAGCATATAATATTTTCTGTCCTTACCCTGTCTTGTGTCCAAACAAGAGTTCCATGCCTCTGTTGTAGTAAGATGCAAATCCTGCAATTTCTTTGCTTCAAAGCAAGGAAGCCTAGGTTTATTTTAGGCCCCAGCCAGAGATGATGCAAATCTTTCTTCTACACCTATTTGAAAGTCCTATCCTGAACCAACCTGTTGCAATATTCCCTGCACAGCTAAAAATCATTGCAGGAGAGACAGTTCAAGAGAGAACCAGAATCTAACCAAGTTTGGGGCAGTCAGCTTTGAGAGAAGGAAGAAACCCTGGGCAGGAAGCCTGTAAAGCCCATCACCTCCCGTTTTTAACCCTAAGGCTGCAGGGTGAAGCTGGCTTGTTCTTGTCCCAAGGAATCCAGCAGTTTTTTGAGCAATCATTCGATGCTGCCCTCAGTATCCCTGGCTAGGGAGACAGCTGCTGTCCTGCTGTGGGACTGTTATTCTGTTTGGACAAGTGTGAGGATGGTCATGTTCTCCTTCAAGGGACTAAGGATTCCCTGCTCGTGGTACCTCTTGAGGCAGGGTGGGTGAAGCCTGCCAGGGTGCTTTGGCCATGTATCCATCAGAACAGCAGAACTCATTTTGTTAAGGCATTTCCAAGAACTTATAAACGCTCCAGACCATTTTAGGTCTCTTTTAGTTCTTGTTGATCTGATCTCTTATAAGCTTCTCTCTTAGAATTCTTTTCTCTTCATATTATCTTCTAAACACTTGCCAGGTTGCTAGATACCTACTAGATACATTAGAAAGAATAGACCATTACAGGACCAGGGAAATGTGGCTGTGTGTACTGTTTTATAATAACAAAGTCAGCTGTGATGGTGGAAGAAGGTTTTGAGAGAGAATCCTTCAGCAATTCAGTCTCTCTGTCCCTAGAGCTCATCTCTGTGTTCCCTCAATATATTTCAAGATATCTGTATTCAGATTAAACAGAGTTATTTTCTCTACTATGCAGAAATGTCTCCTTCATGAAAACATTTCCTTTGCCTTTGCCTTTTCCTTTTTCTTTCTTTTTTTCTTTTAACCCAAATAGTTTAATTCTGGAAAACTTTAGTTCTTGAATTGAGATAATTACATCATAGGATGCAGTATGTGCTTTCCCCTTGGTAAACCAAGGTTAATCAGAGTGATGAAGAAAAATATGCACTAACAAGATGATACTGGAGAAGAATTGGCAGAGGTTGTTAGGACTGACTCTGGTGGCTATTGTCATTTTGTGCTATGCAGATCAATTTACTGGTTTTCAGCATTTTAAAGACATTTAGACTCTAGAGCCTTTTTGATTTGGGCACCCAGTAAATGGAGGAACCAAAAGCTTACTGTTTCTTATCAAGATCCTGAACCTGCTCTGAGCTTTCTGAAGAGGTCCATAGCTACTGTGAAGATCTTTGCTGTTGAGAAATTGGCATTGTTTTATTTGTTCAGTAGACAGTTGTTCAGCTGACACTGCTCAGCTCTCCAACCTGGTCTATTCTATTCTAAGTGAGATCCTTCTCAACTCCATCTTCTTTTTCATTCTCATACTTCTTCAGACAGACCTTCACAACAGAACTGAAACCTTAGTGTAGAGAGTGTAATCCACTGTGCTGACCTTTCTTATAAAAATCTAAAGGATTTGCTTACTGTAGAGATTTGTAATCAATGCCACAATCTCAATTACACTTTAAAAGTCAATAATGCAACTGAATTTTATGCTTGTTAATACTATAGTATTCCTTTGGAAGCATAGAGCAAGACCAAAAGAAGGTCAGACAGGTGTCATAAACCCTTGTTTTGACAGTGTCTTTATTTGTAGACTCATGGTTGAAAGTCATCCGGATGTAGGGATGGATGGGTGGACTTCTAGGCATTTTTTGCCGGGAGTGATTGTATATACCATTTGCAGATGGAATAACTTTGGAATGTCATCGTTCTGTCTGAGCTCAAACCTTAGGGTACTTAAGAGACTCTTCATTCCTGTCTGTTTTGCATTATGTCGAATCAGTGGCATTGCTATCAAATTACCTTCTGCTATAGAAAGCAGTGAGGCAGTAGAGGAGAGTGTTGTATTTGTAGCTTTTGGTGATGGTAATGTAAAATAAAACCTGAAAAAATGGAAAGCTTGACAAGCAAACATTACTACTTTGCTCTTTCTGCTGTTTTCCCAGCAACATCCACACCCATACAGATAACATAGGCCAGGCTGCTTGCAGAAGAATGCAAAAGGCCTTATTTATAACCTGTGTTTATGGAGTAGGAAAGGTGAGGGAATAGGAGATGGTAGAAAACCCTATTTGGTACCCACTGATTTCTAAAACTGCAACCCTGTGACTTGCCCTCTCTGTTTCCCAGGAATTTGCCTAACAATGCCACTAGGAGCAGAATAACCTTGGTCCCACACAGGATGGGGTGGCAGAGCCTGTCCAAGTGTGGCACACCATTTATGCTCTCAGCAGGAGCACGTTTTCCTTTCTTACACTTCTACCTCTCCCCAGTGTGATTTCTCTTTAAGTATAACTTCATGCTCTGCTTTGTTACCTACCTACAAAATGCTATTTCCCTCTTCATTCTTTGTGCTGTAAAGCAGATCATAACTTTGTGAGCAACCCTCAATAAAAATAAAAGCAATTCTCATAAAGCATGCTATTTTTGGTCTGTAGCTCGGAGGGGTTTGCTCCATATTCATGGACCTGTTTTAATTGAATTCAATACCATTTTGGCTGACAGTAAGAAAAAGAAACAGAGTCTGTTTAAAAGTTAATGTATTTCTAATTAAAGTAAATTTTATTTGACTTAAAATTCGTCCACATTAGTTACAAAACTTGGATGTCAGAGTGCAGTATTTATGGGCTGCCAAACTATTTGATAGCAATCCAACGGATTTCCATTTCTTTGTGACAGAGGAGTGCCCTGAGCCATTTACAACCTTTGATATGCATTCAGAATGTTTGCTGGCATCGGTTAGCTGGATTTATGTGCTTTAACTGGGTTCTGAGGATTGCTGTTAGTGTCTTTTGTTCTTCATCCTTTTTTTAACTCTGAGACAAGCTGCAGCAATATCATTAGTAAACCTTTTTAACCTGCAGAAGCTATGAAAATGCATTAAGCTCATGAAGATTTAAAGTAATTACTGAAAACCATTCTGACACATTCAATTTTGATGCCTGAACTATTAGAGTGCAAGGTTGTGTGTGCCCTGCATAAAGCACACAGCACGAGCAAAGGTTGCCCTTTTGGTTTTGTGTCGTCTTGTACAAGGAACCTGGAAACTAACTATGTGTGACACCTGCCTTGCTCTCTTCTCTGTTGAGTGTGTTAATGATTCTGGAAGTGCACAAAATACCCATGGGTTCCCTCCAGTAAGTCTTCAATAAGAGTGCACAAATGGAAACACTAGCATGCAGTGAATATGGCTCTGGATGGAGAGTACCAGACTTGGTCATTGACTAAACTCATCTAATTAACTTGATTTGCTGGCTTTTGTTACTTTTCCTTTTTAATGCATGATTTATGTTATTTTTATTGTTATTATTTCTGCATTTTCTCTCTCCTCCCCCCCCTTTCTTTTTCTTTTCTTTTCTTTTTTTTTTTTTTCTTTATTTTTTTTTTACATGTTGCTTTCATTGGTGTGTAGAAGAAAAGAAAGCAGATCCAGAGAATGGGGATACAGGTAGGGTGACTTATTCAAAATGTTTTCATGTTGTTGCCCTTAAGTTCTTTGAGCTATTATGTGTAAGCAAATGTGTGCCCTCCAGTTGGATCGCTGCTCTGAGGATTTCAGCATAGACACTAGGAAATAATAAAGCAGGAAGGGCTTCTCCAGGTGTATTTCCTTTGCTTTTTGAAGGGAGTCAGATCAGGGTGAGAAATGTGAAGAGACCAGAATCAGCTAAGAAGGCTCTCATACACCTTAGGATTTCTGTTATGTCCTCTCCAGTGCAGGCACGGTGTGCTCACCTGCACACTGCCTTTTGCCTTTCTAGTAGAAAGTTTCTGACTTCCAAAATCTCAGAGTCTCTTACTTTCCCCCCATGCCTAAGCTGCTGTGCCTCCCAAATGTTGTATCCCTCTTGTCCATGCCTAACCAAAACTGTCCTTCCTAATATTTTAAGAGAAACTCCACTCTACTTCCATACCCCAGATTTACAGGTTACTGTCAGTGCTCCAGAAAGCCCCCAACTCCTCACCACCTTCCATAGCAGTTAGAGTAGTCAATAACTCCCACTGGAGGAGGTAATAAAAGAAAGAATGAGAGAAAACAGAGACCAGGGTTGGGGTTTTTATTGTTTGTTTTTAATAGGTAGATTTTTCCTTAGGCCAAGATGGGTGATAAGGACATTTTGTCGTTGGTGTGAACCACAGACTGCCATCTCAAGAGTCTTACCTTAGTGTTTGACCTGAAGAGCAAGTAACAGTCTTTAGCTCTAGGCTGAACTGAATGATTGCTTATCTAGTGTGGGGTGTCCCTGCCCGTGGCAGGGGGGTTGGAACTAGATGATCCTTGTGGTCCCTTCCAACCCTGACTGATACTACTATGATACCTTGTAAAGATGTGCATCTCTGAGCAGATGGGGTCAGGAAATGTTAGGTATTAACCATGCCTCCGATTACATTTCCTTATTCAGCACAAAACCACTAGTTTTCAGTCATGAGGAGAGCTTTCATGGTGAAGCAGCTGAATCTTACCTTCTTTCAAGTTAAAGCATGGAAAACAGTGGTTTCCACTGGAAGCTGGAGCAATGCCTGCTCTGAGTCCTGCTGTAGGAATTATACATCCAACACCCAGAACATGGTAGGAATTTTGTGGATGTCACCTCAGTAGGGCTTATCCCTAGGTTCTGTTTTAATAAAAGAATGAAACAGAGATCCTTCTTCTGCTATGTTGAAGATTTAGAAGGAGTTACAGGTCGAGCTGGGTACATCTGAAGAGGGGTCCTGCATGTAGATTGTTACTGGTCACCTGATTTCCTGATGACACTCTTGCTCATCTAATCATGTCCACAGTGTTTAGGAGCTTCTCCTGACTTGGTCCTGGAGCTGCCAGACACCCTTTTTCTCTGAGTCTGGAGACATTTCTTTATCTTTTGCTACAGAATATCATGCAGTTGAAGTTTTACTTACACTTCTGTATCTATTGGGTGCATTTCCATAGATCAACCCAAAAGTTACAGTACAACTTATGTGGCTAAAGGCTTAATTTACTTTAGTCACTAGTGCTAAGCTCTGGCACAAATTAGTCTCTTACTACAGTCTTCATGGAACTGAGGGCAGGTTACAGGGTTGCTGTGCACTTCCCTTAGGTGCCTGACTGGCATTTCAGAACTGTGTTTGCACTGTAGTGCTTTCCCCCAGCATGCTCCCTTCTAAAAGTAAGGAGAGTGGCTGGTATTGAAGCAGCAGCTGACTTTGCTGATGAAAACCCCACTAGGCCAACCTTCAGACCATGTTTGTTGTGGGTTTGTGTTTGTTTTGTCTTTTGGTTGGTTGTTTTTTTAACACTGAATAGTAGTTCAAAATAAGCAAAACTCCGATATGTTGCCTAAGGTGTAATGAGCCCAGCTCCATACGAGGGCTCAGCCAGCCTTGCTCTACTGGTGTGAAAGCTTATGCCACACATTTTCACTGCTGTTGATAGCTAATAGTTAGATACAAGTTAGTTCTGATTCATCTGCACATACTCTCAATCACCTCATGATCACAGTGGAGGCCTTAATATAGGACTGATATTCCGCCTCAGTTACCAAAATCATGTTAGGAGCTGGAGCTTCCTATTGGGCAGCTACTGAGCTCTCTTGAAGTACTTTCTGCTCTAGCTAAACCTTCACATAGAGGTTTAGATCTGCTAGCAGATGCAGAGATAATGATAGCCCTGCATTTCCACCACGTGCATGGGAAGTGCTGTGATGCCTTCTCAACCTCCCTCCTCCCAGCCAGACCAGGGTTGCATCTGGCTTAAGTTACACAGAGACCAGCCTGCGGCAGCCAGTAACCCTGCACACTCTTTCCGCATGTCACTTCCATGCACGGACCAAAAGCTGATCTTCTGCATTATGAACTTTCTGCTGCCCTCAGGATTCTCTGTTTTTTGCATGTAAGTGAATTAACTTGTTAAAGGCAGCTTCAGAGCTACATAGCAAGTTGGGTTTCCTTTCAATGAGATTATATGGGAATTGAATATTGCAGTTGGTTTGGTTTGGGCTTTTCCCCCTAATTTTTGCTGTCTTGTTTTTATCCTGAGACTAAACTGAGCCACCAGTTTTGCTTATTTTGCTACAGAGGACTCACCTCAAGGGTTGCACTCCCCTTTCCATTGGCATATTTCAGAGTGCTTGGTTTTGCAGGTCATAGGCAATTAGCGTTGTGGAAACGTTCACTGTGCCAGCTGATCCTAGTGAAGAATTAATGTTTTCAAAGTGCTGAAATTTCTGATTTATCCTCAAGATGTGTTACTTCAGCCTGAAATTTGGCATTTTGTGTCTGGGCACCACAGAGGTGATTATTGAATAAGAAAACTTCCTAAGAAAAATAGAAAAAAAACCCCAAAAATCCCTTTTAGTGAAAAATGTCTTCTTGATGTTACTGAAGAATGACAACTGGAGATTGTTTTTCCTTTTGGAGCAAAGGTTATTTTACCATAAAACTACTTCTGTCTTACTCTGGCATTGGAAGAAGAAAAATATCATTTTTCTAAGTATAAAGTTTTTGTTTTCAAGAGAAAAATAACCCAAATCTTTAGAGCTTTAAAAACTAGATTCCTACTGAAAAAAACACCAAACCACAAACCCAAAACCCAGCATTGCATCTTAATGATAAATTGGCACATCACAGGATGTCAGGGGTTGGAAGGGACCCAAAGAGATCATCAAGTCCAACTCCCCTGCCAGAGCAGGACCATACAATCTAGCTCAGGTCACAGAGGAACACATCCAGACAGGCCTTGAAAGGCTCCAGAGAAGGAGGCTCCACAGCCTCTCTGGGGAGCCTGTTCCAGTGCTCTGTGACCCTTGCAGTAAAGAAGTTCCCCCTTGTGCTGAGGTGGAACCTCCTGTGCTGCAGCTTACATCCATTGCTCCTTGTCCTATCCAAATATTGTTTTGGAATCTAAAACATCTGAGGGAAATTGTGACAGGGAAAAGTAGCTTGATTTTATTTGAGGAATTTTCATCTGTTGCTCTCTCTTTCGCTTTGTCTCTTCCCCCAAACCACTGATCCTTCTTTTAAAACACTACTCCTACTTTTTAATTAATGCTCTTGTTTATCATTTCTCCTAAAAGTTGTGATGAAGTTTTGCATTTGTGTTGTTTGTAGGGAGTAAAGGTGGAGAGTTTCAATACAAAAATCAGAAGCCAGAATGTTTATAGATGTCAGCACAGTTTAGCCTTTTCACATTCCCTCTGCCTTCCATCCTTTTACTTCCAGATATCCTAGATGTAGCAGGCAGGGTCACAGTACCTGCTACTGCTCTTACTGTTGTTAATAAAGATGTACAACTCAGAGACCCTGAAGAGGCCCTTTGCAAAGCCCCACTTTACTGTTGGATTATGACTTAGAACTGAGGTTTAGAGTTTAAGTCAGGTTTCTGTGGTACATTGGAATCTAATATTCCTGTCTCAGATCCATGAATACAGTGCAGACTGTTCAATATTTGTAACACCCAGAAACTTCCATTTATGACCAGTGGGATTTTGAAACTGGAATCCTAGGCAATTTTTCTGTTAAAATTATGGAAAGTTTGAGACAAACCTCAGTCAGAATCAATACTTCTTAGCATTCAGCAGATAGTTAAATACTCTGGATTCATATCATGCAAAAGTGGAAGAGAATCAAGCCTGTGTATGTATAATAGACAACTAGATTTTGTTTAAACACTTTTACTTCTTATGTTTTGTTGTTTTGGGGTTGGTTTGTTTGTTTGTTTAATCCTGGGCTGTTGTCTTCCCCTCGTTTTTCTATTTCTCTCTTCTACTCCAGCTTTGGCACTTACTTCCTTATGATTTCACACAGCAAGTTGTGGTGTTACAGTGCCAGCTGGTTAATACCGACTGCTGCCCAAATCATATAGCAAGAATCCATCCCTATCTGAGACTAATCACTTGGTCCAATCATTTGCTAATAGTATTTGGTGCAAGAAGAGTGGATCCTGAAGCTGGGAATGTGTGTCATTAGCATGTGGCAGTGATGCCACTGGATGGCTATTGAACATTCCCTTAAACATCTTTAAATTGATTTGAGCAGAGTAATGAGATGCTCAAAGGGTAAACTGACAGTCTGCTAGCCTGGGGTTGCTCCTTGTTTAGCAGTGTGGTGGATCACACCATAAATGCAGAACCAGGATCTCTCAACCCAAAACAAACAGGTTGCCTTTGCACTCCCTTTTTTCCTTAATGAGGGACTAGGTTTCTCTTGAACATTTTTGAAATAGTCAAATTTTATTTCCTGGAAACATTGGGTTCCATTTGCACTTTGCTTTTATCACTACTTTTTTCTTTCCTGCAAAGCTCTTCTCACTTGAAGTGTGTAGAAGGTACAACACTCACTAAGATTCTGCTAACTCACTTCTGCTCTCCTCTGGCAACTTTTTGGGGGTGGGTTGAATAATTGTAATCCAGAGACTAAAATGATGTACACTGTAATTTAAGTAAATCAGATTGCACCTCTTTCTGTTAAAACTTTCATGAGCATAACTTTAAACTTGGAATTGAGGACTGCCTGTGTATTTATTGATTTGTTTTTCTTTCCCCCCTCTCTTTTTAACCTAACAGGTGCCATGGATGTGGAAGAGAGGAATCGGCAAGTGAAAATGAGCAAGTACAAGCAGGTAGCAGGATCAGATTCCAGGCTGGAGCAAGATTTTCATTCTAAGGCAAGGGAGTTTTGTTTTCAAAAGCCACAAAATGTCCAATATCCATTTAGATACTAATAGATGAAGTGGAAGGTGGTTCCTTCAGTAAAAGTACCTATACTAACCTTATTGGAAGTGTGCAGCAAAACCCTTAAGTTACAGTGATCTGGATTGTTTAAGAAGGATGAGTTGAAGCAAAGAAAAGTGGCAGTGTAATCATCCATTGGGAGGAAGAATAGGGCCATGACTGAAAAACTCAAAGAGAAGGAAATAGAGAGGTTTATAGAGTGATAGATGGAATGAGAGCTGTCAAAACCTGTTCACAGCTTTCATCTATCTGAACACAAAGTTATCCTGATCTACAGGAAACTGCAAGATGCAGTGGTACTTCATTTACTAGTGGCTCTTGGAAAGGTGTTTTATACACCAAGGAAAACTCCTAACCCAGCTGTGGTAATTTGCCAGAACATATGAATCATTACTTATTAGTACAGCCTCAAACATACTACCCAAAATTTCCTGCTATCTGGAACAGGGTCATGTCATACACAGTGTGTTAATTAAAACAATCAAGATGCTTTCAATTTAAACTTCTATTATGCAAAACTAATTTAGTGTCCTCTAAAAGACTTCGTTAATTGAGGTCAGATTGTAAGTAGCAAGCACAAGACTTCTGACCTATAAAAGCTGACTAAGAGAAATGTGGTTTAGACTTTTATTTCCAGGATGGAGTTGCTTGCTCCAAGGAATGACAAATGTACTGTAAACTGAGCTATTTAATGCTTGAAGGCAAAGAAATAATGAAAGTGATTAAGTTTTAGGAAGAAGTTCTTCCCCGTGAGGGTGGTGAGAGACTGGCACAGGTTGCCCAAGGAGGTGGTGGAAGCCTCATCCCTGGAGCTTTTTAAGGCTGGATGTGGCTGTGAGCAACCTGATGCAGTGTGAGGTGTCCTTGCCCATGTCTGGGGGGTTGGAACTGAATTATCCTTGAGGCCCCTTCCAACCCTGACAATTCTGTGATTATCCATTTTGCAGGTAATGTAGAGTAGGATACTTGATAGGACTACTCTCTACAGTGTACACTTCGCTGTGGCAAAACACAGGAATAGCTTTAGTGATGTCCACAGCAAAATGAAAATAGATAACTGACAAAAGAAATGGCTTAAAACACTTTAAAACTGTGAGGATGTGCTGCATGATTGTTTGGGTGTGTTGCAAAAGACACGGAGATTTTCATTAGCATGCAGGAGGGAGCTGCTGCGCTGTCATGTTTTACCGTGACTCTTGTGGTAAAGTTCTTTTTGTGTGCCTATATTGTTGACTTTGGAAGGTGTTACCCTTCAGAGCTGAGCTTCATATTGTGAGCAGACCTTCTCGTGGCTGTTGTGATCATATGTACCACAAAAATATGGCTCTGTGTTGTATGCATAATTCTGATTTGTTCTGCTGGTTTTTCCTGCTTTTTTTTTCCAATGCTTCACTGAAATTTGTGTCAGAAGCAGGACTGGTGTGGAGTGAAAAAGAATAAAAGGCCTCTCCCTGAAGGAGCTGCACAGAATATCATTTTACCTAAAGAAACAGCTCCTGTCCTTGTTTTTTCATTTAACCTGCACCATAGGATTGGGCCTTACTCCACATCTTTTACCTTTTTGTTGTTGTTTGGTTTGGGTTTTGGAGTTATACCTTCTGTATTGCTGGAATGTATGAAAGAGGACAATCATAAGTGGAATTGGGAGTATGGTCCTTGGTTTGTTGCATACCTCAAACAAATGGTCTCCAGAAATAAACAGCTAATTTACTCTTTGGCCAAAGTGTAGTTTCAGTATTTGAAAAGGAATTATTCATCCCATCAAAGAGCTTGTGGAACTGAGCACTGAATTTTCACATGCATGTACTAATTCAAAAGGTATTCATAAATGTATAGGTTTTTCTAAAGCCATATGAGTACCTTAACTCCCAGAACCCATAGGAGAGTTCCAGCTTAACATCTCTACTACCACTGCTTCGATTCCCCTTAATTAAGTGCTTCTATTATCCAGAGACAGAAAATGAGTAAGTACCATTTATCCACCTGGTTCCTACAGAAATCCTTCTGGCATCCTGAGCTGGAATGCCTGTGTCAAATGCTGGCTGAAATCTGCTGTTCAGTGTTTGACACAGTGACTTTGCTTCCTGAGATCTGTCAGCTGGCTCAAGGCAGGCAGTCGAGCGTGTGCCATGCCTGAGAGGTCATTCAGGAGGTATTAAGCAACATTCAAGGAAGCCAGCAGGTGGAATTTTCTTTACCTTTCTGTTCTGTTTCTTTCTTTAAATGGAAGTCAGCAGCAATGGAATGTCCCTTGTGATTACTTTGAGTTAAAAGCCAAAATTCCTTTCCTGAGAAGGAAAAGTTTTAACAGTAGAAGTCGTTTTAAGTGTTAAAATATCAAAACAGGCAGTTTGTGTTATACCTCCTATTTCTTTTCCCTACTTCTGGAAGTCAGAGGCTTTAGAGGAAGATGCTTACTCTTCACAGAAGCTGCTCAAATATGAAATGGATTTTTTTCTTCTGTTTTTTTCCTCAAGTTACAGATTGTGTTTTTAGTATTCCTATACATGCCTCTTAGAAAACGAACAGCCAAACAAAAAACAACCTCAAACACTAAATTCAGGATCTGAAGTTCAATCATAAGACTTAAAAATGTAGTTAAATTAAATTCTTGATTTGAGCTCTATACACAGGGTAATGTACAAACCAACTCATCTGTCAGTACTGTTGTGTACAGACAAGGGCAACAAAGCTGGGGAGGTGTTTGGAGCACAGCCCTGTGAGGAGAGGCTGAGGGAGCTGGGGCTGCTTAGCCTGGGGAAGAGGAGGCTCAGGGGAGACCTTCTTGCTCTCCACAACTACCTGAAGGGAGGTTGTAGCCAGGCGGGGCTTGGTCTCTTCTCCCAGGCAACCAGCACCAGAACAAGAGGACACAGTCTCATGCTGTGCCAGGGGAGGTTTAGGTTGGAGGTGAGGAGAAAGTTCTTCCCAGAAATAATAACTGGCCGTTGGAATGTGCTGCCCAGGGAAGTGGTGGAGTCACTATCCCTGGAGGGGTTTAAGAGGAGCCTGGATGAGGCACTTGGTGTCATGGTTTAGCTGATCAGATGGTGTTGGGTGATAGGTTGGACTTGATGATCTCAAAGGTCTTTTCCAACCTGGATAATTCTGTATTTTTCTGTTTTTATCAGACTATCTTGCTGGTGAGTTAAGAGTAATTTAGTGGCTTTGAATACAGCTGTGGTGGTTGCTGTGATCTCTAGTGTTTTCTTCTTTAGTCAATGATACGCAAACTCTCAGCAAAGGTATCTGGTGCTGCCATATTTCTCTTTCATTTAATACAAGTTTTCTCTTCTGTTGGTTTTGATGCTTTTATAATTTATTGTTTTTAGTCATGAGTATTTGTGTCTCTATTAGAGATTTAGGGTGTTAGCACTGTGGTAAAAATGAATTCTGCATTTACATCTCATGATTGTGGCTGAAATATAAACAGCTGAAATTAGACTGAGCCTGGCTGTCTTTCTCTGTCAGCAGGTACTCTCTCTGCTCAGCCATTTCCCTACTTTTTATGTAAGCTTCTGTAGCTAATCATGTATCTAGAAAGCAGAGGTCAAATATGTTACAAAATGTTGTTAAAGTACCTTTTAATCTTACAATGGAGCCCAGAGAGATAAAATCACTCCTGAAAGTGAAAAAATAAAATGAAATCATCAGTCTGTTTTGGCTCTGAATATTCACCAGTTATTGGAGCTTAGTGGAGGAAAAAGGAGACTTTCAATTGTTTCTCCTTTAAAAAAAGCAAATACAAACAAACAAGGCAAAACCAAACAAACCAAACCCCCAAACAAACAAACAAACCCCCCAAAACCCCAAACCAAACCAAAGCCAACAGAAAAAGTGTAAGACAGAGCCTTGAGTGCTGCTTTTACAGAATGAGTTAAACACTCTTTTGCAGAAAGCAAATATTCTCCAGGGGACAAAAATGCCCTGCTTTGTCCAAGAAAGATACATCAAACACTCATCAAAATGTATCCCAAAACATTCCTATCAAAACCAGAATCAATTAATTAATTGCCATTTCCCCCTTAATAATCATGTTTTAAACTCACCAGAGTGCTGTTTAGAGCAGTTTTCAGCCAGAGTAATCACTGCAGTTCATCTTAAACCTTTTTATCCTATATGGGATAGAAGCTATTTTCCTTCCTCAGCTGCTAAACTGCTCAGTCTGCTTTGGTTCAGAGTGGCTGTCTGTCTTTCCATGGTAAAACTCAATTATTTCTGTTTGCAGCTCTTATCTGAATTTAAGCTGGGGAGTTCCAAGATGCCGTTGAACTAAATATCAATGCACAAAATGGTGTGAGTGTGCTTGAATTAATTACCTAAGATGTACTGAAGCTGCTGCTGTGTCGATAATAGACGAGAAAATCTATGGGAAAAGAGAAAGAGAATGAACTGGGAAATATGTGCTAAGTATCTGGCTGCCGAAGTTTGACATTCAGAAGTAGAGAAGATATGAAGTTAATGGAACTGCTGCAACAGCCAGGGAGCTCCAAGAAATCAGATGAATAATCTATGACAACAAGGATCACACCAGACTGCAGTTTGTGCTACTTAATTCTGTGCCAGGCTAAATAAGAACAAAAAGGACATTATTCACATTTGAGAGAGAACAAGGGTAGAGTAGCAGTTCCAGCTACATGGAAACGAGTTTGCCAGATCAATATGCTAGACTGCTGACCTTGAAAAATCCAGGAAGACACGGCACCTGAGTAGAAGGGATAGACCTGATATCCCAGGGCAATGCTTGTATGGAGCTTGCTTATGTGTAGGAAACGTAATGAAGGAGGAGGACCTTTGTCTCTCTGCTACACAGGTGGTGGTTCAGAGGCCACCAGGCACTATCAGGCTCAGAGGCAGGAGAGCTGGCTGGCCACCCTCACCTCATGTACCTCCTGCCTTGGTTCTCCTGCCCTGCAGCAGCTTCAGTGCATGGTCCTGGGCCAGCAGCAGCCAGCTGCTCTCATGGCTTTGGCGGCACATTTGAGACAGAGGATGCACCCAGCATTCACTCTTGCCACCCATAACTGTTGCTGAGGCCCCTGAAGTGGTTTTGCCAGTGTGGATCTTTTCTTTGGTTCGGTCTCTGGGAGCCCTTCTCTTTATACATGGGTTGGTTTCCTTTGATACCAGGCTCCAAGTTATCAGTGGGAATGTTGGCAGCTTATCAACCTTTTTCTAAACAACAGATTGGTGGTTTGAGGAAGTTTTGTCATCTGTCATACAAGTTAAAAAACTAAGTCTCTGTCAGGTTTCCCAAAGGCATGGCTTTTAAAAATTCTTATTATTTAAGTAGCTTAACTGCATAATCTCTTCAGTTAAATTCAGTGATCATAACTATGACCTTAGGCATCTGTATTGCAAGTTGTATATATGAGGAACTTGGATGGATAGGTAACAGGCCAGCATTATTCTGCAGAAGCTGGTTCTGCACAGGGGAGCTCATCAAGGTAGGGTCAGGACCTTGGAGTCTCAGCACAGGGAGGTCTTTCATTTCTGCAGCCTTAGTGCCTTCAGCAACCCTTCTAGTGAGAATGTTACTAAGATAGGAAATTGCTTTTGTGGCCCTCCTAACCTGTGGTGTTTCTGACTGTCATTTGTTGGAAGTAAATCTTTGCGTGCAAGAATTAATATTGATTTACTTTCAGGCATTAGAATATTTTCTCTAGTACTACGCCACAAGGAGCTGTAGCCTCCTCCTGCAGATGGAGGATGTTTTACTAGGGACTTCACTGGGAGCAGTGAATAATAGCAGGAAATTACAAGAAAGAACAACTAATTCTGAAAATTGAATCCTTACTTCTGAAGAGAGTAGTGAGGCACCCAAAACCTGCTCATGTTTTCAAGAGCAAAAGTAGAACAGGTAAATTATTACAGCAGATTTGTTCTATTAGCAGCGTTCCAAGATAGTATGAAATTACATTTTAGACAAAATTATCAAATCAGCTGTAAGGCTGCTCAAACAAAACCTGTTTTGTTTTGTTTTGTTTTGTTCTGGTTTATTTATTTATTGGAAAGAGTGATTGCCATGGGAATGTGCTGCCCTGGGAGGTGGTGGAGTCACCATCACTGGGGGTGTTTAGGAGGAGACTGGATGGGGTGCTTGGTGCCATGGGTTAGTTGATTAGGTGGTGTTGGGTGATAGGTTGGACTTGGTGATCTCTGAGGTCTCTTCCAACTTGGTTTATTCTGTTCTATTCTGTTCTACTCTGTTCTATTCTATTTTTTTCCCCACTAAAAGAGCATCCTGTCCTGAGCCTTTACCTTCCCTATGTACAGACTTTTCATCTTATAACCTTAAGCTCAAGTTTGGAAATTGCCTTTCTTCCAGTCTATGAGGAGGAAAGCACAGAGTTTTGTCCTGAAGTTCAGGATGTGTTAGCATGGTAAAATGTATCTGAGATATCATTTTTCCTCCCCTCAAACCATGTAAACTCTTTTTGCAAAATCTGACTTGCAGATTCCACAGTTCAGTATCCAGCAACTACCTAAATAATAACACTATCTGCACCTCAGTTTGAATATGGTTTTCTAAGACCAAAATTCAAAGTACTGTGGCATAGTTGTTGGAGTTCTTTTGTGTACCCTGAGATGATAATGTCAATTCTCTCCTGCTAAACAGACTGCTGTTCAGGTTCAGCTACTGTAAAGAAGTATCTTGGGTGCCTTTTAGGTGGCAGTTAGAAGTCTTTCCTTTCCCACTTTGAAGCTAGTTTTGGGTCAGATAAATTCAGGAAATGCTATCCTAATGCTATGCTAAGGAAAGGAATAGTTCATAGGCATTAAAGATCCCTGAACCCATTCACAGAAGCTCTGGACCTCAGAATAGTTCCCACATCTATAAATGGCTCGTGACATGATCTGAATTTCTCATGAAGGTTCAAATGAATTATTTTTGTTTGTTTCATTTCCAGATATGTGACATATTATTATCCAACTGATAAAGTGGTCTAGGTGGTGAAGTCATTAATTAATGTTAATAGGTGTTGCATGTTTCTGTAGAAGTGAATTCAAATTGATCTTACGAGCGAGGGAAGAGGCAAATTATTATTGCTATTTACAATGTGGTATGAGAGACATTGCTAATACATGTTCTCTAATTACTCCCTCTTCAAGAGCTGAAGCATAATGAATAAAGAGGAAAAGAGTTTATATTTTTCTGCTCCCTAGGAGCAGTTTGCATGCTCAGGATCTCCCTGAAGCCTTTTCCCCCCATTTGCAAAACAAGGGCAAGGCTGCTCGGGAAATTCATTTTAGGGAAAATCAGCGGTTTCTAAGCAGTTTAACTCACCTATGGAGGTACAAGATACCTATGGAGGTACAAGATACCTATGGTGGTATAAGATACCTATGGAGGTATCTACATCTTGCAGATATTTTCTCCTTTAGCTAGATATGAATCTGTAGCTCAATTATCAGCTGAGTTTGTCTGTTTCTAATTGTACAGGGATTTTGCCAAGACGTATCATGATAATCAGTGAAAGCAAGAGCTTAAAACAGAAAGGTTGCAGGACCTTCCCTTAAATCATGCTTGGCTTTGGAGGCTAACCAGAGAGCTGTGTGTTGAAGGACTTTATCAACTGGAATCATAGAAAGAGATATTTATATCTAGTTCTTGAGCAATTGTGTTACTCATGGTCCTTAGGCACTTCTGCTTGCAGGAATAAGCACTCACCAGATGGCCCATGTGTCAATCCAGCTGTTCTCTTCAGCATGAATTCCTTTGAAGGTGCTGTGTCCCAGGACAAATTTGCTGAAAGTCACATTTAGATGTTACACAGAGAGTGTAGGATTGAGGGAGAACTATCAGGTATGCCCACATACTTAGTATTATTTTTGGGGGGTTAAACAAAGTGCAGTGAAACAGAAATCCTGTGGTAAAAGCTGGTTGTCTTTCCACCTCTTTTTATTTGAGTTTCTTTTCATGAGACAACCAAGAAGATTAAAAGCCATTGTAAACCTTATCTTTTCACTCCAGTGTGCAATAGATCTTGGATTGCCTTTCAGGAGGTGATGATTAAAGATGTTTCTGTGTTGCTTTACTTGTCTGATACTTTACCTTAAACAACAGGGTTTTAGGCAGCATTTTCCATAGGAGAGATGGGATTTTAAAGAGTGACTTGTGATTTGGAACAGTCTTTGGACTACTGTGGTAACTTGCTATACCCCAGCAGCAGGTTTGCAGTGCTCTCTTCTTTCAGAACTGATAACATTTGTTTCTGACTTAAATTAAGATTAAATAAGCACACTCAGTTCCCTAGACTAGATGAAGCTATCTTTGTCAATTAGTTGTGCATCTATATCATCTTGATTTCAGAACAGATGTTAGTGCAGCTGAAATTAGAGGCTGTCTTGATCTTCCTGAAGTCATGTGTGAAAAGCAGCATCAGAACAAGAGGCCACTTGGTGTTTTAAAACTGACTGCAGGAACAAATGTTTTCTGTAGGAAGACAGACTAGTTCACAAGCTAATTCTCAAGCTCACTGCAAGGCCAAACACTTCTTAAGAGCTGCCTTACTGCTTTCTAGTTCTCCAAGTATTTTCAAGTCCTATAAACTCTCCTTGATGTAATCCCAGAATATTTTCTAGTGCTCTCCTAAATTCATTTCCTATTGTACACTTAGGGAGTTTATAAAAACCATTGCAGCATGTGCCAATATATTGTGGAGCAGACAGTTTCTGTCTTTTTATTTGCCTTGCCTCCAGACTGCCTCCCTCTAGATTTCCAGTTCTCCTTAGACAGTGATCCACTGGTGGCTTTTGCATTGCTGCTGCCCTTTGGCTTCTTCTTCAGCTCCTGGATCAACTTGGCCTGGGATTACAGGGTCATTTAGGTTGGAGGGGACCTCAGGAATCTGTATAGTCCAACCTGGCATAAAGCAGGTCAGCTCTGAGAACAGGGCTTTTATCTGTTCAAATCTTGAACACATTCAGTGATGAAAAATGCACAGCTTCTTTGGGTGACTTGAGCCACTGCTTCACTGCCAGGAGCAGCAACACCACCTGTAGCTTGCTCAGGCTAGTATGGGACAAGAACTCCAAGAAAGGCACAGCAGGGTCAAGGTCAAGCAATCAAGGGGTGCCTAATGCAAAGCAAGAACTGCATGAAGGGAGAACAGGATTGGAACAGTGCCAATAGGGCTGGTCAGAAGGAAAATCTAGGAAAGCAAGATCCAATAATTAGGAAGAGAAAGGAGGAAGATGGGATAGGATCCAGGAGTACAAAGTAGAAGCCAAGGATCAGCAGTCATGAGGAATACCTTAGAACTGGTTGCCCAAGGCAGTTGCTGTAATACACCTAATAACAGAGCAGTGCAAGAATTAATCTCCCCAGTCAGTCCTTAAATCCCCCAAGGGACTGATGGATGTCCTATGAAGCCAATAGCTAAAGCAGGGCTGGCACAGGCTGATCTGACTACCTGTACCTCAGGTGCCTTGATGAATCCTGGCACAAAAGACCAATTATTGAGTTGGCCAACCACAAATTCCATGCAAGGCAGAGATTCATCACAGCCATCATCTTGGGTTTGTCTGTATGAAATCTCTGTATGTACTCATTTGTATCTGTATACTGCAAAAATGGCTTACAAGCTTCTGCTTTATGTAAGAGTAATGCTGCTGTTGTGAATATTAGTAAGTATTTGATTTGATTTTTAATGGCAGACTTCATTAGGCAGCCATTAACAAAGGAAGAATCAAAGAACCCAATAACATTGATACAAATGATGTGTGGTAACTAAAATGTGCAATGCCTTTAAGAGGCTGTGAACTCACCATGAGAGCTGCAGTTGAAATTACAGAATATTTCATACAATTGCTGTGCTCTGGCTGCTCAAGAGCTTTTGTCAGCAAGGCAAAGAACTATTGAAACAGTCCAGAATGGTTCTTTAATCTTCTTGTAAGAGCACAATGGACAATTGTCTGAGACGTCTTCCCAACATTTTAATCAATAAAAACATTGACCAGAGTTGCATGCTCCTATGTAAATGCTGGCAAATGAAAACTGATCAGTAGGCTATTCTGTAAAAGAAAGATGGCTGGGAATCACTGACAGTTTCAGCTGCCTGGGCAACTGCATGACTGTGCAGTCCTAGCTGTAGGACTGGGAACAATAGATTAAAGCAATGTGACACAGTTCTAAAAATCCCTTTGAATTAGGAGCTGTAAACCAGTTTCTTTTGGGAAATAAGTGTCAGAGTGCTTGCAGCTCTGTGTGCCCTCTCACTCACATAGGGGTAGTTCACCAAGAAAAAAAGGTCAAAACATTTGCAGAGGTTTTTGTATTAGGTAGCAGAGCAGGTGGTTCCTTTTTGCCAGCTTTAATCTGGAATTCGTTACTGCAGGAACAGTAATCTTAAGATATTAGCACAAAGGCTCAACTGCCACTGGGTTAGAGTCTCCAGCTGATAGTTTTACTAATTCAGAGGAAAAAGGCTTTTAGAAGATTTAAAACTTGTTTGATAGAATCTGCAATAGTGAAATTGATGCCATTCTTCAACACAGCACAATCAGCTTACTGTTAAAAATCCCAACGCGCCTTTGAATCCATCCATCTGCTTGCAGCAGACTTCCAGTTGTTGGACCAGCTTGGAGAGACTGGGCACTGCTGCTGCCTTCTGGGTCATAAAGTCCAGAATGCTGCCTGTATTATGAGTCTGGATGGGGTTGGAAATGGCAGTGTAACCTTATTCCAGTAAAAGAGATGTACATTTCCATCGTGGGGGAAGTCAGGAGATCATTTTCCTACTGCCTTGGCTGTAATTAAAAACAACTAAATAAATACAGCCCTGCGTATTTAATTAGCCTGCATAGGAGGCAGGCACACTTCTGCAACCCAGCCCTCCTGGCTGGCTTTGGCCAGGGGAGCTAGCAGTGCACATGAGGCTTCCCTACTGCCCTCATGCCAGGATTTTCTTCTGAAGGAAGGCAGTTGCTGGATCTGATGATTCGAGCCTGTGGCCATGCTAGGGCCAGGACCCAGCCACAGGAGCTGCAGTTCCTCAGCAGCGTGCAATCTCCTACAGCAGGATACTTAGGAATGGGAAATGGTAGAAGTGTTTCAGACATAATGAGTGGATGGCACTTGGTTAGTAATGACCTTTTCAGTCTAATAGTTGATCTTATCATACAGCTGGTGACATTCAGAAAACAAAGAAAGTGAAATTTTGACACAGAGAACAATGAATATAATAAACATCATCGAGTGCAGTGCCCTGGGGCACCTTCAGTCACACAAAACCCGAAGGAAAAGTAATGCACAGCTGTGCAGAAATGGGTGTGTTTTGCAGCCAGAGACTATGACCCACTTTAAATAAATACATAAAAATCAATATTTGCACAATGAAAGTGCCACCTTGCCTTTGAGGCAGCGGGCAAAGGAGCACTGCAGAAACTGCTTTATATAGAATTGCAATTTATGAAACCACTTCAGAAACGAAACGTCAGGATGGCTTCTGCCCAATGAACACTGCTTCCTTTGGTCTTCTGGGCAGCAGTTTCTGCAACAACTAACATGCAGTGCACTATTATAATCTATTTCCTAAACGAAATTAAGTCAGAGATAAGGTCTAAAGTAGACCTTAGCAGCAGAAGAAAGACCAACTAGGAGCATAGTTAATGGATATCTATGAAGTACCTGAGCTTTGTCCAGCAAGAAAGACAATTTAGTATCAGTTTCTAGATGTACCTTTGGTAAGCAGCTTAGCAGATTGCTTTTCAAAACAAATCTTGTACATGAAGACATTCAGCTTTAACAAAAGGGTCAATTAACTTTTCCAGTTTAAATCTAAAGCATCCTGAAATAGTAAGGACGAAATAACTCTTCTGTGCTGTGTGACCCAATGGAAAACATTTGATGGGAAGTACCTTCACATGCAACTGAGAAAAGAGAGACAAGAGAATGAGCTGATGACCTTTTCTCACGTTGTATTTCTGAAATGATTTACCTTGAGGTTGCTTTCCTTGCTGTAGCAGTTCTCCAGCTTCACCATATATGACTCGATTGTTACTAGTGCATTATCTTAAAAACACCCAAAAGGTGTTCTAAGGTTGGTTTATTTATGGAAGTGTCTGATTTGTTATACAGAGCACAGTGCTATGAAAAGCTTATTTAAAGGGCCTGGGTTCTCCAGGTGTGTAAATGAGACAGACAAAATCAAACTCACAGGGTTTGGATCTCTCGGTGTGCTGCAGGATGACTCTTGAGAAGGATGCTGTGCACTGCTGCTCCTCTTTGCTGCTTCATGCTGCTTGCATGTATTTAATTTTCCCAGGGGCTCATTTCCATGAATTGCTTTGGCAAGCTCGGTGTGGAATCTGCAGGTTGAGATCTTTTACTTTATGAATCACCACAAGTAATTATCTATCCTCTAATTGGATTGTAATTAACAATTCCATCAATGATTTCTGTCTGAACTACAGTCTATCTTATTTCTCCAAAGGACAGCCACATGAGGTGTGTAATTCTAGAGGTGTCTACCCTAAGGTCAGTAGCCACTGTCAGTATGACAGCTGTCCCTGCAGACGTGCACAGCTTGGCTCTGCTTTAGCTCTGTTGGGAGCCAGTAGCCCTGGCAGCACAGGGTTCAGCATGGCAGGTAGATCTCTGCTGGAGCTTCAGCAAGTACTGAAGGCCCAAGGGCAGCTCTGTATTACCTTTTCTATAGTGCATGGTGGTAATCCAGTATACCAGGTTGTCATTCCCAGTCTTGGTAGTTTTACACCCAGCCAACACAAACTGCACTCATAACAAATGCAGAATTATTCTAGGGAGGGTTAGGTGGGTGGGACTGAATAGAGAGAGCTCAGTATGTACATAACTCACTAGTAACTGGTCTCTTAAAAGCAGTTGCTGAATAAGAGCAATCCTTTTGTCCTGGTATAGTCTCTTGTCTCTGATTATCAGGACAGCTGTTTAAGCACTGCTTTTACCTTCTCAGATGAATATATCTATATAATATGTCCTGCCTTCTTCATCAAGTGAAAGTATTAGTAACACCAATAAAGAAAGTAAATATTGCAACAGTTCAATGTTGTAATCCAGAGATGCTCTGTGGGTTTATGGCTAAGTTCACTCTCACATTTAAAGGCTGGGGAGGACTTTAGTGGTTTGTCAATGAAAAAACAATAGCGCAGATTAATACAGATCAGGAAGCCAGCTGCCCCATGTGCAACTGACTGCAGCAGATGCACAGTGAAGCCTGCACAAACGTTTTCTTCTTGACTTCATTTCATTTCCCTGCCTTAAAGCAGGCAGCACAACTTGCCATTTCTAAGTGTAAAATTATGGTCAATAGGCACTCAAATGCCATTCTAAAATGCTGTCTAGACACTGCACAGTCCTGCAGAGTATTTCCCAGTTTACATTCCTTGCAAACAAACAGAAGGAGATGATTTGTGTACTTCCTGAAAGACAGTGATTCTAAAACTGTAAAACCAGGACCCATGTGATAGCCAAGCCTCCACTGCAGCGCTTCACAGGTCTGCCACTGTACAGGGTGAATTCTCTCCAGGTGGCTGAGTGCAGTGCTGCTCCCCCTGAGTTCACCACGCCACTGATGTATTCTGCAGGTTCTTTTCTCCCATTGTTTTCTTTCAGTCCTGTGTGTGGTACTCTTTTCACCACGTCAGCCAGAGAGTCACTGGTGCTGACTGACAGTTGAGCTTGCAGTACTGCTTTTTCTGAAATGATTGCCAATAGCAACCCACTGGATTGCTGCAGACACAGAAATGTCTGCACCTGAAGAGAAGAGGAGAGGGGGGAAAAGAATATCTTCCTGTATTTAAGGTATCTACATATAGTGTACTGTAGAGTGGCACAAACTTAGCATTAATTTAGAGCTAACAAGAACAAACAGCCATAGCACGCTGTTGAGATCTAACTTGAATACCTTTGCACTACGCTGCTCTTTGTCCAGTGGTGCTGATCACCAGTCAGGTGCCAGTTCTGTGCTTGCAATATACTGTTAATAGTCTCAATCACTATTGTAGGTGTTCAGGTTTTGAGGCATTGTACATTGGCAGTACAGATTATCTCTAGTCCTTTCCCATCCTTTCAGACTCCCAGCCTAGCTGTTCAGCAAGGTGTGGAGTTTGCACAGGTAGAGCATGGCCTTATCTTTTGCCTTGATAATCTCATCTGTTTGATCTGAAAAAAATGAGCTTGCTGACATGTGTCAGTTGGAAGTTCCTGTAAATAGGCTAGGCCCCAGGAGACTCACAGATGTTATAGACAGCATGAAGCACATTCTGTCTCCTGTTCAATCTTTCATGAGCTCAGTCATCACAGGCAAGTCACTGGCTCTCCCTGCTTTGCTTTGTGCACTGGTGAAAGAGTTGGGCTAAGAAGGTTCTGTGATGGTTTAGATCTCTGCTGAAGTTTGTGAAGCCTTTGGAAGAGCTGGAAATTTTGCACAAGTAGTTCTGTGGATGAAGCTATTGAGCTACCAGCTTGAATGAGATAGGAAAGCAGAGTACAGTTAAGAGAAGCCAAGGCATAACTTGTATTCTGTTGGTTAAAAGCTTCATTATAAAACTTCAGGCAGTCTGGTGACAAAGTTTGGCCAGCAGGACTGGGGATCTAGTTCTGCCCTGTGCTCAGCACTTGAGTACTGTCTGCAGTTCTGGGCTTCTAACCGCAAGAAAGATCTTGAGGTGCTGGAGCAGGTCCAGAAGAGAGCAACAAGTCTGGGGAAGGGACTGGAGGGAAAGGCTGATGAAGAGAGGCTGAGGGAGCTTGGGGTGTTTAACCTGGAGAGAAGGAGACTCAGGGGGGACCTTATCACACTCTACAGCTATCTGAAGGGAAGTTGTAGTAAGGTGGGGGTCAGGCTCTTGTGGCAAGATGAGAGGGCATGGCCTGAAGCTGTGCCAGGGGAGATTTAGGTTGGGTGTTAGGAAGCACTTCCTCAAAGAAAGGGGAATTAGACACTGGAGTGGACTGCCCAGGGAGGTGGTGGAGGTGTTTAAGGCAAGATTGTATATGGCACTTAGTGCCATGGTCTGGTCAGTGTTAGGCTATAGACTGGACCTGATGATCTCAGAGCTCTATTCCAGCCTCAATAATTCTGTGGTTCTGCAAAAGGCAGTTTGGATAGCATCAGGGAGCATTCCCCTGGCTGATTTGTGGTCATATGTCCCTGACAACATCTTTATGTTTGTCCCTTTCCCCTTACAGTATCGGTCAGGACGGGATGCTCAGCGAGGCTCAGACAATGTTTCCAATAAGTCCTCAGACAGCGACGTCAGCGACGTCTCCGCCGTGTCACGGACGAGCAGTGCTTCGCGCTTCAGCAGCACAAGCTACATGTCTGTCCAGTCAGAGAGACCAAGAGGAAACAAGAAAATAAGGTGAGCACCAGGAGCTGTAGTGCTAGCCGTGGATGTGTGCTTTAAGTACTGTGTTTTTGTCGGTATTTGTCTTTGAGATTAGAGTTTTGCCTAGGTTGAGATCTGCAGGGTGTTAGCAAGATACTGGTTTAGATGTTTTTTCATCTGATGCTTCTTCATCTGATATTTATTGAAGCCTTCCATGGTGTTTGTTTTGTAGCCAAGTTCTGTCATCTTGAGTTACACTGGCAGTAAAATAGCAAACACCTGCTGTCAGTGAGCATTAGGCGTGCATAGATTCGCACTGCGTAAAAGCCTTTGGTGAGACACTCGCTGTGGCTGGAAGGAGAGTTTAACGTGGGCTCTGGTGTCAAACACCTCAGAGACATCTTCATTTCTTTCAAACTACAGCTGCTGAACTTCTGTAGAAGTCTTAATTGATACTTACACAGAGCAATTCAATTGATGTCATACTTACACCAGTGCAATTCAACAGTAGGGTGCAACCATTGACCTACCCTTCGAAAAGCTGGACATAGCAAGCAAAACTGCATCTCCTTGGTCTGTGCCCTGTGCACACTCCAAGGAGCTTTGATTGTAGAAGAGACCAAAAATCACTAGAAGAAATGGAAGATCATTGTTCTCAGGTGTAACCCACCTGCATCTCAGCACAATTCAATGTCAGCCTAGATTAATTCTCAGGAAGTTGCTTTCTTGAGAGACATGGTGCATTTGAAAGGATGGTTCAATGAGCATTGCTAGGATCACATTGTTACTGTCATGCAGCCATGTAGACATCTCTAAATGTGACTTATTGCCATGCAACTTCTACTTGAAGAGAGGCTGGCCTAAGAAAACACCCCAAGGTTCTGTAGTGTAGGCTGGAATCTTAGGCAGCATAGCTTACCTTAGGACTGCTTGCTTCTTTCAGGCTTTGTTTCGTTCCTTTTGCATGTCCTTTCCTTTCATGCTTTTCTCCATGACCTTAACTTTATTTTATTCTTTTCTGTTTTCTTTTTGCATGCCTTTTTCAATTGTTACTAACCTCAAAAGGACAAGGGATATAGAGGGGAAAAAAGAGGGAGGGCTGGAAGGGGATGAACAAAATGGAGTATTTCCTGAAGAGGAAGAAAAGGAGGAGGAGGAGGAAAAAGCAGAGGAGCAAGAAATTAATGAAAAAGGGGAAGGGCAAGAGGTGACAGAGAACTGTGATAAGGAGGAAAATAAAGGATCAGGGCATGATGAAAAAGCTCAAGAAGACCAAGCTGAGGAAGGGAAAGAGGATGACAGGTAAAATATATTTCTGTTTCTACAGACCTGTTCTTCTTTGTCCTGTACCAGGCCCCTGCTTGTCTTCCCTTTAGGTTTCCTTTGCTTAGCTTAGTGTCTGTGTTCCCTGCAGCTTTATTTGCTTTCAGTCATGATGCTTTCATATTCAAGCAGATTTCCCTCTCAGCTTCTGTGAGCTTGTTCTGCATACCAAATGATGCAGCACACTAACCTGCCTCATTATTATGCGTGCAACTGCAGCATATTGGTTTTGTTTAATTGGTTTAGACTAGAGTTTGGGTTTGTCTCTAAGAAACAACAGAAATGGTGAAGTTCCTCAGGGAAAAACCTTCTGCTGAGTGGTGTCTCATCAATATCTACACTTTCATTTGTGGCAGAACTAGAGAAAAGAACTTAGTAATCCTCCTATCCTGATAAATGTGACTATTGATCAACAATTGATGCCCATAAGCAGAGTCTTCCCCCTCTCTTTTTTTGTTCCATGTGAATAACTGTTGTAGGTAGCTGTGTTGTGGAGAGTCGTGCACCTCTACTGCTCTGCTCTGTTCACAAACATTTCAGCACACTTGGCTGTCTTTTTAATCAGACAATATCCTAGATGTACACATTTTGCCCCAGTTCCTTTGGACCATGACTTTAAATGTAAACAAGTGGCATTTTGGATGTGCATTAAGGCAAACTGAATACTGCTTCTTTCTTCATTAGCAAAACACAAGTTTGGAATTCGCTGAATATTCTTGAACCCCTTCTCACCCCCACAGGAGTGGCAGAAAAATCTCTGAAAAAAACAAACAACTTTCTTTTAACCTGCTAATTCTGCACTAGTTGTAGATAAGTTAGCCTGTGAAAGGGTGCTCATGCATACCAGGGTAAGCACAGAGCACTCTGATGATCCTACCTCTTTCCTTTGCTACAAGCTTACATACGTACATGCCTGGACACACAAACACAAAGCAAAGCTGATACAAAAAGTGACTGATAAATGGTAATGTGGGAAAGGACGTTTTGAAGACCTCTTTTTCTCTCCTGGCTCCCACTAAGTTCCCAGTTCAATGGATTTAAAAATCCTCCCTCTCAAAAATCATGACTCTGGTCCCCATTTCCAGCTCTCACTCAGATTACTTGTCAGCCAAAATGCTGCCCCTCACAGAAGATAAAGTCCTGTGTCAGAAATTACTTCTTGATCCTGAGCTGGTTAGCTGCTCTCTGTCTCCAGGAAGAAGCAGCACAAGTCAGGAGTCCCTGCTTGATAGAGAAAGGAGATATTAAATGCCTATTGTGCAGTGACTTTTATTTGAGACAGATTTTGGCTCCCAACATGGAAATCAGGCTGTAGTGTTATTTGTCCACTTTGAGCACACAAGCAGATTTAGTATCACAGTATCAGTAAGGTTGGAAGAGGCCTCACAGATCATCTAGTCCAACCTGAAAGTGGTAAGAAAGAAAAAAAGGAAAGTTTCTCTGTAGCCACCTTCCTTGTCCCATGGTACAGTAAGTGCTCATCTTTATAGCATTATCTGAATGTTCTTCTAAGCTACAGAGCAAACTGAGAAGCACAGAGTGGTGCAGGTGTATGTGTACATTCATAAACACTCATATTAGCATCCTGAAGTACTGTGACTTGTGTGTGCCGTGGACAAAACCGCAGGCAGGATTGATGCTAAGCTTTGTTGTACATCCTGTGCCTCCTGCTTGCTTATCTGGCAATTTATAAGATGCTTATGCCTGGTGATTTGTAAGATATTAGAGCAACTTTGCTCTAGGCAATCTGGGATACTGAAGGCTGCTCTCAGTCACTCTATGATCAAAGAGTAACATCAGACCTCTTGATGCCACCATGCTTATATCCTTTATGAGTAATGGTAATAATCACACTCAGGGCTTCAATCTGCTGAGATCATAGGTGGGTTGAATGCAACTTAAATTACCATGATGGCAGAGATCCATCTTGGATTCATCCCTTGCCTATTTTAAAGAGTCCCTCAGCACAACAAACTGCATTAGCTTTTGGAGCACTGGAGCACAGTAGATCAATAACTCCTTTTTGGCAGCTGCATCTGATTTTGCCTTCATTAAACCTTGTAAAACTAAACCTCGGCATATAATTGACCTCCAGAGAAAACCTAATTGTGTTCTTTCTTGGCAATGCACATGGATGGATCAATCTTCTCTGTAGTAAATTTTAAGGATTCCTTAGCTACAGTTCCCTGACATTATTTCTTGCTCCAGCTCCTTGATGCCAGGGACAGAGAACTCCCTCTCTAGACCCTAATGTGGGAGTATTCATAATGTGGATTGCAGGGAATCTGTTTAAGACTGCTCTAAATCTTACACCCCCTTAACGTTTCTCTAAATATCAATCACTAAGCATTAATTCTGATAGTCACAATTGTTTTGTCATATGAATACACAGTAACTGCAATCACAGAGCAGGATTTCACTGTGCTGCATGCTGTTGAAATACAGAATTAAAACACAACCCCTGTTCCAAGCAGAGTCTAAATGATGAGAAGGATATGGGAGTCCAGAGAGGGGAGCACATGAGAATTAAGAAATGTTCCACATGACAGGAGATAATTACAGTGCTGGGTTTGGGACATCTTGACAAGAGAAAGCTCGAAGGGGATATTGAATAAAGGGAATAGGACAGCTTTGTGAATGTTTCTGGAGAGCTCTTTTCAAGCATTACAGGCAATGAGGTAAAAGACATGAGGTGTTTGCTAAAAATATATCTCAAGTGGATGATGGGGCAAGGCTGATGAGCAGCAGCAGCTGATCATTCAGTCTTGGATATGAGAAGATGAATGTCATAAGGAACAACTGCCTAAATACTAGGAAATAAAGGTGAATTAGGTACAATTGGATAAAACAGAAGATATACTTTTTTTCTGATATATGGAGCAAAATTACACATAGCCCTGAAACTTATCTTCCCTAGAGTGTCCTGGAAGGAGTTAGAGCAGGTAGATTGCCCGGGCTGGAGACCACTGGTCCAGACCACTGCAGTCACCAGCATATGAAATGGTGAGAGAGCGAACAAAGCAATTAGCTCTGTGTGGACAGAGGGGACACAGCTGAAACAGAAAGCATGCACAAGTCACAATAAAGTGACTAACTCAGGCTAACATGAAGCCTGAATTAAAATACCTGCTCAGATAACAGGTCTGAATGACACACATGATCCCCTTGGCTGGGAGAAGAAGCAGAAGAGAGGTCTTGGAGGGATGTACTGAGTTTAATGATAGAGAGCTGAGATCAGTGACTCACAAAGAGGTGCCAAAGAAAGAGGCAGGAAGAGACAGAGGAGAAGGACTTTTTATGGCAGAGTGGATAATGCTTTGATGTACTGATGATGAAGAGATGATATTTGAGGGATAGCAATGGAGGAAAGAGTGCTAGAGCCATGTGGGACCATCAGTTAGCTGAGTGGGCAGAAAATGAGTATATACTAGAGCACATGTTGGATTAAGGGTTAGGGAGAGAGTGAAAAATTGAGAGGGGATTGATATGGGCACTAAGAGAAGTAACTTATTAGAGTATGGTTAATTGTAGCAAAGCAAAGAAGAAAACTGGCCGCTTCTGAAATCTTAAATCATTAAAGACTGTGGCAGGCATAGATTCAGCTGATGCATGAGGAGACAGATGTTGGGAAAAGGTTTGAAATGCAATTTGAAAACAAGAACTCAAGAGATTTACTTAAAACAATGTGTTCAATTAATTCAGAGATGAAAAGGAGAGAGGAAATGTGCTGTGGCTGCAGGAGGGATGAGGTCAAGACTAGAGGTTCTGCATTACTTCCACCGTATCGCAGGACATTAGAGGTTGGAAGAGACCTCAAGGGATCATCGAGTCAACCCCCCCTGCCAAAAGCAGGATCACTTAGGATAGTCTGCACAGGAATGCTAAAGCTAATAATATGCTAATAATGTATAATAGATCCTAAAGCTAACAATAATAATGCTAAAGGGATAAGCTAAAGCATCTTTCTGTGATCTGGAGAAGGAGCCAGTGATGACCAGGTGGCTACAGGTAAGAATAAGGAGAGAGGCATGAGGGGAAAGGAAACCAGAAGGCAAATCACTCAGTAAGATCCCTGCATCCATGCCATAGGCCTGGGGAGAGAAATTTATAAAGCTGGGAATGCAAGGAGTGCACAGGAGAATGGGTTGTGTGTTCTGCTGTGCACCTGAAGGAATCAGTGAAGTCCCACGTGAAGAAAAGGGAATGCTAAAGGACAGTACAAGAAATAGCTCAAGAGATTAAGTAGGAAGCTGACAGAACTGAGGGAGGACAATTTGTGGCAGACAAAAGTCAGCTGGGATGTAATTTTGCAGAAGGCCCAAGAGACAGCAGGATGTAGTTTTAAATAATGGATTTCTCCAGACACACAACTTTCTCTCTTCCTGAGGGTCCTTCATGCCTCCTGCACCCTTTCCCTTGTTAGCATAAAGATTAATTTCAAATTAATTTTCTCTCTATTTTTTTTTTCTTTTCTGTCATTCATTCAAAAGAAATCTTTAAAGGATTTAATTTGTAGCTTTTAAACCTCATTCCTGATGAGTATTTGTTCTTTAGTTTTTCATTATATTGCAGTCTTACTATTTCTCTGGGGTTTTTTTCCTGAGCCTTGCATGGTGATTGCAGCTATTATCAGTTAAAGGCAGCGTTTTGCAAAGCTGGCTGAAAAAGCTTGGCACAATTCAATCTCTGCAAGCTCCTTCCCAGGGCTGGAAGCTAGTAACATTTTATTGACAATCTGTCTTCTGGTAAAAATTGCTATCAGAAGCTGTGCAAAAGATAACAAGCACTGTGAATCCATTTTCTACCTGCATGTGCTGGTTGGTTTCTTAAAGCTGTTTCAGAGTTGTTATAATGATTATAATGACCCAACTGCACTGCTGGATGGAAGAAGTTAATTGTGCCTGACCTTTCTAGCCAAACAGGCCATATGTTTGCAAGGGAAATATACATCCTGAGTCTCTCTGCAATCCATGATTGGTCCAGCAGCAAAACCACAGTAACACAAAACCTACTCCCGGTAGCTCTAAGTAAAGAGAGTGAGAGAAGGGAGTGCCATGGAGGGAGAGAGAGCAGGGGCTCCTCTCTGTCAATAGTCATGTCATTTTTTCAGGGAACATGTCTCCATGAAGCTTCCTGCAGCTCTCAGCCCAAGGTTTTTGAGTGACAAAGGTTTTTTAACATCATGACAGTGACCTTGCCGCGCCTGGATGAGAACAGCAGGTTGCAGCACCATGTTCACCAGCAACTTCCAGCTGCAAAATGTTTCCCTATTCAGGCAGCTGGGGCAGGGATGATGGACTGTGTCCTGGAACAAAAAGCAGCAACATTATATTGTGTTTCCCTAAAATAACTCTTCTTCATACTTCCCACAAGATAAGCAGAGAGATGGTTATGTATTGCCAGGCTGTGACTCTGAAATGGAAGGACCTAAAGTAAACTTTTTATTCCAGTAAGATCTCCTGAGTATTATTGGGCTGTGTAGAGTCTGTCAGCAGTGCATGGCAAAATCTTGCCCAGTCTGAAGCGTAGATTCAGACACTACTTTTTGATGTAAGCTTTTTAACCTTAGCATTCCACAGCAAGGCAAATCATGCAGCTACTGGATCTGGCCTTTTGGTTCTCCACACTTTTGCAGGTGACATGCAGTAGAAAACTACCTAGGGCTCCTGGAAAAAAATATTATGGAAAAGGGTACAAAATATCAGAGGTTCAGAACAGTGAAAATCCATATATTCACTGTACCATCAGTACGGAGAGAACACCACAAATCACCTAGGAAATCCAGCAAAGTCACCTGCTTCTAAGTTATTTGTCACCAGGTACTAAGCCCTTGGAGACACATGGTTTTTCTGTTACTTTGGATAAGTACAAGGGACTTACAGACTCTGCTGCAGCTAGTAAATTTATTTTGATCCACTGGGCAATAATAAAGCAATGAATTTGGAAGTAGACATTATTAATGAGTGAACAATGAAAATCCCTCATTTGGAATGGTCTGCAGCTTTGATCTATGGTTCCCAACAGGCAACTTGGAGATTTTTTTTTCTTTGACAGCAGCACAATACCATTGAGGCTGTTTCCCTTTCTATGAAATGCAGCCTGCACTTTAATCTTTGTTGAGTCAGCTCTGCTCTGTGATCCAGAAAGCACTGATGTACTCCTGATGCTAAAGGTTATTGAAAAGCAGTGCATCAGTAGTTTGAAAAAGCAAAACCAAAAAACCCCAAACAACAAACCCCAAACCACCACCAACAAAACCCAAGAGGTGCAGACAGAGAGCTCTGTAGCAGAAAAGCAGGGATGAAGGGAAAGAGTAAAATGAGGATTTGAGGCAAATGTAAATGTTGAAACCAGGTTTTGCCCTTTTAAGTGTGTTAAAAACACTAATTTCCTGAAGATGTATAAAAGGAGATGGAATCATCAGTTCTGTAGCAGACAGACATTTTTCTTTAATCTTTATTTTTTCAGTCTTTATTTGTCGAGGGTTGAGAGTGCCAGGTCTCTGGACAGGAGCAGCAATAGCAACAACTAAGAGTGGGGTCGAAACTTGTCAAGAGAAGGAATCAGACACTGAAGCTCATCAGGCTTTTCTTTCTTTGATATTACCAATTTGTGGAGCTGTCCCAGTGGTCTCTGCTTCCACTATTTTTCCTTGACAATTCTTTTAGCAGAAGAGTGAAAAGTTTCTGTAAAATGAGCACAGTTCCTTTCCTGATTTCTCTAGAAGGGCTGCACGAAAAACAATTAGTAAGCTTATCTTAGCCTCCTAAGAAACAAACAGAGATTCCTTCTTGGTACTTCATGAAAGTGTTTCTAAACCATTTACTGGTTCTGTGCCAGTGCCTTTGAAACACATTGCCAGACCCCTTTAATGAAGGGTCATGGGCCCAGTGCTGGTCTTACTACTGCACGCTTAATGCCGATGAAGCTATTGCCCATCCATCTGATTTTAACGTTATTTGGCCAAGCATCTGAACTCTTTGGTTCAGTCCTCTCACTGTAACTGCAGGAGGGTCATATGGATCTTAGTCTACAGAGTCCATAAGATGCTACCCAGACACACTGGGAGAGGTGTTATCAGGTGGCCCCTAGCAGTAGAAAATAAACCTATATAACTCCCAACAACTATTTCTGGGAGCCCAGCACTTCCTGGGTCATAGCCATAACATGAGCACATTTCCTAGGGAGGCCCAAGGCAAACAAGAGGAGCCCTTGCTCCAAACAGGTATGATGTGCAAAGTGCACATTCCCTTGTGCAGGGAGTTCTGCTCATGGCCCTGTCCCTCTCCCAAATGTGCAGAATCATGTTCAGGAATGTGTAATCCACAGTTCCTCACCACATTTTCTTTTTGTGATGAAGTTTTCTGTATGATTTTCTGATTTCCCCCAGAGGGCCAAAGTGACTCAAAGTCATTTTGTCAAAGTGACAGAAGTCAGACAGGCAAGATCGTGATGTCCCAGATAATGTCTGGGGTTGAGGTAATTATGGCTTCAGATCTCTTGCTCGTGTCTGTTTAGCTCTCAGTCTCAGAAGATCAATTCAGAGACATGCATTGGGATTGTGAGTTGTTAGTGCTTATGTTGACCCTGATTTTTTGGAGTCCTCAAGCAACCTGAATGTAGGAGGAGGGAGGGAAACATCAGAATTGCTGTATTCTTCAGATGTCTGCTGCCAGATACATACACATGTACCACAGGCATGAGCATACCCACGTTGTGCAGTGCTAAAGAGAGCAATCCAGTCTGTCACGGGTGAAGTATCGTTGCAGCTATAGAGGAATCCATACAGACTCCAGTACTTTATTTACATAAAGCCCTTTCAGGACATCTGGCTCTTCCCTGTACATTATGTGATTTTTCCCCTTGAATGTAGTCTCCATAGCACATCCCATCCAGCTCCTGCATGTCTCTCTTCCAAAGCTTTCTAGCTGACAGTGTGTTTCCTGACTGGCAAGTGCAGATGATAAATCATGGCTCCTCTTACCCTGAGGCAGCACATGATGTCTCTTACTTTTCTCTATTTCTGAACATTTCTGCCTTCAAATCTGAATTTTTTCCTCACTTTTTCTAACTTGATTTTACAGTCTTTCTCTTGTGGTCGTAGCTCTTGGACATATAGTGGATTTAAAGCCTGTTTTATCTATTCACTGCTTGCTTTTCATTTCACAGGGCTCTTTTCATCCCTCCTAGGAACAAATCTGAGCAGCACTAAGCAAGCTTGTGGTAGAGCTTGTGACTTAGTCAGCAGTGTTCATACAGAAAACAGAATGAGCCCTCTCTTCCATCTCTGTTGGGAGACTGCAGTTTAGCAGGATGTCTGGATAAGCACATACCATCTAACTTTCAGGTTAAGTCCATGCAAGGTGCATTTCTGTAAGGGGCACTCTTCAATTAAATCCGCTGGCTCCCTGTCAGTTGTCATTTGCTGTGCTTGTTGGTAACCTGCTTTTACAAGGCCAACTGCTTCTTTGCCAGGCTGGGTTAAAGAAGATGTTTTCTAAACTTAAAGACTTTTGGCTATTACTCCAGACAAAACTTCTACTTTGTTTGGCATGCCCTTATCTTACTGCCAAGCCTTCAGAGCTCACAGGGACTGCTTGTATTTACCAATGAATATTCCAGCTGACCAAGGCAAGACTTTGGGACCTCAGCTAATATTTCTCCTCCTTTGCATTCACATCTAGTAAGTGGCTGGTTTGGTTCACTCTGTCTAAATTAAAAAGTTGCTATAAATTTACCAAAAAAAATGTGGTGAGCAGTTATGCTCTCAGAGAGGGTGAGGATTTTTACCAAGCTTCTCTGAATCACTGGTGAAGAATTCCACTGCCAGTGTTTGGGAACAGTTCTCTGTTACAGTGTTTTTTCTCCTTCACTCTTTGGTGTGGAAGCGTTTGGGAAGTAATTCCATGACTTGACCCCCAACAGTTTTCACATTGATTCCTGCTAAAGGAAAGGACAGGTGTGAGGTGGAAGAAGCTACAGATCTATGAATTCATGAAATGAAAGCATTGTGCAGAGCCTGATATATGAGAGAGTAGGGAAGATCCAGTTCAAGTCAACCTATGCCCCAGAACAGGTGAGGTGTTTCTGGTTGGTAATGAAAGAGACATTTGGAACAGATGCTGCATTTCAAAAGCTTCTTACTTTTATTTGGGGATATGCACACAAGTTACAGACAGTAAGATACATCCCAGCCTCTGCTTTATTGTTTTCATCAGCTTTCTTGTTATAAATTCAATAAAGTACACCTCACAATTAAGTCAGGCCAGTAGCTATTGGAGATTTATATATCACAAATGAGTTAATAGGATAATTTTTAAGCCAGCAAATCTCGGGAGACTAAGCCATTATCGTTTTGAACCTGCAGTCTCTCTCTTTAATGTGAGCTGGCAGATGAGTATGTGCACTGGCTGGAAGCATTGTTCCCTTGGAAATGCTATTTCCTACATCACAGGTGTCCCCATAAAGGCTGGCTTTGTTAAATTTCTTCAGCAAATCAATGAAATGAAAGCCTCTCCAGCTGAGTTAAGGAGAGATCTATTAAAAATAGCCTTAAAATTCTTCTCCTGCTTGCAAAAAACTCTAAACCAATGCTTGAGTTGGTCTTCCAGTCTCACAAGAGGCATGCATTAGAAAATTCCTATTACAACAGTTCAAAAGTTGTTAAAGTAATTGTCCTAGGAGATCACAGCACACAGCTGTACTCCACACTTGGCAGCATGGATTTTGCTGTCGCCGATGCTGTGTTACTGTGAGGGATCACTGCCAGATCACTAAGCTGAATGACAGGGAAGTAGTAATAATGAATTTGCAGTGGGAGAAAAAGCAACCTGCACGATCTGCCAACCAACTTGAGTGTAAATCTGATTAACACACGTTTCACACAGAGCCACAAGGTTATATGTTTTCGTTGCCAGTTCTCCTCTAAAGGTGACTGCAAAAATACCAAAAAATCCCCCACAAAACCCAAACCAACCAAAAACTACAACAATCCCACTAACAATATACACTACAAAAGGTAGCATTACTGTCTCCTTCTTCACATTTAAAAACTGTTAACAGTAATTCTGATTGGGAAAATGCCTGTGATCCAAAAGGTTTTGTTGGTGACTGATAAAAACATTAATCAAGATTGTCATCATATTTCCAGTCTTTCAGGCTTAGATGGACACCAGTTGTATTTCTTCTTTGTACAGAAAGTGATCCTCTGTGAAATGTGGTAGTGGCTGAGTGGCTTCTCTGTCGTTCCCTGTTCTGGTTGCTGCCACAGGCTGCTGTGGTTCAGGGCTAGGGCCCGATGCTGAAGTCAGTTTTACAGAATTTTGGCAGTACTTTACTCCTCCTCTACTCTGCCCTGGTGAGGCCACACCTGGAATATTGCAGCCAGCTCTGGGCTCTCCAGTCAAGAGAGACAGGAATCTGCTTGAGAGAGTCCAGTGGAGGGTACAAGGATGATGAAGGGACTGGAGCACTGCCTGGTGAGGAGAGGCTGAGAGCCCTGGAGCTTTTTAGCCTGGAGAGGAGAAGGCTGAAAGGGGATTTAATAAACGTTTATAAATATCTGAGGACTGAGGGTCAAGAGGGAGGGGACAGGCTCTGCACAGTTGCACCCTGTGACAGGACAAGGGGCAATGGGCAGAAACTCCAGCACAGGAGGTTCCACCTCAACATGAGGAGGAACTTCTTCATTGTGAGGGTCACAGAGCACTGGAACAGGTTGCCCAGAGAGGTTGTGGAGTCTCCTTCTCTGGAGACCTTCAAAAGCCATCTGGATGTGTTCCTGTGTGACCTGTGCAGGGGGCTCGGTCTCGATGATCTCCAGATGTCCCTTCCAGCCCCTAATATCCTGTGAGCCTGTGATATCAACTTAACAGGTTACTGAAAAGGGAAGAGGAAGCTTTTCTACATCTATCAACACAAAATATCTGCCTTGTCAGTGTGCTAGTGAGGAAGATGATGTAAGGAAGAGCAGGGAGAGGAAAAGATGGGAGAAGATTAACAGTTAGGGGTTATGGGAAATGACCACTCAATTCAGCATGTCACTCACTTAGGCTACAGGGATCTGGGGGTCCTGGCACTGGGACTTGCTTTGAACTGGCAGATGGACTGTAATCTTGTTTAACAAATTATATACAGGCAGAGAGACATTTTAGCCTCACAAGGATCTCAGTATCATTTTGATAGGTTGAGAGAAAAATGAGATGGTGGCAGAGGATCTCTGAAAAGATATGATCTGTGGTTTTTTGAATGACTCTGGTGTCCTAAGTTTTGGGTCTGGGCCTGTGATCCCTGTGTATTTCTTGCCTGTGGAGAAAGGCTAAGTCAAAGTATTTTCCTAGTTTAGCCTTCCTCATTGCTGCCTGCTGGACTGCTTAATGTACAGGAAGAATGGGCACTGCTATGCTGTGCAACAGCATAGGATGACTGCAGAAATCTTAATGAGGTTCTTTAACCTATGGGACTTCATAATTGCTTTTTATAGCAGTAACAGCTTTCAAGGGAGTCGTTGTCTTTAGCTCCTCCATCCTCATTCTGCTTGGTTTGCCACATCTTGTAAATCTCACGATGTGTGATACAGCAAGCATAAGGACTCCCAGGTGGCAGTGGTTTTGACTGGGCTCTCTTTGCTTTTTTACTTTGTGTTTTGGTTTGGTTTTTTGGCCCAAAGCAAAGCTTTGTGAGGCAGTTTGGCACCTGCCAGACTAATCAGCCAGTTGCTACGAAAAGTTTCTGTAAGCAAGAATCTGACCAACTGGTGAGATGCTTTCCGACTCTGCAACTGATGGGAAAGCTGCAGCCAAAGACTGCAGGTTTTTCACTGTGGTGACAGGGCAAGGTTTTCCATTTGGCACACATGAAACAACGAGGATTCAGTGTGTCTGCATCTGCTTCCTGGGAAGTATAACAGCAGCTGACAATATCATCAATGAGTTCTAAAGATTATTAAACATTTTAAAAGCTGTTTGCAGTTCTTGGGGTCCTGTGATAGCTTCCTGCATGTAGAAGTAATGCAGGAAGGAAAGTTCCTGCTTGATCTTTGCCCATCACCCTGCTCTTGTTGTCTAGTTGGTCCCCAAAGCCAAAGAGAGTGGCCTCACTGTCCCTATGACTCTGCTGTTACTGTGGGCTGTGGGCTGCCATACAGCTGTGGTTGTGTGAGGATTTGTTCTTGTTTTGTTTCTGCTAAGGGTGATTATGATACCATTATGAATACATGAGTGGGATTAGCATAGTTAATGCTTGAATTTGGGGGTTATTTCCCCCACTTTGCAGAAGCTGATTTTAGGATGCATATCTTAAGTTTTTAAGTTGAATATCTTTCCTTGACTGATATAATCTCATAAACTACTTTTACCTAATGCCAGTTTTAGAATACTGCTGCACGTGTTTAACTGAATGGATGTGTGTGAGAGTAGGTTTGTGTATAGGTACATGTAAAGAAAACTCCATGCATAAGCAATTTCTGTTTCCTGTTAAGAGAAAAGGTGGTGGGATTTACTCTAATCTACTCTCTCCATCTTTGATTTCTGCTGCCCCAGAAAGGAGCTAAATCTGACACACAGCACCCTATAGTTCTGGGAATAATCCACTCTTGGCACCACTGGAAGACAGCACGGGTAGAAAGACAGCTTTACTTGTGAGGACATCAGGCATCTGCCAAGAATAGTTAGTTTGTTGGGGTACAAGTGGCCACAAAGAGCTCAGTGTGCTGATAAAGGACTTTGCTCATGACCATAACAGATTTACTGTGAGGTACTATAAGCCACTCAGAACTTTCTTGGTATTTATTTTCTTGGTGAGAGAGGAACTGGGAAAAGACAAAGCTGTGATGGCTCTCTCCAGGAGCTCTCTGATAGTTGGGAACACAACAAAGATGTCTTCTCTACTACTTTTAAAGGGGGGTGGGGGGAAATATAAGTCAGCAAATCTTTAATTAAAGCAAATGCTTTCAGAACTCTGTTGGGGAAAAAAAATAGCTTTGTGAATTAAGTTTCAATATTAGCCATTGGTAGCAACGTGGTACATCCACACAAATCTGAATCTAAATCCCCTTTTCCTTACTTCAATTGTCTTTCCTGCTTTTCTCAGATGGTCAGAAGAAAGTGGTTAAATGAACCCTACCTCACTGCTGGCAGGTGTACACAGCAAAGCTTCATTTTGTGATACAGAAGCCTTTAGAAGGCAGCCAAAGAGCCAATTTTTGTTATGCATAATGCTTTCGTAGTTATCAGCCTAATGAATTTGCAGCAACTTTGTTTGCATTGCCAACCTTTTTATGCACATAGATTTCTTTAATGAGGGTAATTATTGTAATCCACTGCACTTAAATAGAATTACACATCTTGGGAAATGACACATGAAGCACCTCAAAGGTACATTGCCCTCAGGGTATGGGAACATTCTTCTCAGTGGAAGCTCCATGAGAAAGTAGAATGCTTCTGTTTCTGCCGCTGCAACGTGAGACCTTTCCCAAATTTTAATGCCACTTGTAAAGCAATGCCATAATTGTTATTCCCTATTAGCAACTGTGACAGGAGCACGCTGATTTTCTGCATATCATTCTTGAAAGCTGGATCAATGAAATAGGCTCTTCTGCAAGCAGTGAAAATGTTACTTCCTCTACCAGTCTGTGCCGTGTGAATAAGCTCCTACGTGAAGTAACAGAGACGGAGCGATGACTTATACCAGAGGGGGGTTTGCTCCAAAAATCAAAACAGTTTTAGAAACTGAGTAGTTCTGCTTTTAAACTCTTGTGTCAAGTCAGAACTGAGTTTTTAGAATACTGAAAAGACAGAGGCTAAAAAGTAGTTTCTGTGGCATCTCCTTTCTGTCAAACAACCCCTAAAGCTGTCTGAAAGAAAATACAGCATGCAATGTTAGCATCTAACATAGACATTGCCATAGTGCCAAGGAACCTAGAGTCAAAATTGCTCCCTTTCACCTCCCAAACCCCCAAACCCTACCTGTGTGAATTAGCTGCTTTTTACCCTCTAGTCTCCCAAAATCTTCCATCTGAAACCTATCCTTTTCTGTCTTCCCCTTTTTACTTTTCTTTGTCTGCACTGTTTATCCATCCACTGGCTGACAGTGTCTTTACATCCAAAATGCAAAGCAGACAGATGGGCACCTCAGGAAAGAACATGACTAAGAGCACCAGCATCGGCGGGGACATGTACACACTGGAGAAGAACGATGGCAGCCAGTCGGACACGGCAGTGGGCACCGTTGGTGGCGGCAGCAAGAAGAGGCGCTCCAGCATCGGCGCAAAGATGGTCGCCATCGTGGGGCTCTCGCGAAAGAGCCGGAGCACGTCCCAGCTCAGCCAAACTGGTAGGAACTGGATTTGGTTTTCCCCCTCAAATGATCATTTCAATCACACAAAATGTCCATGTGTTGCAATTCAACCATCTGGACATCCTGTTGAAGTTGCCTAAACAACCAGATTTTATGGGATGAAGAAAATGGCCAAACAGATATTTATTGATCTTTTTCTTTCTAGGCTAAACTACCCTCTTTCTTTCTTTCTTTCTTTCTGTTTAGCAAAGATCCTTTTCAGGTTGGACTCAGGCTTTTATTTTTCTACTTGCTGGAACCTACTTAATGCACTAATGTCTTGCTTCTCAGGGGCCGACATGAGCTGCTCTACGTCTGTGTGGGGGAGATCCTTGCTGCGAGTTTGTGAACGGTTGCTGAAATGTTGCAAACTTCCTTTGGTTTTGTGCTTGCTTGTTTCATTAGGTTTGGTCTTTCAGTACTTAAAACTTACTGTGAAATGAAACCATCCTTCTGAACAAAATGGTATTTTATATTTTACTACTTTAGTACAATTGCCTAACTGACTATTAATTAATTTCTTTCCAGCCTGCATCCGTACTCACCATCAGTACAAATTTTCTTCACCCCTGTTTATTTATATTCAATTTTGAAACTGAAATATTTGACCCAGGAGAAGATTGAGAGGTTGACTTCTGCTCTGATACCTAAATAATTAAAAAATCTAATGCTTTTTTTGTTTGTTGAATTCCTCCTATTTCAGGGAAAATCCATATAATGCACTCTGAAAAGCTCTCACTGTCAGATAATTAAGCTGACCAGGACCAATGTTTTTTACATGGGGAAAGATTACTTGTATTTAAATGACATATATAGAGACATGTGCTCCAGCAATGTATCCAGTTCTGCACACACATGATTCAGGGTATATACATAAGATGTATTTCATGTTCAGCAAAACTGATGTAATGCTGTCATGTGGTTCAAGATAATTTTACGTGTTTCAACCTAATTTTATAGTGTCCAGCTGGGTGTGGTCTCGTCTGAAGGTCTCCATTGGGATGATTACTTTTCAAACCCTGATAAGAGATTGTTCAGTACTCTGAAAAGGTGACAGACTGTGTTGTGACACCGAAGTGATCAGGGTTTTGATGTACAAGTCAATGGAGGAAAGTGATGGTTTGGTAAATTTTGTGAGTAAACTTTTGTAGGAAAGGGCCTGCAGTGACAGAACCAGGGGCAGTGGCTTCAAAGTAGAGAAGGGCAGATCTAGACTGGGTATCAGGAAGAAGTTCTTCACTATGAGGGTGGTGGAACACTGGAACAGGTTGCCCAGGGAGGTGGTTGAGGCCTCTTCCCTGAAGATACTCAAGGTGAGGCTCGACGAGGCTCTGGGCAACTTGATCTAGTTGGAGATGTCCCTGCTGACTGCAGGGGGTTGAACTGGATGAGCTTTGGAGGTCCCTTCTGGCCTGGACCATTCTATGATTCCAAATTACCTGGAAAGAGTAGAAGTTAAAAAAGAGTGGAAAGAAAGGGTTAGTAAGAGGGGTAACAGTACAGAAGGAGAAGCATGTGAAGAGAGCAGGGAGCTTGAGTGTGCGTCTTGCTGAATGTGATATGAGACAAGAGAGAATGAAGAGGTGGGAAAAGAATGTACTCAGTGAACACTCTGAATATCATGCAGACACTGAGGACTCTGTCAGTAGGCAAGTCTTTCTAGCAATCGAATGTTCTGCCAACTCACTCATGGCTTTTGGAAATGACAGCCTCAGATATTTCTGTTCTCTTGGACATCAAATAAATGCAAGGCAAAAGATTCAGTCATCTTTATACAGGTCTGGGAAGCGTCTGGTTTGTCAAGCAAGAAACTTAGTCACTTGCTCACCTGGAAATCTAAACTTTACTCCTGGGATAGTACCCTTACTGTTACAGTTTGAAACTTCTTAAACCATGACACTTACATGTAATGGTACTGATGTACTTGGATAGTAAGTCAGATGCAATGCATTACATTACTAGTTCTGATCTAATCTGCTCTCTCTGACTCTAAGAGATGTTAAATGAAGGATGTCAGCTCTTTGTATGCTGTTCAGGTCTGTCTCAGCACTAGACAGAATCTGTATTGTGTGGCTTGCCTAGATGTGATTTAAATACCACTCTGTCGTAGTTGTTTGGGGCTTCTCATCTGTCTCTGTTATCTCCAATCAGCTGCCCAACAACTGATCGGATGCTCAAGTCAGGAGCAAATGTGAAACCTAACTCTTTCAAAGGGACTCAAAGTCTTTTGGCCAAATAGCTGTGAATAGGTGTTCTAATATTGCAGTGCTGTTAGAGGTTCTCTGGCCAGCAGCCCTCCTCTCTTGACTGCTCCCTGGAAGAAGTCTGTGCTCAGGGCTGGCCTGTGTGTGGCCCCAACAACAGGATCAGCCAGGCCATCTTCCGCTGCTGCCTTCTGAAGAGGCCCCCACTGTGTGTTGGTCGGGTGGTTTTGTGCACCTGCTGCTGCACACCAGCTTCTGCTGCCCTGCTTGGCAGTGATCTTCAGGGGGCTTGTGGCCACACATGGCTGCACCCAACAGGACAGGCACGTGCATTGTTCACATAGGTAGCCATGTGGTGAGCAAGCTTGTGGCCACAGGGCAGCCCCTGGATGAAGGTTGTGTATGGTGGTATGTCCCCAGTGATACCAAGTGATGGCCTGTTGGGTGAGGTCACATCACAAAGAAGTGTCTTGCATGTCTTTATCGTCCCTTGGCACATAAGAAGGAAAGTGTTGGGCATGCATCCTACACAAACTCCAGACATTTAAAACTTGTAGTTAATCTATTTAATGACTTTTAAAATGTCCCTGGTTTATCTCAGCAGATTCCTGTTTTCAGATGGCAAGAGCCTGCAGAAGGAATCCTGCATTGCTACAAACATTGGTACAGGGGTGGGACCAAAACACCAATGTGCTGTAGACATCCTGTAAGTACAGTTTTCTGGAACTGAGGAGCAGGGGATGCTCAGGTGCCAGGGTGCTGGTACAACACAGAAACTGGTCAAGTTAGAAAGGATTTTCAGGTATTTTCTGATGACATTATGGCATCCAATTGATAAGCTAAGTATCTCCTTCCATACTGGGCTTGGAAAAGCATGCTGCTATCATGAGATGACAATACTGCTTCTATACAGAGCTGTGATTTTATTTATAGCAGCTAAGCCTTTCTAACCTGTGTGCACATATGGGAGTCAGTCAAGAAGTGTCTGTCCTTATATCAGAAACGTTTTGCAAGTGTTTTGTCAAGCATCATTGGATTGCAGTGGGCTGCTTGCATACATAGTTTGTAACTAAGTCTGTGCTAGAAGTTTGGTTTTTTGAAAGTAGGTCATCATAACTACTCTTAGGACTGTGAATTAAGTTTACAATTAATGCCTTTAGAGGTCCATTCTTTCTGTCTTCTCCAATTAATTGTATGTTGCTGCTTGGTATTTGGCACAGCATTAAGAAATGGAGGCTCAAAATACACTCCACAAAGTATTTTTGTTTTGGTCTGTAGTTTTGTTGCTGTATTCAGGCAGGAGCAGCTGTTTGGGGTTTTGCAGGTAACAATGTATGCATGGTGTGTAGCTGTGGTGCTTGGCAGTGAACCTGATGATCTTCGAGGTCTTTTTTTAACCTAAAGGATTCTATGATTTTATGTACAGTCTTAACTGCCTAGAAAAAAGCTGATTTGGTAACTCTGCTGACCAAGCCCATCAAGGGTACTGCATGAGAGTAAAACAATAGCTCAAGGAGTTGAAAAGGTTAACTTCAATAGCAGTGACACATGACAAGAGTGAAGCATAGCTTCATCAAGAGAAGTGTAGCCAGCAGGTCGAGGGAGGTGATTTTCCCCCTCTGCTCCACTCTGGTGAGACCCCACCTGGAGCACTGTGTCCAGTTCTGGAGCCTCTATTATAAGAAAGATCTGGAGGTGCTGGAAGGTGTCCAGAGAAGGGCCACGAGGATGAGCAGAGGACTGGAGCTCCTCTCCTATGGACACTGACTGAGAGAGTTTGGGCTACTCAGGCTGCAGAGGAGAAGGCTCTGAGGAGACCTTAGAGCAGCCTTCCAGTATCTTAAGGGAAGTACAAGAAAGCTGGGGAGGGACTTTTTAGGATGACAGGGAGTGATAGGACTGGGGGAAATGGATCCAAGCTGGAGGAGGGGGGATTTAAATTAGACATTAAGAAGTTCTTCCCCATGAGGGTGGTGGGAGACTGGCAGAGGTTGCCCAGGGAGGTGGTGGAAGCCTCATCCCTGGAGGTTTTTAAGGCCAGGCTGGATGTGGCTGTGAGCAACCTGATCTAGTGGAAAAGGTCTCTGCCCATGGCAGGGGAGCTGGAACTGGATGATCCTTGAGGTTCCTTCCAACCCTAAAAATTCTGTGTGTGGTTCTGTGACTGTCTAAGCTGATGTCCCTGATAAAGAACTGGGATATGTCTCCTAGGAATCTCCAGACCATTTAGATTAGCTTTGTCTTCTGTGGAATAAGTATGATGATGCTATCACTCAAAACTTGAACGTGCCTCTAAGAGATAATGCTTAGAGGAGGAATTATGCTAACCATGGAGCAATTTGAGGTGAGACAAGTGTACCAGTGGTGATTCACAGAAGGCACACAAGCACCCATTGGATCAGGAAACTGAACCCTCTGGTTGTAAATAGATTACCTTGACCAGTGGCTCTCTTCCCAATGCTTTATTTGCCTATTTGGTCTTCCTCTTTTTTTTTCCCCATTTCTTTTATTTTTGGTGCTAGCAAAAACTTCAATTTGCACAACAGTGCACGTCAGGTGTGTGGCACAGTGTGTGCCAAGTACTCTCCAAGGAAGTAGGAAATGTTTCGGTCTTCTCCAGCAGGTGAGAGGCTTTGGACCCAGACCACCCTCCATTGCAGATACATCCTTTGGGTTGCAATATGAGAACCAGATTTCAGTTTCCCCCCCTCTAGAGATGGAACAAAAAGGAGCGGTGGCCAAAACTACATTTCTTGAGCAGTCCTGCAGCTGCAGTTTGTAAAGCTTACTGGATTTGTTCCTGGGGCAGAATGTGCAGGGCCTGCATTTTCTGAGTGCTGATGTGTAGGATAGGTCCCTGCCATACCCGTGCTGGCAAGAGTCAGTAGCTTCTCAGCATGCACACAACTGCAATTAGAGGGAAAGTTAGGACAAGAACAAGCTGATTTGGGGGAACTTGGACACCACTGGGGCCATAAGCAGGCTTTTCCAGGTTAACCTCCCTGGAATGAGATGCCACATTCCTGTGCATTCCAGGCACTCATACCCAGTTGTAAACATTTTTTTCATTCATATTTGACCTTTGCAGTGGGTATGGAGAAGTGAGACAAACAGGAGGGAGGCTGAGATGAATAGAAGACAAAAGTCACCCAAGGCCAGCAGAAGTCAATGGAGAGCCAGCATCGAAGTCTAAAACTTATGAAGTCTTTATTCCTTTCTTCAGCAGCACAGCAGCAAGAATGTGTGACATTTTTCTGTCCTTCTGGGCCCATATTGTGATTTTCTAACTGTGCTCTTGGACAGCTCTAGGTTACTTTTATTCCTTTTACTTTGTTTTTTTTTCAGCTTATGTAAAACACATTCTTCTATTTAGCAGTTACCAAAAGCCTTGGCAGTGGATGGTGAGGGGTTTGAAGACATTGCAAGTGCTTCTAAATTCAGTGAAAATCCAGTTTAAGAAGTGCACTGCTGAACTGAGTGTTTCTGCTAGAGTTTTATTCGATTTCAGTAGCTTACAAGTCAAGAATTCCTCCAAGATAGTTCTTAAACATCAGTACAGTTTTTTGTTGTTGCATTTTGATGGCTGCTTGAGCAGTGTGATAGGATTTCCTCTAATACTGCTTGGCCTGTGAGTCCTTCCTGTGCTTGCAAGTCCATGTGAGAATGACATGGAATTATTGTTTTTACTGGCCTGGCCTTTTCACTACCATTTGAAATGCTAAACTATGTTTTGCTATCTTAACATGGATTAAAACTCTCCTCCAAAAGTTCCATTCAGATTGGACTTGATGATCTTTGAGGTCTCTTCCAACCTTGGTGATTCTTTGAGTCTCTTCCTATGCAGCATAAGTACTAGACTGCAATATTTTTGTTTTCTCTCCTACCCTGAGAAACCCCTGAGCAGAAGTCCAGGGGTGTGGGGAACAGGGCAAAGTTGTCTTCCTATCCTCTCACCATGACTGTGCCCTTACTGAGGTCCAGCCAGAGCGTGATGCTCTTGGAAGTTTCTCTCTCCACCTCCCTGACAGAAGATTTAAGAGAGCTGGAGGTGTTCAAGAGGGGATCAGACATGGCAATTGGTGCCATGGTTTAGTAGTCATAGTATCATAGTATCAGTCAGGGTTGGAATGGACCACAAGGATCATCTAGTTCCAACCCCCCTGCCATGGGCAGGGACACCCCACACTAGGTCAGCCTGGCCAGAGCCTCATCCAGCCTGGGCTTAAACACCTCCAGGGACAGTGCCCCAACCACCTCCCTGGACAACCCATTCCATAGTCATGAGGTCTTGGGTGGCAGCTTGGACTTGATGATCTCTGAGGTCTCTTCCAACTTTATTGATTCTATGATTCTGTGATTTCATCCACTTTAGTAACTGTAGTACTCTGGTGTTTATGTCGTGCCATTGTCTAGGTAGAACTTGGTGCCAGCAAAACAAACATCATTATTTCTAGGTGTCTGTGAAATCACATTGAGACTTCATTGAAAATAATTACCCCAGTAATAAGTACTCTTCTCGGTCCTGTTTGCCTCAGTGTGACCTGTCAAGAGCAAATTTGTGCTGTGAAGGAGAAATCACTTCCTTGTGATTAACTAAATTAATTATTAGTTACCAAGATCACTGAATATTTAATCAGGTGGATATCTTGAGTAAAATTAATGCAGTATTTCATGTGAGACCTGCAGCATGAAGGCACTGCAATCTTTACCTAATATAATGAGTGGAAAGATGGTAGCACCTTACAAAATGAACCTGATCTTTAGAGAAACTCTCTATAGCAGATGCTCTAAACCCTGTAAATTGCACATTCTGGCAAGGTGATGTTCTGCTTTTGCTTTAATACAGCATTAAAAACAAATGCTATGATACATGAACATCAGAAAAGTAACTTTGCAGATGCATTTTAATCACTGAACTGATTTACTCATTGATTTCTGAATGTGATCACCAACAAGTACTTTTTTCTTTCTCTCTCTTTTTTTTTTCCCCAATAAGAATTCATCTGAATGTTATGACCTGATGAAGTGTCAGCCTTGAATCATTTTGACATCAGCTTTTTAATCTTTCTTTGAATGTTTTCCCTCATTTCAAGAGTATGCAAGACTAGCTAATATTTTTGAAACCTTCCAGGCTGGAATAACTACCTTGTGAAAATCAGAGCACCCTGAAAGCATTCAAAGCTAAGCTAGGAGCCACTATTGAATCTGAAGGTCTGGTCAGAAGCATTCCCTGTAGTTCACCAAAATGTACTTTTGCCTGAACAGGCCACAGAGCCTCTTTGCCCTGCTGCCAGCTGTACTTCCCTGTCACCTCACTCTTCCTCACTTAGATATGTCCTCCTTGTTTCACAAGCAATACCAAGCTCCCTGCTGCTCCTGGGCATGTCTGCAGAGCAGGCATTTCAGTTGGTTCCTTGGTGGAGTTTGTAGGTAACTGAAAAGTTGCTTCAGCTTGCGATCTCCACATACCATGAGCTGCATTAGTTGGCTGAAAACTGAGGATTGCATCCAGAGGATGCAAATGGCATTGGTCTCTATGGTTATGTGTAACCTAGAGGGAGGGAAAAAAAGGTTTAGGCAGACTTTTTGTTATTTACCTGTTGGAAAGACTTTCTGATTTTATTTTTGAGTGACACTGACAGGACACAGGGCAATGGGTGGCACTTGAGGCACAGGAAGTTCCATAGAAACATGAGGAAAAACCCTTTCGTTGTGAGGGTGACAGAACAGGCTGCCCAGGGGGGTTGTGGAGTCTCCCTCTCTGGAAACATTCAAAACCTGCCTGGATGCCTTGCTGTGTGATCTGGTATAGGTGCTCCTGCTCTGGCAGGGAGGGGATTGGGCTGGATAATCATTTGAGGTCCCTCCCAGCCATTCTGTGACTCTGGGATTATTTAGAATGTTGGGAATGAGCTGAGTGTGTGTGTTTGCTACCAGGAACAGGAGTAGTTTCACTGAACTTAATGGTACACTTGAGGAAGACCAGCCCTCACAGAAGTGGGTTCATGTGTCTTCCCTCTCTCTCACACAAAAGCAATCCTGTTTTCTGCTTCAGCTCTCTTGCTTTGCTAGGATCACTAAAGGATGAGAACAAGAGAAACCCTTCAGCTGTCTCACTGTTGCTGTTACCACACTTTGTGGGTTATCAACAGGCAAAGTAATGACTTAGAAAAGGGACAGAAATGCCAGGAAACACAGAAAATCACTTCCAGCCAAAGAAGTGACATACACAACAGTCTGAAGAGCACTGTTCACCAGGCTGTATCAATAGCTACCCAGTGGCTGAAGACCATTCTGCCATAGGAGTCAGCTTTAAAAGCACCACTCCTCAACCAGCACACAAGCCAAGAGATTTCCACTAAGGTGCTGAGAGAAGCCAGGTGCCAGCAAGGGGTACCCCCCAGAGGTCAGGTTGCATGAAAAGGAAGAGATCAGTCAGTTCAGCAGCTCCCTTGCAGAGAGGTCTGTGAGTGCTCAGTGCACGGTAGAAGTCGTTAACTGGCATGCCTTTTGCCCTTCCATTTAGGCAAGTGCTTTCATGCAGTGTGCTGGCAGATGATAGGAATTGTTGAACAGAGCCCCACTGGGAAAAGGATTCTTTGCACTTTTGAAATTCATTTTCTCAGATGGTCCACACTGGATCTTGGCTTCTGCCACCATGCTTGTCTTCTCTCAGTGGGGAGATGGATCTGAACACACGCCAGTTTTGTCTGTGCTGCATATTCTCAGCTTTCCTGGATTGAGAAATAAGCTTTCTGTCACTTGCTTTTTACCTTGGTGCCATCCTATACTCATCTGGCATTTGAAGATACACAGTATTTATAGAAAGGATTCAGAAGGTCTACTTCTGGGGAGCCCTCTAAAGCTCTCAGTCTTATGATCACTTAAGGTTACATCTGCACAGAGAAATGAAAACCACCAGGGTCTGTCTCTGGTTCTGATAACAGCAACTGGCTCAGTAGCAGGCGTTAGCCTCAAAAATGTACAGATCCAGGCTGAAGGGGTCAGTGTCTGCAGCTGCTGGCAGCGTGTTGAGAAGATTTTCATCAAAGATGAATCACAGCCTGGAAGTAAAAATGATTGATGGGGATGAAGAACAGCAGGAGGTAGCAAGGCAGACTTCAATGTGAGAGTCAAGAGGTGAGGGAAGTGGAGTATGGAGAAATTCAACAATTATATTGGTGAAAGAAGCAGAAGTAGGCATGCACAGGAGAGGACTAAGTGACAGCATGGGTCTGGCCACAAGTTAGAATGTGGGAATCAGGCAAAAGGGAATTAGAGGAAGAACAGCAGCTGGCAAGGAATAGAGCAAGAGAGAAAAGCTTTTCTGTAGGAGAACTTTGTCAGACTGCATGGAGTGACTAGAACAATCCTTCTGAGATGGCAAAACACATGAGCAACTCAGAGGTCCTTATGACTATACATCATTTATGAGTAAATGCCTTTGCTTCTTTACAAAAGAGAGCCTTGCACACTTACAAACCAGGTAAATGGTCTCTCTTTTACAATTTCAGGCCCTCAGGCTTGGGTTACATACTTGTTCACATGGGCCATGTGAACAAAGTGTTTCCTCCCCATGTGAAACCAGAGAAAGGAAGTGAAGAATGTTCATTATGAGACAAGAAAAGGGTGGTTCTAGCTCTCTGTTTACATGTACAGCACCACACTACATGGAAAGAAGTCTTTAGATTATTATAATTCAACAAGGGAAATAAGATGAGCATTCAGAAAAGAAATTTTGCGAGGGATGCAGTTCAGTGATGGAGAAATGAACTTAAGGTAGCAGGCAGGGGAGAGCTCAGTGGAAATAAGTATCATTAGAAAATTAGCCCGGGGCATGTTTGTTGTATAAAGCATCTTAGTGCCATGATCTGGTCAGCATGGTGGTGTTAGGTCATAGGTGGGGCTTGATAGTCTCAGAGGTCTATTCCAGCCCTGATAATTCTGTGATGCTGTGTGAAAAGTGATAACTTGCAGTAGTAGAGATAGAATATAGATGTACTGCTGGAAAGCCATACTGACAAAGAAGCAGGCATAAGCAAACTGAGGCCATTTCACAATACAAGGGTTTATGCCAGTGCAGGCCATGTGTTGCTTTTCAAACATTTTCTATACAATAACAGAACTGTTAGCATAGCAGGATAATTACAGCATTACTTCTATTTGTTCTGAGAACAAATTGCCAGTACAGACAGACATTTGAGCACCATAAAAGGAGCAGGAATGTGACTTCATTCCATTCTCAAATTCACCATCTAGAGGTTTTGAGCACGTACATTATCTTTTGATGTTGCAGAAGTATTGAATGCCATGTTGAATAACAAATGTGTTGAGAGTATCTGGGGTGCATCAAGAAAAGTGTGGCCAGCAGGGTGAGACCACACCTGGAACACTGTGTCCAGTTTTGGGCTCCCCAGTTCGAGAGCGAACGGCTAGAGAGAATCCAGTGGAGAGCCACGAGGATGATTAGGGGATTTGAGCATCTCCCCTGTGGAGAGAGACTGAGAGCCCTGGGGCTGTTTAGTCTGGAGAAGAGAAGGCTGAGAGGGATCTGATCAATGTCTGTAAGTATCTGAGGGGTGGCTGTCAAGTGGAGGGGGGAAAGCTCTTTTAGGTGGTGCACAGTAATCAGACAAGGAACCATGGATACAAACTTGACCATAGAAGGTTTCACCTTAATGTGAGGAGAAACTTCTTTACAGTGAGGATGACGGAGCCCTAGAGCAGGCTGCCCAGGGGGGTTGTGGAGTCTCCTCTGGAGACTTTCAAGACTTGTCTGGATGCATTTCTGTGCAGACTACCCTGGGCAATCCTGCTTTGGCAGGTGGGTTAGAACCAATGATCTCTGGAGGTCCCTTCCAACCTCCAATGTGCTGTGATTCTGTGATCTGCTGAAAGTATCTCAGTCATAAGGAGGAACAGGCATGTTCCTTGCTGTTGAAGTGTAAAGCTCTGTTAGCAATACATAACATGAGTTACCATTTACATCTCTTCTCTTTGATAGCTCACTAGCAGAGAGGTGCTTCTTGAGGTAGCCACGACAAAGCCTTCATAAAGTATGGAGAAAAATGGGAAACATTTTTAGGCTTCCTAACTAGGAAAGTCTTTGAAGACACCTAAAACTTTGTGGCAGGAATAAGGAAAGGTTTAGTGGCTAAATTGTGGGCAAACAATGAATGAGATCCATCAGAATAAGCCAGCCAACAGCCCAGAGGTATATGTGCTTAACTGCCACAAAATGTCACGTGTCTGTTTCCTCACTCTGAAGTCTTCCTCATAAGTTTGAGGTGGGTTCATGTAAAAGTCTGAGTAGCTCATAGCAAAGCTGGCTTTCATTATCCCAGTCAAACTGCTGTTTGTCTTTAAACCTGTTTAACAATACTTATCTTTCCTCTAAGAGCAACATTCTAACCATGATCTTAGCTTAATTTTAAAAGCTTTTAAAGCAGGTAGGTGCCTAACTCACCTGATTTCCATGCTTACCTGACATACTTCTAGGAAAACTCAATTTGGTTTTAATCTAGAGAGGTTCATGGAGTAACTCCATATTTGCACAGGTATAGGCAAAGCCAGGAGGAGTCCCACGTCTCTAGCAGACATTGGCACCACCAGTTTAACTGTGCAGGCAGTACATTTCTGCATGGATCACATGGCACAGAGTAAAATAAGGTTTAAATTCTGTTTTAAACATCTCTAAATATTGACAGGAATAAGATGTTCTTAGATGATCATTGCTGAGGGGCTTTTTAGGGTGTCAGGGAGTGATAGGACTTGGGGAAATGGAGCAAAACTAGAAGTGGGGAGATTCAGATTGGATGTTAGGAAGAAGTTCTTCCCCATGAGGGTGGTGAGAGCCTGGCACAGATTGTCCAGGGAGGTGGTGGAAGCCTCATAGCCTGGAGGTTTTGAAGGTCAGGCTGGATGTGGCTGTGAGCAACCTGCTGTGGTGTGAGGTGTCCCTGGCCATGGCAGGGTGGTTGGAACTGGCTGATCCTTGAGGTCCCTTCCAACCCCGACAATTTTGTGGTGCTATGATTTGTCACAGTGGTGTTTACAGAATGTTTTTCCTCTTTTTTTTCATGCATAGAGCACTGAACTCATCCATATATTATATGACCCTGAACATAAAGACATTCCCCAAACTAAACAGCAAAGATTCAAAACCATGGTGGGTCTGAGTGAGAGTAGCCTATAGAGAAAATGAGAAGAAGTTTATTAACTGAACTATATTAAAACATTAACTGACAGCCCAGGAGTTGACTGTCTTTGACACACTACAGAATACACAGATGTAAAAAAAAATCACAATTAAATGTATTCAAATAACTCATTTGCATTAGTGGGTTGCTTCTCTTCTAATTGAATTGTGCAGAGCTCTCTAAACAAGAATGCCAGCGCAGAATCCTGATGAAAGTCTGACATTTGTTAAATCCACAAAAGATTATTTTAGAAAGTAACAATAGCCACTATTCATGCAGGGGGGGAGGGAAGGAAAAAGAGGAATTTTAATTAACAAAATCTGTAGCTATTTTATTTTGTTTCTGAAACAAAGAGGGGGAGGAGGGGAGGCAGAAATTAGCAAAGAATTATTGGCTTGACTTTCATGGTTCTGAGAACCCAGAATTTCTGACAGATCTCTCCAGAAAGAAGCAGGAGGGAGAGTTTCTCAGCCTCTCTGTGAAACAGCTTATGTACTATTCAGCTCAAATTTAGAGAGAAAGACAGAACAATCATAGATTTTTAATGAACTCTTAGTTATATTGATTATTTGGGGGTTATTTTTAAGATATCATTCACATATCAGAGTATTTCAGATGAAACACGTCATCTGTGAGGTATAGCAAACACGTGGGCTGTCATCTTGACTGCTTTTCTCAGTCTGTCATCAACTCCCACACTTTCTGCAGTATAAAAGCATCGAAATATGATATAGACACAACTATGCATGAGCAAACCCCCCCCAAAAAGGCCTTTTTTTATGTATGAGTATAAATACACGTGTGCATATGGACAGGCACAGGAACGCGTGCCGCAAAGGAGCAATCACAGCACAGCCAGGCAGCTTCGTCTGGTCTGGGCCGGGGGAGGCAACCTGCCAAACTGATCGATCTGTAAATTGGCCATGGGCTTCTGGGTGGGTGAGTGAGAAGAAGTGGTATGTTCATAGGATCATTGAGTGGGCTATGAGGATGATGAAGGGACTGGAACATCTGTCTGATGAGGAAAGGCTGAGAGACCTGGGGCTGTTTAGCCTGGAAAAGACCAGACTGAGGGGAGATCTTACTCATGTTTATAAGAGCTGAAGGTTGAGCATCAAGAAGGTGGTATTGGTCTCTTCAGTGGTGTCCTGTGATAGAACAAGAGGTAATGGATACAAAATAGAACAGGACAAGTTCCATGTAAACACAAGGAAAACCTCCTTTACTGTAAGGGTGATGGCTGCCCAGGGAGCTTGTGGAGTCTCTTTCTCTAGAAACTTTCAAGACCTGTCTGGATGTGTTTCTGCGTGACCTGCCCTAGGTGATCCTGCTTTGGCAGGGGGGTTGGACTGGATGATTGTCAGAGGTCCCTTCCAACCCCTACAATTCTATGATCTAGTCCAACCCCTGCTGCTACAGCAGGTTTCCCTAGATCAGATTGCACAGGAGCACATCCAGATGGGTTTGAAAGTGTCCAGAGAATGAGACTCTACAACCTCTCTGGGTAACCTGTTCAGTGCTCTGTCACCCTCAAAGCATAGAAGTTTCGCCTTAAGTTCAAGTGAAACTTCCAGTTTTCTAGTTGTACCACTGTGAGGAGTTCAAAACTTGATGTGCCTTTACTGTATTGGTCCACAAAGGTTTGAGAACCTCTTTTACACAGCTGGCAGTCACCAGCAGTTTTGGTCATGCATGGGACTGAATGTCCATCAGCACATTTTGTCTGTAAGCAATATTAGCTAGTACTGTAATACTGGTAGTAACAACAGTAATAATAGTAATTGCACACAATCAAATCCGTCCCTGGCAGTTTTAAATCTGTAGTAGTGTTGTGACTGAGAGAAATAGGTTCCTGCTGTATTACAGTGTTAAGACATGCAGGGCTGTTCTCTGGCACTGAGTCTGGCTGGCAGTTATACAGATCCACACAGTAACACTCTTCTACCCTACAAAACAGCCTTCCAGAAGTCATTTTTGGCCCATTTTTAACTTTTGGATCAGAACTTTATTGGAGGTGTTCTAGAATTTGAAGCTGATAGTGTGCTGGAGACTCCTCTAAAACTGTAGCACGAGTTTAGAGCTGACCATTAAAATTAAGGTGGTTTATTAGTTCTTTAAACATGAGCCCCTTGTAAAATCCTCATTAAGATTTAAAATATTCACAGCACATCTGTTTGCACCCATAATAAGTGAGATTCATGACCTCATTACAATCCTGTGCCTTCCACTGACATTCTGGAACTTTCAGACATTCAGAGATAGCTACCAGGTATCACTAACTGTCAGGATGTAAGTGGAGGCCATCCTGGCTGAGATGTGGAGCTGGTTTCCTGTGGGCTGCACAGTGCAGGTGGTTTGAAAGGGCATGATTTACAAAGCAGGAGTGGCAAGTCTCTGCAGGGCTTTGCATTGCAGAAGCAGCCTCAGAGAACCACTCTGTAGTTGTTCTGCCTGAAAATAATGCACAAGACTGGCATATGATAATGAACAAGACTGTGGCATATGATAATGCACAAGACTGTGGCATGTGGTGTTTCCAATAAAAGTAGTCTGTGCTCTCCTGAAAAACAGACAACCTAAAAGGCACAGAACTTTACCACATCATCTCTGCTTAATGTGCACTAACCTTCTGCAGGTTATGTCAAAATCACTTTGCAGGCTCCAATGGCAAATGTCTCCACAGTGCTGCCATTGGGACTCACCAAAGCTTTCACCACTTGATGATAGTGTAATGATCTTATACAGCAAGCATATCAAGCCAGGCCTGCACTGGAGTGGCAATGTCCTCAGCAGACTCTTGTACTTGCTGCACACTAGTGCTTGAGTGCAGAGAGCAGTGTGTACAGGTACATACCTTACTTTCCACCCTGGTGTTTTCATTTGTTGTTTTCATGGGTTGTTTGCAAAACACATCTCCTCTCAGGAGGGGTTTTTGCACTTGTTTTGTTTTGGGGGGTTGTTTTCTTGTTTTGGTTTGGGGTTTTGCTTGTCTGTTTGTTTTCTGGAAAAATACTAGCAGAAAGATCACAGGCTGCTTTTCCACAGTATGTGTTCTTAAGTCACATCAGCAGAGTGCTGCATCAACCCAGGTGCATTGACTGGGGGCATTCATTGTGCAGTACAGTGAGCTCCAGAGGCTGCTCAAGTGCCAATAGTTCTGCACTGGTTTTGTCCCTTCTGTACGGAAGACTGAATCACAAGGGGAAACAAATTGTGTTTCATGAAATTATAGTTTGAGAAGCTAATTACATTGTCCTCATCCAGGACTGTCTGAACCCCTCAGTGGAGTACACAGGCAGCTGAAACAAGGTTTGACAATACACGGGAATAATTGCAGCTTGTTGCTAAGCTGATGGGTGTGATGAATTATAAAGAAGGCTACTCTCAGAGACAAAAAAGGTGACAAAAAGCTGGACTAAGATCTAAAAAGAGAAAGTAGATAGCCTCCATGTATGATTTAAATAAAAACAAAACCCTAGCAAGCCACAATCAATAAAACAAAATAACAACAACAACAACAGAAAAAGACCAAACCAAGCCCCAAACCAAACCAAACACCCCCAAACAAACACGTGGGGGTTGGCTTTATTATTATCAATTATTACAGCTTCATGCTGTTTCCTGTGAGTTTCTTTCTCAACACTACTTCTGCCTCAGAAGAGCATGTACATTTTTATTTCTGTGCTTTTCTTTCTCTCCCTGCTGAAGCATTATGAAGCCATATATTTTGCTGAGCTCTAAGACACCTTGTGGTTTGCAGATTGCCTCGTGGTCACGAAGGTGTGAAATTATTTTAACCAAAACAGAAGTATTCAGCTGTGTGAAGGTTTGCTGCCTTAATTCTGACCTCCTAGTTACTTGTGAGCTGGCTGCACTGCGCTGCTGCACTCCAGCCCATTAACAACTCCCTTTGTCTTGTAGCAACGTTATTACTTCAGTTTGGGTTTGTGGTTTTATCATAAACATTGGAGGGGAAGGTTAGATCTATTTTATTTAAATTGGATATATAGATATATTTTAGTTACGTTGCCCCTTAGTTCAAGGACAGGGAACTGCTTGAGAGAGTCCAACGCAGAGCCACAAAAGTGATTAAGGGAGTGGAACATCTTCCTTATGAGGAGAGCCTGAGGGAGCTGAGGGCTCTTTAGCTTGGAGAGGAGGAGCCTGAGGGGTGACCTCATTAATGTTTATAAAGGTGTGCAAGGTAAGTGCCAAGAGGATGGAGCCAGGCTCTGCTGGGTGATGCCCAATATAGGACAAAGGGCAATGGGTGGAAGCTGAGGCATAGGAAGTTCCATGTGAACGTGAGGAAGAATTTTTTCACTGTGAGAGTGATGGAACACAGCAACAGGCTGCCCAGGGAAGTTGTGCAGTCTCCCTCCCTGGAGATATTCAAAACCCACCTGGATTCATTCCTGTGTGATCTGCTTCAGGTGCTTCTGCTCTGGCAGAGGGGTTGGACTGGATGATCATTTGAGGTCCCTTCCAGCCCCTAACATTCTGTGATTCTGTGGAACAGACAGCTTTCACATGTTACAAATATTAGCTTTTAAAGGAAAAAACAACAAAACAAAACTTAATTGTACATATTTCCCTCATGTTCATTGAAGAGGCATAATAGAGGAAAGGCTGTCAGCTGCAGGACAAGCCATCCTACTGCCCTGTTAAAGAAACCCAAACTGGTGCCTTCATGGATCTGAAAGCATTCTGTGTTTCTGGGGGGGATATCTACTTACTACTTTTCCATTTCTACCTTTTAAAACATTCTTGCTGTTAAAATTTGCCAATCTGTAATTCCAAAAGAGACATAATGAAAGCAATTGGTCAGCTCTTCAAATCCTCTGCAAATGTGCAAGGCTTTGAAATGCTCCCTACAAGGGTGAAATTATTTACAGGCAGAGTTCCACTGGCACAGACTCTTCAGGCAATGGGCATGGTGGGAGCACTTTTCCAGTGTAGGAATACTGGAGTCAAGTAGCAGCATGAGTGGTACAAGCAGTTCTAGGGGACTCCTGTTTTGCTGATATAACTGCACTTGCACTAACAACTAGGGAATTCTCCCAGAAGAGTTGTGCTACTCAGCAAAGCTATTTTGGTAGAAATCTGCACTGTGTACCTAGCTCGATATTTGGGGAGGAGTTGACTGTACAGCAGAATTGTGAAATGGAAAAATTTGCTGTTAGTATGTATCAGAGGGAAGAGTGTGGCTGCATTCTCCATTACAGCTTAGTAGGTTGGGAATGGTCAGAATATCCCAAATTTGTTGACTGAAAACTCACACTAGATTGCTGAGCCTAGAAGCAATGTAGGGATGGTCATTATTAGAATAAACCTTTGTTAGAATAAACCAAACCAGGTTGGAAGAGACCTTCAAGATCATCGTGTCCAACCCATCAACCAATCCAACCCACCCAAACAGCTAACCCATGGCACCAAGCACCCCATCAAGTCTCCTTATGTTATGTGACTTCAGGGTTTGGGAGCCATAGCCCTAGGACAGAGCTCCTGATCATGTTAGTCATGATTAAAATAAAAATGAAGCAAGAATAATGAGTTGTTGTGTGATGGCAATGTGATATAGTGAGAAGCCAGCCATTACCTTGTGAAAGACCTTGTAGCTTGCTGGAATCTGCCCCTCCCAAGTGCTTGACTTGGGAGCTGGCACATCCCCTCTCTAGAGGCCTGGGGACAGCTAGCACAGTTCTAACATATAGCAAATCACAGTAAATAAATAACAGCTTGGTACTGCATGTGGCAAGGTTTCATCCAGCAGCTCTGACTTACACTGACGGGGCAGTACCTTTAGTGAGCTTTTCAGTATATTGGTTTAGCTTTAAAAACACACACACACACATAAAGAGAGAGAGAAAAGCTTAATAATTGTGATATTAAATCCCAGTAACACTTAACCTGAACAATGGCTTGGGAATTCCTGGAATAATAACTTGTTTGGAGAATAACATTTTCCTCAACTAATACTGGCATTTCGTTTCCCTTTTCTATCTTCCTAGAGTCAGATAAATCCTGGGGTTTCAAACTGGTTTGGTTTTTGTTGTTGTTGTGTTGTTTGTGGGATTTTTGTCTGGTTGGGGTTTGGGTTTTTTGAGGGATTTAATTCAGTTAGCTGTTTTTCTGAGGGCCTTGATGCTTATAAAGTGTTTCTTGTCTTGACACGTGTTGGCTGTCTCTGCTTAGTGAAGGCTGATGGCATGAGAGGAAGCCAAAACTCAGTTAAAGAAAATACAATCTGGATTGCAGCTCAGTGGGAAGAGGGAGGGACTGTCCCTCACGTTGCAAGAAGCCCATTTACCCTTCTTGTAGTGACGCATTGCACAAACATTTCCCCTAAGTGGAAAGCCATTCAAAAGTTTGAATTACACTTGTAACATGTGTTTAACAGTTGATAGATGCAGTGCAAGTTAAAGTGCATTAACCTGTGCAGAAAGCTAGACAGCTGAATTGTCTTTCCACCTTGATCAAAATAAATTCCATCTGTAGCACACAGAAGAAGTTGGTGGGCAATGAAAAATGGGTAAGAAACAGGTAAAAACTCTTTTTGAGTCCCAGTCTCCAAATGCATTCCTTAAGCACAAATTGAACAGGGGAAAGGCAGAAACTTTAGATCCTATTTCCCTAGTGTCTGCCCAGCAGAATCCTCTCCAAATTGTGCAGGAGGCATTAAGAACTTTGTTTTCATGGCAATGTGTGCTTTTGTCTTGAGTCCAAGAGCTGGAGGATGCTTCAGGAATGAATCCATTTTATAGGCAGTAATAATAATAATCATAAAAATTATCTACAGAATTAATTTTGTCTTCAAGTCCAGGAAATTAAGACCTCCAGGTTCAGTATGCAGGAAGTAAAGAAGTTAATTTCTTTATCTTTTTCCCTGTGAGGAATATAAATAAATAAATAAATAAATAGCTGTTTTCATGAAAGAATCATCAGACCATCATTTTTCTGAAGCATTCCCATTTAAGGTCTAATAATTTGTGTTTACTTGGAGCATGCTTGCTGATGAGCACCCAGTTACAGACTAAAAATGGAAAAAGATGTCCAATCCATTAGTATCTGCACTAACTGACAGACAGTATCTCTACATATAAAGAGGAAGATGTGCTTATTCAATTCAGAATCCAAACACTGGCTGCCTGCCTGCCTTTGGAGGAGGTTTGCACTGCAGATCCGGTGCCACGAGCTCACGTGACATGATATCGCTCAGTAGTTTTCAGGGAGCACCACCAGCGACCAGTTGCTTTCCTGGTTCAGTAGATGAGCCACCAAAATATTTTAACAGTATATCCAAGTCTACAAAGAGAATAGCCTCAGGGCAGTGCATGCATTTATAGCAGATGCTCGACCTTGCTCAGTTTGACCCAGATTCTCACCACCTCCTGTCCTTTCACAGCAGATTACCAGGAGATCATTAAGGAACTAGGATACCTGGGAGTTGTATGCTCTGTCTTGGTACTTAGCCTTGAGATGGGACTTAGGATGCACTCCCTTTAATGGGAATTTGATTCACTGGCAACTGGTGACACAAATCAATGAGCAGCAGTTAAAAAAACCCAGCAAAATGTTGGGGGGGGGGGGGGGGGGGGGGGGAGATGTTGTCAATGTCAGGACAACAATCTTCTTTCCTTCTGTGTCTGGATTGCTATCAGTTAGCTTAGTTGTACAATGCAATCATTAGTAGCCGTTTGAGGAGACCCTCCCCAAATCCCAGAACCCTGACAATCTGTGGCTTTCTTTTATCAATTTTTGTCTCTGCTTTCATTCTTCTATTTAAACCTTTGTTTCAAAGAAATAAAATCAGGAGAGAGAGAGAGAGAGAAGCATGTTGAGGAAGCTTGCACGGGATTGTGATCTGGTGCTCTGTCACAGATTCACTGAGTAGGTGCCGTGCGTTGCAACCTCTGCTTGGGGTTAAGTTGGAATTGACTACAGATTGTGGAATAGTTCAAGTGATTTTCTTGGCATAGACTAATTTTATTAGTGGGAGTAATGAGTCTTTTTAATTACTGTGCAATAGTCACAAAACCCATCAACTTATAATCACTGTGGCTGCTAGGTCTCGTTCAGTGCTGAGAGATGGGTGGGCCTGGCATTGTGGCACAGCCTCCCAGCCTTGCTTGCTCCTGGGCAGTGTTGCTTCTTCTAGGAAGGATACTTCTGAAGGGAGTTCTTACAAAAGGAGTGTTTATAAATGGGGGTGAAAGTAGATTAAAGCAGATGTTAGAAATCAGTTGCTCTTTGAACAGGCATTTCTAGCTTGCCTGTGTTGTTGTAAATATCTCCAAGTCATCAAACTCTTCTTTTGCCTTTCTCTGCGTCCTTTTTGGTTTTATTCAGCTGGTTTTCATGAAAGCTGTTGGTAGTTCAGCTGAAATGTAGTGCACATTAACTTCTTTTCTCATCCTAATTCTCAAAAGTACTTATGAATTACTATTTAGTCAATCCACAGACATTTACTTTTCTGCCATACCTTACATGGTAGAATTGTTGAAGGAAATCGTGTTGTCTGCTTTAGAGTTTAAAACCTGAAGCTTGATGTCCAGATGGAGATGTGCGACAAGTGGTACCCCTCAAGGGTCTGTAGTGGGACCAGTGCTGTTCAATATCTTCATCGATGATACAGACAGAAGGATTGTGAGCACTCTCAGCAAGCTTGCATGTAATACCAAGCTGAGTGGTATGGTTGATAAGACTGAAGAATGGGATGTGTGCCATCCAGAGGCATCCTGGCTGGGCTGCAGAAGTGGGCTGAGGAGAATCTCATGAGGTTCAATAAGGCAAAGTGTAGGGTCTTGCACCTGTGTCAGGGGAGCCCTAGATAACAGTCCAGGCTGAAGGGTGATGAGATTGAGAGCAGCTCTGCAGAGAAGTAATTGGGGATACTGGTGGATGAGAAGCTGGACATGAGCCAACAGTGAGCACTTGCAGCCCAGAAGGCAAATTGCCTTCTGCATAAAAAGAAGCATGGCCAGCAGTTCAAGAGAGGTGATTCTGCCACTGCTCTGGTGAGACTTCCCCTGAGCTGCTGTGTGCAGCTATGGGACTCCCAACACAGAGAGGGCCATAGCCCTGCTACGACGGGTCCAGAGGAGGGCCACAGAAATGATCAGAGGGCGGAGCACCTCTCCTATGAGAAATGAAAGAACTGGGGCTGTCCAGCCTGGAGAAGACAATGCTCTGAGGAGACCTTGTAACTGCATTTCAGCATCTGAAAGGGACCTAGAGGAAGGCTGGGGAGGGACTGTTTAGAAAAGCTAGTAGAGAGAGGATGAGGGGCAATCTGGAGCAAGGTAGGTTTAGGCTGGACATCAAGAGGAAGCTCTTTACAATGAGAGTGGTGAAGTAATGGAACAGGATGTCCAGGAATCATCATCAGGCCCCATCCCTGGAGAAATTCAAGATCAGACTGGATGTGGCCCTGTGCATCTTGATCTAGTTGGAATTGTTCCTGCTGACTGCAGGGGAGCTGGACAAGATGAACTTTGAGAGTCCCTCTAAACCCAATGCAATCTGTGAAGCTGCAAATCTTTATCAGTTGTTTTGACATGTTTATTGGGGTTTGCAAATAACATAACAATGGCTTATTAGAGACTTAGTAGTAGTAGTACTATCATTGTAAGTTATTTTAGAGCTTTTGGTTTTTTTGGTTTATAGTCTTTTAGCAAAGTCTTTTCAGAGTAAACTGTAAACAGAAAGAGTTCACTCTGCAACTTGAATATACTGTAGTAGGATGTAGTGCTGGTACAAAGGCAGAGGGTGATTGTAGAGGAAGCCCCAGAGGTGATGCAGGCTAACTGGGTGTCCACCTCAAACCAGAGCAGCTCAGCACCTTCTTGGTAACTAGCAGAGTCACAGATATGTTGGAAGAACATGCAAGGCCAGGGAAATGAGCTTATGTAGGATGACCAGCTCAAAAGACATTTTGGATGAATAAGATGTCTAAAAGAAGTCAAAACCTAGAAAGGTTGCCCTGGACATCAATTATAGCTAGTACAGAGAAAAAGAGGATTTATGTTGTTCTAAAGCAAGTGCTGATGGTGTCAGATGAAAGATGGTTTATTAGATACTAGATTTTAGTTATCTGGAAATGAAAATATTTTGTATGTTGTACAACCAGCTGTCAAAACTCAGTGCTTCCCTCTAGACAAAGTGATAATGGGTTCTGTCCCCAAGTGCTGAAGTTCTGATTAGTTTTCATTCCTTAGCAAAGCACAAGAGTAATAGTGTTGGCTGTTCAGAACCTTTCATTATTTTCTAGGCACAAAGATTCCTTTCCAAATGCCAACTCAATGAAGTGTGCTCCATCGGTGTATCTTTATACACGCTGCTGGTGAAGAGTTTCACTTAGCTTCATACTGGCACTCTCTATGCAAAGTTTGTTATATCAAGCCCTAAATATCATTAAGCATTGTTCTGGAGGATATAAAGGTCTTTGAAAGAAAACTGCAAACAGTACCACATTTGCTGTCATTGCTGTTTAAAGAGCCAGCAAGAACACAACAGCCACGTGCAAGGTTTGGTACCTTGCTAAGTTAGTGATGCTGCAAAAAGCACCCTTACAGTAGCTGCTGCCTCTCTTTAATGATGCCCAGTGGTTTAGTTTCCTACCATCTTTGGGGGGAAGGTTGTCAGATGCTATACACTCAATTAATATAATGTACTGGATAAACCAAAATTAAAGGTAATGTTATATAATGGTAAGAAAAATATGGAAGTAAAATGGGATTGAAAATAATGTAGCTACAAGCAAAGCTTATGGATCCAGAAAAGACAGACCCACATTCACTAAGGAGGCAGGTGTGCTTTAGAGAAAACACCTTGCTGTGAAGTAGATGAGAGGTGGAGGATTTGTCTGGGGGTTGAAGGCTGATTCCCCACCAGATGCTGGGTTATTGACAGGAGCAGAAGCAATGGATACACACTGAAACAAGACGCCCTCTTCAAACATCGGGCAAACTTTTTCACTGTGAAGATGACCGAGCATTGGCACAGGTTGGCCAGACAGTGTGTGGAGCCTCCATCCATGGAGGTACTCAGAGCTGCGTGGACACACTCCTGGCTGAATTGCTCTATGTAGGTAGGTGACTCTGCTGTAGTCGACGACCTCCAGAGGTCCCTTCCCACTGAGGTGGGATTCAGTGGTAAGAAACCCTTATGTGATTCAGTGATTCGTTCCTTCCCCGTACAAACACCGCCCGAGGGAGCAGACACCAACCCGTGGGCTATCTGGGTGTGTCCTGCCTGTCAAGAGTACTGGCAGCGGCCACCAGCCTCAGCTGCCCCGGCGCCGTGGGGCGCTCTCCACGCCCTGGCGAAGCTGGGGGCACACCCCTCCCACGGCCCTCTACCCATTTGCGGTGTCCCTGCCGGCCGGCCCCTCCGCCTCCTGCGGCGCTGGAGCCACCCGCCGTCCCAGCGGGCATCGGGCGGGGAGGAACAGAGTTTGCGGGCGGTGCCTGCGGGACGGCCCGCCGCTCTCGGTCGGTGCCCTTTCCCGGTCCTTCCTCCGGCGCCGTCGGTATTTACAGGCGGGCCGCCCCGCCGGCGAGGCTCGCACGTCGGGCGCCGTTCCCCCGCCCGCTCGCCCGCCCCGGTGACTTACGCCGCCGGCTGACGGCTCACCCCGCTGATAGGCGGCCCCGTGCTGGCTGCGGCGGCCCGCCCCGCCGTGAGGAGCGGCGCCGGCGGAGGCAGCGGGGCAGAGCCGGGCACACGGGGGCAGAGCCGGGCACAGCGGTGCGGCGCAGGGCAGAGCGGGGCGCAGGGCAGAGCGGAGCTCCGCGGCGCGCAGCCCGCCCAGCGCTCCCTGCCGCACTCAGCCCGTCGCGGCACGGAGCGGAGGGCTCCGCTGCGCTCCACCGCTGCCCCGGCTCCGTTTCGCTCCGCTCCGCCGCCAAGACGCCGCGCTTCCTGTACCGCGCCAAAGGCGGGTGCCGCTCGGCCAAGATGGGCCGGCAGACGGCGGCCGGCGGTCGCACCATGCAGCGGTCGCAGAGCCGGAGCAGCCTCTCCGCCTCCTTCGAGGCGCTGGCGGTCTACTTCCCCTGCATGAACTCCCTGGAGGAGGAGGACGGAGGTGAGGGGCCGGGGACCGGGCCGGTGCCGGGGCGGGCTGCGGCAGGTGTGCGCGGGGTGGAGCCCGCGGGGGGCTGTGGGTCGCTCCCGAGAGTGGGACAGACCCGACGGTGGCACCCCGTGGAACGGGACGGGGGGCGTGCGCCCCTGTCCCCGTCCCGGCGGGCGGCGGTGCTGAGCGCAGTGCACGGTGCGGGGATGCGGCTCACCAAGAGTTCCCTGTGTTGAGAGAAAACTTGGTGATACAGTGCTTGTAACTGGAGAGTGAGGTGCCATCTGAAAGGTGATGGTGATCGTGATCACGTTGGAAGTGAAGTTCTTAGCAGAGCTTTAGTTATGGTGTAGAGAAATTGAGCGGATGGTCTTTAATTGTGTGCTTATTTAAGAGGGAAACATCTCACTTTTCCCGGGTGGTTTCCTGACACAGAATAGGCTTGCTCAGGTATCCTTTGTTTGTCCTTTAGTAGTGCCAGATATGAGCAATTAAATATTGTCCCAGTTTAACTTTTTCTTTAGGAGCACCAGGGTAGGTAGAAGGCTAAGCATAGCAGCAGACCTTGCAGGTCTCACAGTCAATCTCTGCTCATAAAAGTACATGCAACCAGAAAAGTGCATGTTTGATTTCCACGTATTTGTTGCAGAAGCAGAACTTTACATAATAATGAAGATAAATGGAATGTGTTTTCTGTATAACTGTGGCAAGAAAAGAAAAACAAACAAACAAACCAAAACCCAACCAAAATCCCCAAACCACAGCTAGTTACCAGAAAAAAAACCCTGAAAGATACCAAATTGCAACTGCTGCTAGGGAGCGTGTGTTACAAATGTACCTGCGTAGGTAAGCGTGGCATCAAACCCTACCAACAGCACACCTTGTGTGTAGTGGGTTTGTTTTGCAAGGACTGGGTTTGTAAAGAAAATAATCTGCTGTGTTTAAATATGTTTACATATAGAATGGACTGAAGGTCTTCCTGGTGTTTGTCGGAACCGATCCGAGATTATAATTTCGTTAGGATTAATGAACCATGTTGCACCTTCCACAGATTTGGGCAGCATCAGTTTAGGATGTTGGTATTTGTCTGATGTCTCTGGGCAAGCATGTATCAGCTATGCATGTACTTCATCATCTGTACTTACAGTACCTACATATGCTTAGTATCGCCTTCCACATCACAGGCCTGGAGTTCAGCAGCAAATGCTTGTCCGCAGTCTTCACAGGTCTTGGTTTGTCTTCTCATGTGCAACAATCCCTGAAGTCTGTTCTCCAAAACACCTTTCCTGTTCTGTTGGGAATGCTGAGGTGTGGTGCTTGTCTTTCCCTTGGACCCTGCTCTGGGCTTGTCCAAGATGCCCCTTTTCATAGGAAAGAGGGAGCTGCTCCCTGGGGCAAAATGTGCTGTCCTTCAGTACCCTCGTCTGTTTCCTGCCTTGAACAACCAAATGAACTGCAAAATATTTCCAGTAGAATGCAGGGTAGGCTTCAGAGGGCATTTTTAACCTTTTGATGTGCTACTAAACACTGTGACTGGAAGTACTCATTTTCAAATCACTGAAAATACCTTTGTTCCCCCCTCTGCCATTCCAGAATGCTTCCCTTTATCGTTCTTCTTAGTAGTTACAATAACTGCATTAATCCTGATCAAAACCAGAGTATTGATTTATTCTGGGCTGGTTTGTTTTCTTTACATCTTTAGGAAGTACTTCACTTGTTCCTCAGCCGAGATCTGTGCATGTTTAGAATCGTTCTGTGGTGCAAAGAAGTATCAAATAGATGAAAATCAGTAGAGGAGTATCTGTTAATCAAAAGGTTACTGCAAGGATTTCTTTAGTTTGTGCTGGCAGGTTATTTAGACAGAAATGTTAAAAGGATCTATACTGATTGTTTTTGCCAGGTTTTGTTGATTTCTGTTATCTGATGCTATTCAGACATCAACTGCACTTGCAAACACATTTCATGTGATTCCCGAGAAAAAGCAGAGCTCAACTGTCATGCAGTTTTGATGGAGCTGAGTTTCTGCTACCAGAGGTTTCAGACAAACCAGGTTACAGAGGGAGTGACAGGCATGACAGCTAAACTCTTTTCCAAGTGTTCTGAGATTAGAAAGAAAAATAAAGGTTTGAGGTTTTTTTTTTAAATAGTAAGTCACCTCTGCATTCAGAATGGAATTTGTTGTCTTGTGAGCACCTCTGTGCAGTTATATTTACGTACCACAAGCATCCTCAGCGGGGTGTCTGCGGTCCATGCACTCCCAACTTCACGTCCTCACTGCTATTGTACAGTCTGTCCTGAAGAAGGTAGATGTTAAACCCCCTTCACAGGTTATCTCCCCTCCAGATGTAGTTATTTCGGTGTGTGGTGGATGGGTTAAAGAGGTGCAACAGGGATGCTTCTGCATTTCCCACTCAAATGCATTTTCAATACAAATACATGTTTTGAGGTGTTTGTTTGGGATACTCTCTTGAAGACTTCTGTTCATTAGCTGCTGGAATGAATACAGTGGTCCATAGCTATGTCTTTGGGTGTGAAAGAATATGAGCACTGTCAAGTTCATGAATAACTGAATTGTTAAGTAACTCAATACAGTGTATTACAAAGAGTAATTTTAGAAGCAATTTTTGAACATGATGATTGAGAAGATCCACTTAAGGGTCAAGTGATTAAAGGGAGTAGTGTTCTTTAGCCCTGACATCCAAGCTGTAATGTACTGAAGACACTAGCTGTGGAAAGGCTGCAGTTTGCCAGTTAGCAGCCATGAACTTGCCATGGGTAAGGCTTGAACTTGCCATGGGTAAGGCTTGAACTTGCCATGGGTAAGGCTTGAACTTGCCATGGGTAAGGCTTGAACTTGCCGTGGCCAGGTTTGCAGCACAGGAAACTGCTGTTCACTCTTTTTTGTTTCCTACTTGCTGATCAGTTAAGTCCTGCAAATTCATTCACAGCTGTTATTTTTAGGGGAATTTATTATTCAGATTAAATTCTGTATGTTATTGAAGTATTAAGGTTGTTAAAGGGTATATTTTGCCTTTTTTGTTCTGTTTTGTTAGATTCATTGCTTCCTAAAGTGAGAATTGGCATCAGACCATGCTTGGAACAGATCTAAATCAGGAACTGTCTGAGTGCTCTTGAAGCAACCCCAAGCCTCAGGTTTTGACTGAAATCATGGCTTTGTTGAAATGAAAGGAGATTTTGTTGTTAAATCCGAAAGACCAGGGGATTGCCAATGGAAATTTATGTGACAAAATTTCATGCACTCAATGCAAAATAGTGGATTGGAGTTCACTCTGCTTTGCTGTGATACCTGAAAAGTGTGCTAGGGCAAGTCAATTCTTCTTGGGGAACAATGAGAGTTATCTGTCATGCCCTGAGAAAAGGAGATGCTCAGATCACACGTGAGCACTGGAAACCCTACATTTGTTTTTGTGCATGGCACTGTTAGCTTGGTACTCTCTCAGATTACACTCTGTGTGGTGCTGGCTGCAATAAAGTTGTGCTACAGTTTCCTTTTATGCTCTGTTTGCGTTCATTTCTGATTTGCATTTGCACTGAAGTGTTGATATAAGCTGTTAATAGAAGGTTGCCAGGGGTGCAGCTATGGAACTGCTACTCATGGTAAGTGCAGCAGTGTGCCCTCTGAAAGAGAGTGTATTTCTATTTAATGTCTTCTTTTGCCAAAGTTTCTGGGTAGTAATGAAGCTATGAAATTAAAGGGGAAAGTCAAATGCTTTGCAGGTGCTGAAGACAATTAAAGATGTGATTTATGATAATCAGACATAAATTAATTCAGAAAGAATGGGAAAGCATTTTGGTCTCCTGGTATGTTATAAAAACAACAGGCAATTAACTCCCTTCTCCCCCCAAACCACAGAATGTTCTTCACTCCAAGACAATCATGCCCAAAATAGCAGGAATTAGTTGTGTTACCTGAGAAGATGCATTGCAGTTTTGCATACTGATGTCTACCAAAGAAGTATCTTAAGTGTTGCACCAGGAGATCATCAGGAACAGAAGCACATTATATGCTCCTCTCACCTGGTTGATAACTATCTGTGAAACTTGCTGGAGGGGTTGTTTGATCCCACACAGACATCACCAGCAGGAGCATTGCCACTGATGCTGGTGAATGAAGGATCAGGACTTATTTAAATGCATGCTGAGCTGCTCAGCTGAGCACTGCTACTGTCTTTGGTGCCATTTCTCACAGATTAATCATTGCTCACTGGTAGAGCTGGAATAAAACTCTGCAGTTCCTGGATCCTGTTCCTGTGGTTAGGCTGCCAGATCACACTGTCCCTCTGGAGGTCCCAGTAGACAATAACATGCAGACAATAATTTAACCAGAAATAGAAAATGGGGGAAGTAGTAACAATAAATTCATTAGCACAGTAATTATTGAAGTGAAGAGAATCCTGTACATGAAGTAGCTATGCTGTAAAATTATCCTCTTAAAAAGAGTAAAGTAATAGTAGGAGTATCAGGCAGTGAGAATAACTACGTTTTCTTGGGGGAATTGGCCTACTTTTTGCTCTTTGTGGCAAGGATGACCTTGTTTATATGCAGTGTGCATAGGCAGAGCCAAGGTGGAATATGAAAAAGGGGTCTGGTGCCCTGCGCTGGTGACCTTGGCTTGACTGGTGCTGGCGTGTCAGGGATTGTGTGCTGTGCATGGCACACAGCAGTAGAGTGGCTGATCTGAGAGGATAAAACTCACTCCGAGCACAGAACAGCAATCATGCCATACAGAATCTGGGTGACCTTCAAGTTTATGGTTGGTAAGTTTTTGTTAATGTTTACTGCTAAGGCACTGCTCAGGGGCTGAGCTGAGTCAACCTTTCCATCAGTGTGCTGGGGCTGGGTCTCTCCCAGTTCTGCAGCTCCTTAGGCTGAGTCCAGGGTGCAGACAGTCCAGAAGTAATGTCCAGAAGTTTGAAGCTCTCTCCAGTTCCAAGTGTTTGTACCAGTTGCACTGAGGTACTAAACCAATGAAGTAGATGTCAGGATGGAGAAGTCCTTTGAAAGAAGCATCACAGAGAAAACTCTACTGATGCTGGTGAGGTAAAAAGTGGGACAGACAAAATAGATGTATGCTGGGAAACACCTGGAAAATCAATAGAAGAGTAGAAGAAATTGAAAGTACAACCAATATACTCCAGCTTAACTGTATGACAGAAATGCCCAGCAGAGTTTTAAAGCTGTATTTCTCTGGTACATGTTGTATTTCTCTCCAGAGCTGCCAGTTACGCTGCAGAATGTACCTAAATAGCTAACAGGTAACTCAGGTATGGCTGAAACAGCAGCCGGGAAGCTACAGTATAGCAGGTTTCATCTCCTAGAGTCCTGTGTCCAGTTCTGGGCCCCTCAGTTTAGGAAGGAGGTTGACTTGCTGGAACGAGTCCAGAGAAGGGCAATAAAGTTGGTGAGGGGTTTGGAACACAAGCCCTATGAGGAGAGGCTGAAGGAGCTGGGATTGCTTAGCCTGGAGAGGAGGAGACTCAGGGGTGACCTTATTGCTCTCTACAACTACCTGAAGGGAGGTTGTAGACAGGCAGAGGTTGGTCTCTTCTCCCAGGCAACCAGTACCAGAACAAGAGGACACAGTCTCAGACTGCACCAGGGGAGGTTTAGGCTTGATGTTAGGAAGAAGTTCTATGCAGAGAGAGTGATTGCCCATTGGAATGGGCTGCCTGGGGAGGTGGTGGAGTCACCATCATTGGAGGTGTTCAGGGGGAGACTTGATGAGGTGCTTGGTGACATGGGTTAGTTGTTTAGGTGGTGTTGGATTGGTTGATAGGTTGGATGCGATGATCTTGAAAGTCTCTTCCAACCTGGTCTGGTCTATCCTATCCTATCCTATCCTATCCTATCCTATCCTATCCTATCCTATCCTATCCTATCCTATCCTATCCTATCCTATCCTATCCTATCCCATCCTAATCTCTGGTGGTACCTACATAAACCTGAAAAAAATCTCTCTCAGATCTGCATGCCCTGATTGCCATTTTTCCATGGCAGGGTCAAAGTGCCATCAGAGAAGCAGCATGCTGTGTTGCTGCTGTTTCAGTTGGAGAGGTAAATATTTAGCAGCAGTAGTTTGAAAATGAGTCATGGCAGTGTGAAATTTGCTGAGAGTTTTGGGAACTGTGGCTATGTGAATAATGATATTTGCATGGTATCATTACTCATCCTAGACAAAGCCAGGAGGAAGAGCTGTTTCTAATTTGTGTAATTTCAGTAGCCGTCCAACTACTTGCCATCATCTAGCTCATTAAGCCGTAACAGAGGGTGTTGAATTATTTCAACACACTTGCTGCATCGTTCAAAACTGCTGCACAGATCTATCTAATAATGTGTGTCACAACCCCAGCTATATTCAGAATAACCCAGGTTGGTTGAAAGAGTGTAGTTAACTATGACTATTGCATATTTGGAAAGCATCTCTCAAGTCACACAGTGCAAACATTAAAGAGGAGTCCTAAGCTTCTCAATGTATACACTCTCCATTGTTGGAATAATTGTTATCAGTACATGCATAAGGATGCTACACATCCAGAGAATTGAACATCCGTGAAGACAGCTCACACAAAAAGCCTGTGGTGGTGCCTTCTTTTTACTTAAGCTGGTCATCCTTTGTCACTACTAACATCAGAGACTGGGTTTAAGGATTTCTTGTTAATGACTCCTTATGTAAATGGGATGTAAAATTAGAATGTAGTTCTGCAAAATTGCTTGCTCTATTTTTTTTTTCCTCAGGATTTTAATAGCTTGGAGATGAGACTGATTTCCCACTGCTTTGCACTTCCTTAGTTGTGTAGATTGCTTTACAGGATGTATGAAGTGGCTGTAAAATGTCACCGTTCTGGTTTGACAAGTGCACAAAGCAGGCAGATTGTACTGAATGATGAGAACATCTCTCTGTGTGGACATTGTCACTGGTCTAAATGAGGGTTCCAGAAAAACTGTTCAGGTCACTTGGCACATGGGACATACAGCCATGGGCTGCATGCTCCTTTATTGTCATACCTCTGTGATCAGTTGTGCAGCAATCGTATGAGGCTTTTGGCAGGTGCATCCCCTGACCAGGCTTAGAAAAGCAAAGGTCCTTTCAGTAACAGAAGCAGAGACTTCTCCAGAAGTGCTGGAAAGGCCTGAGTGGCTGTGTGGAGGTTGTGTCCCTTATTCATGTCTTGCTGTCAGGAGTTGTGCTTTTCTGAAGAAAATCAATGAGGATGCCCTATTAATTCTGCATTTGCTGTCTGCTGGGTTTATACTGCATCAGAACTAAACTCTGTGATTCGATGTCTGAGACAGCTAATGTGCAGTGTTTTTTTTCCAAGGTAGAGGAAGACCTTTAGGATCTCCAGTTGGACTGGCTGGGCAAGGGGAAGCTTACTAGCTCAGTACACCTCAGTGGTAGCAGCTTGCTTGGAAATGTATCTGACACAGATCTGAAGAAAATCTTCCTTCTTAGCCCCATGGTCATATTTTTGAAACAAAAAACAGCATAAATGCAATAAAGATGTCCTGACCTCCCTTGGGCCACATAAGTGACTACGAATAATAATGGAAGAAAGCATTTACTGTGCATTGCAGTCAAGATCTGTAATAAGATCAGGGTCCAACTATATCTGCATATCCAGTGTGTTGTTACATAGACAGAGCCAAGTAACCAAAAGGGAAGTGGAAATCCTATCAGTACTTTCACTTCTTATCCCTCCAAGTGCTTCAATGTAGCTTCAGTTCCCTGGGGTGACTCCCAGTCTGTTGGTAGTTATCAGGGGCAAATTCTTTGTCAATGGAAGGGCCAAGTAGCAAGGTCCATGCTGTGGTTCTGTATTTGCTTCACTGGGATTACCAGGGAGTCTTACATAGCACAGGTATGGAAAATGAGCTCTGAGCTGCCAGAGGTGTGGTCATTTGTCCTTTTTCCTTGTAACCGTTTCAACAGCAATTTTGAAGAGCAGTACAGGAGCAGTCATTATCATTCATGTAGAAAACCAGCTTGTTGTGAGCACTTTAGACTTGTAAAGAGGTTTCAAAAGCTTTGCAGACCAAAGATGTTGACGAGCTTAAATTGGTGGATACCCCACACAGACAAAAGCAGTTTCTATTGTCTGATGCGCTTAAGAAGTTGCCAAAGGGTTATTTAGGACTGAAGAATTCACGTTAGCAGAGCAGTGAAATTGAAGTGGCAGATTGCAACTTTAAACAGTCAAAAGTGAGAGAGAACAAGGAGCAGGTGTCTGCCTTAAAGCACAGCGTTGCTTTGGTGCAGTGTGTGGTAAGCTGACTTCACATCGCACAGGCACAACAAGCTGCAGAGATCTTTTGCAGATTGAATGTATGACCATGACAGGGAAATGGATGCTGCAACCTGGCCAAAGTTCTATGTCCTGGGAACAACTGAGATTTGTGATAGCTGCCTCTAGGGTCACGGAGTCACAGAATGTTAGAGGTTGGGAGCGACCTCCAGAAATCACTGAGTCCAACCTGCATATGAGAATTCATCAAGAATGGGACCCGACAGCTTCTATACCAAGGTTTGAACAGAAGCTCAAGCAACAGTTTAGCAGATGATTATTTAGTCCACTTCTTTAACTTTTTCTTAGGTTCTGTCTTAATTAACCTTAAATAACCATGCTTCCATTATGGCCAGAGGAAAGCGAGAGAAGGAACACAGAGACACAGGACAAGAGTGAAGAAGTGTTTCCTGACTGAAAATAGGAAACTGAGGCCTCCCAAGAAATCTAAACTCACTAGACTGAGGCTCTCAATCTCTTAGGCTTTCCAAACCTGGCTGCTGTCATACTGAAGAGCTTCCATGCAGAAGGCAGCTCTGCTTTGGGGCTATCAGGGCAGGCCATCATCATTCCAGTCACGATTGCTCTGTGGTTTACATTGAGATATCCATGGGAGCAGGAACTGGAACATGACTTCCTTGCAAGTGCTAAGTAAGGCAGAACCCCATGCTACAATTTCTCCCTGGTCCTGCAGATGCTTCTCGGGCTTCATAAAGTCTTACAGCATGTGCTGTGAAAAAACTTTCTCAAGACTGTAGCAGGTCACTTCATGAGCTGGTGGGTAGCATTGGCCTCTTAGAATTGCTAGGATGAGATGGGCTCAAAGTTTCTCAAATTAAGGTGACAGTGGATACTAGGTTTCCCAAAGCCTGCTTAAATGAGTAGATCCTAATCCACAGCTGCTGCTTGGGGTGTGTGAGTGAAACAAGAAAACAAACATCTCAGCTGTGGTTCCCGGCAGTGCTTCAGCAAGAGCTAAATGCCTCACTGAGTGCAGCCAAAACCTGGGCTGTTCCAGACACAGAACTCTGCAAGGGAATTTGAGACTTACCCTTTTCTTAGGTAGGATCAAGTGTTCTTGGATTGATTTTGATTAATTCATCTAAACTGTTCTTAACCTACCCAGAGCAGATTTCTAGATATGTGAACAGCTTTGCTCATGGCAAAGGGTCACTTACAGGCAGCTAACTCCTGAGTTCAACTGAAAATCCTGAAGCAGTTTTTATGCAGACGTTGTAGTGAGGTGAGTAGAGCAGAGGCACCTCAAACACTTGAGCGTGTTTCTACAGCCCCAGCTGCTCAGTACTCAGTACAAGTCCTACCCAAGAGGTCATGTACTACCTGGGGACTGGCACAGCCAGCCTGCCTCTGCCTGCACCAGCAGTGTCCTCTTAGGGCTCTGTGCCTGAAGTGGTGAGCAGTTGTTGGAAGCTCTTGCTGAGAGGAAGCTAAGAGCTGGAGCTCTCCCTTCCAGAGGCAGCTTTCTTCTGGCTAGATCCCAGATCACGGAAGGTATTCACTGGAGTGTTGATCTTGTCCTCATCTGATATTGAAGATAATGTGAGTAGTTTTGCACCCTTAATTTGCAAGTTATTTGCAATGCAAGTAGTGGGAACGAGTAATTCCATGTGTTATTTAGGAAATGTGGCCTGTGGAGTCTATTTGCAGTCACCATATTAAATTAGCAGTGTGATTAATTGTAAGAATGAATGTGCTTTCATAAATACCAAAGCAATTATTCCTGGTAATTTATTCCACTCCTTACAACATGGCTGCAAGAATCTGAACTAGGGCTTTATAGATAACATATTCCATATCTTGTGATGGGGACTTGAGGGAAGTTTCTTCTTTCTTGGGCAATTAGATTATGCTAATTTGGAAAACATTTTCAGTGTTCTTCATTAGAGTTTAGTAAATGGTGAGTAAAATGATTTTTCAGTGCAGGTCATCAGCAGCATGCTTAGCAACAAAGTCCAGTACTGAGCTCTCTGGTTTCCACATCGTTTCATTTGGTAAGCTTTAAAGCAGAGTGCATGTGGTGAGCATGTACACACTTCACTTCAACAGCAGCACCACTCACTTGCTTATCTCTGTGTTAGTGTCAGATGCACTCCCAAGTTATTGGTCTGGATAGAGATTAGCATCACCTCAACTGGCTTCATTCAATGGCACGTTTGTTTGCACAGGTGCTTTTGGGAAATGATGTGTCTTAAAAGGAAAGCCACTTTGAAACATACTATTAGCTTGTTCATTTGGGGCTGAGTCCAGTGCAGAATGCAGCCACACGAGTAGCTGAAGTGGCACACCAGAGGAGGTTTGGATTTCCAGGCAGAAATGAGGGAAAACAGTTTGGATGTACTAAGAGTGGTGACACCTTCAACAAGACCTTCTACCAGCTCCAGCCTGCAAGTGTGGCACCAAGGGCTAGTTCTTTGAGTAACTACTTTGAATATTCATTACTACTTGTTAATGCTGAATTTGTGGCACACAAATGGTGGGTTGTGCAAATACTGCCTTTGCTTTTAAATTGAGGAGCTGTGGTATTGTTTTTACTTCTTATATTTTTTTACACTTATTACATATTATATTTGCTCATTATTTATTTATAACAGGGACCAATGTATAGCCATGCAGTGTAGGCAAGCGAGTGTAAGCATTTCTCAGTTGTGTTATTGAATATTAGTTAAGCCAAGCTTTAGTCAGAAAGAATATTCTTCTCTAAAGTAGTGGTTCAGGAGTCAAGCCTGTGTTCTAGGTACTCTTTCATACTTGTGCTCCAAATTGACATCTTGCTGTTAAAATCTTCAGTTCTCGTTTCAAGAGGCATCAGCATCTTGATTAGGAGCCTTATTGCTGAAAGGTCAGGTCTTTCTCTTTGGAGACCATCAGAGAACTCTGCCTGTTCCTCTTCAAAACTGGAAAGCAGTTATTCCTACAGCCTCCTTTCAGCCCTCCTTAACATCAGCATTAAGGTTGAAGTAATTGCTTCGTGCCACTCACACTTACACAGAAGCTGAATACATCAGGCATGTCTGACTTCCATGCTGTGTCAATGTTGTGTCTTCTCAGTCCTTGTCCAGTCTTCATGAGAGCCAGGGCACTTCTGTCAGTTAATGTGGGAAAGTAAAACTGCTTTAAAATAAGGTTCAGATGAATGCTAAGAACACACGTGCTGCTTCAGAGACTCAAAGGACAATGGCACCAGTCCTGCCTGGATTTCTCAGTGAACTGATGTGGCAAAGCTATGTTTGGGGTGTTTTTTTCAGTGAATGTGGTGCTGGAGTGAAGGCATACAGGCTCACAGTTCTAATTCAGGAAAAAAATATCATCTACTTTGCTCATTAATGAAAGTTACTAAATACTCCTTCACATCTCACAAATTCAAATGGATATTTATCCCACCCCCCTAAATCTTTGAAAGATAGGATATGGAGAGATTGAAGAATCAGACACTCAAGATGGAGATGTTCTGTTAAATTTGCCTGGGAGAATTCATGTTGGTGGCAGTGAACCAAGAATGGGCACCATTCAAGGAGGCTGAATGAAAAGGAATGCTTACAAATTAAAAGAGCACTTGGAGAGGAAGAGTAATATATCCTGTAACAATACTTGAGTGAGAAGAGCATTGGGCTTCAGGAGCTATGTGCCTTTCACATCTGACTATGACACAGTTTACCTCTTCTACAAAACTGTAGCACAGGCTGTGTTGGTTATTGTTTTATTTTTTCCCCCCTGGCTGTTCTGTGGGAATATCTCTTTGATATGAAGGATTGGATTTTAGAGCAAGTCTGGAAGTCAGCTGCCAGCTTCCATTAGCTGAATATAAATAATAAAACCAGCAGACACTTGGAACAGTACAACCCAATACAAGTGAAATTGTTGGCTTCTGCCCTTCAGTTTTCATTTATCATGTTAGCCTCATATATCTATTTCATTGTATTTGTATTTATTGCACCAAATATTGACAGGCATTTTAAGAAGTATTTTTGATACAGGGAAAAACTATTTTACTCTGGGTGCTAAAGTCACATGGGGAGCTGCAGTTCTAGAGGAGAGTTATTATTTCTATTATTTTTATGCACTGATTAGAAGTTTTACAGCCTTAAGGAGTGCACAGAAAGCATGTAATGAGCATTGTCATTTGCACCACTCATGATACTGTGATAGATATGTCTCACTATGGCTCATTATTATGAAGTTATTAATCTTTCTTGATAAGAGGCCAGTGGGGTTTAAGGTGCTAAAATTCTTACATTCTTTATCTGGTCTAAAGCCCTTCTGAGTGGAGGGCCTGGGAGGCTCAACCCACGCTGCAGCCTGTAGGACAAAATGATGCTGAGGATGGACATTGGAATTGATGTCCCTCTCCTATTGCCTGGTGGAGGGTGCACGTTCTCTGACTCTGAGGCAGCCCCTGTGCTCACATATTCTTCTCAGGGTGTGGATTGTTATCCCAGGGCTATCTTCTGCCATGCTCATTTTGTTTCTCAGATCCCTTAGAGCTTCACTGACCCCGTAGGTCCAGCAGTTCTTTTCTGATATGTGATGAACCAGAGGAGGTGTAAAGGATAACAGAGGCTACAAACTGCAGAAGAGAGCAAGTCCCTAGATGTATCCTACCCCATTGGGTATTACTCTGCCCTCATTGTTTCAGTAAGAGTTCTGATGTTATTTGGTGTTGTGTACATTTAGAGTTAATGGTCTGTTACAAACTGTGTTACCAGTGCATCACCCAGCAGTGTTCTGAAGTCAGGGGGATATTGAATAGAGAAATTGCAGTGCAGAATTCCTTATCCTGTTGCAGGCACAGCATTTAAAATCAGAAATTGATGGAGTGACTGTCTGTCTTGTGAAAGGAGAGCTGAAGCTTCATGCCTACTCATCCATTTTCTGTCTTTGTTTGCCTGGTTGGTTGGTTTCATTGTTGTGTTTTTTGGGTTTTTAATGTTGATGTCAGAATATCATCCAGCTGAGGTCTTGATCAAAATTCCTGCACTGAAATGCTGCCATCTGAAGTTTTGAGTACTTTTCCCCTTGTCTGATGGCCATCTGTCTGTCACCCTAAGGGCTGCTTTTCCAAGTAAAATTAAACTGTGCAAGCAGATTTAAAAACCTGGCACTCTTGGAGGTGGTAATAAACTTTGATATTGTGCAGGAAAAAGTCATGACTTATCTATTAGCTGTAAAACTAAAGCAGAGAAGAGTGTGTGTAGAGAAAAAAATAGGAAAGGCTTCTTTGTGTGTTGTTTACTGTCCTTAATATATATCTATACCTTTATTTATCTGGTAAGGACCAGATCATTTCAAATCAAACGATTCACCTGACTGTCCTTGCTAATACCTGTCTATACCTTGATTTACCTTTATTTACCTGGTGTTGGTTGATAGCTTGGTTGGATGATCTCGAAGGTCTTTTCCAACCTGGTTAATTCTGTAATTAATTTTCATAATGACCAAATAATTTCAAATCAAGTAATTTGTCTGACTTAACAACATTCCCCAGACACTGCATGTTTTGCCATCATGGTAACAATTTAATTGAATGCCTAAGAGAGATGTATTCATCCAGAGCAAACATGTTTTAAACACACTGAGCTATGGGGAGTGTAAGTCTGGCTACCTCCATAGAGCGACTTGTGCTGCGTGGGGGATGTCTGCCCTTGGAAGGCAAGGTCCTGTAGAAGAGATTCACACTTCTCTTATCTGTTACTTAACAAAAGGTAATTTTTGAGTGGAGGTCTTGGTGCAGGCACACTTCTGGCTTCAGGTGGTTCTGCCGCATGGAGGGGCAGGGTGCCGCCTGCAGCAGCGCCCCGCAGGGCCAGGCGCCGGTGACAGTGCAGTGCAGTGCAGTGCATGGGCTTCTCTTTTGTCTCTGCAGAAGCAGGAGGCAAGAAGCTGCGGAGCACCGTCCAGAGGAGCACTGAGACAGGACTGGCTGTGGAGATGAGGAACTGGATGACCCGCCAGGCCAGCCGCGAGTCCACGGACGGCAGCATGAACAGCTACAGCTCCGAGGGAAAGTAAGCAGCAGTTATAACTGGGGTTAGCTGATGTTTCATGAAGGACAGGGACCTGATGGAGCAGGTCCAGAGGAGGGCCACGAAAATGATCAGGGGGTTGTAGCGCCCCTGCTATGAGGATAGGCTGAGAGAGCTGGGGGTGTTCAGCCTGGAGAAGAGGAGGTTCCAGGGAGACCTAATAGCAGCCTGCCAGTCCAGGAGGCCTACATGAAGCAGGGAGAGAGACTGTTTGCAAAAGCCTGCAGTGATAGGATGAGGGGCAGTGGCTTCAAACTAGGGAAGAGCAGATTTAAATGGGATGTTAGGAACAAGTTTGTTACTATGAGGGTGATGGAACATGGAACATGTTGCCCAGGCAGGTGGTTGAAGACCCATTCCTGGAGATACTCAAGGTGAGGCTGGACAGGGCTCTGGGTAGCCTGATCTGATGGAGGATGTCCCTGCTGACTGCGAGGAGGTTGGACTGGATGACCTTTGAAGGTCCCTTCCAGCCCTGACCATTCTATGATTCTCCATGAAACTGGTAGTTGGACAAAAGGGTGGTGAGCAAGCAGTGTAGGTCTGCTAGAATTCCCTCTCACAGGCTAGTGTCATTGATGGACCAAGCCTAAGTATTCCCTTACACCTGAAAGAGTCTCTCATTGGAAGGGTGAGGATCATTTCTGCCATGACAAAGGCACCTGGTGAATCAGAGCTCCAGCCTACAATATAAAGTAAAAGACAGAAAAGGGCAAATTTTCTTTCACAAACTCCTTGCATACCTCTGTGTTTGCAGGGGGAAAAAAGCATGTCCAAGTGTTCTTCACTGGGATAAAGGGTTTTTCAAAGAGTCTGCTGATTAATTTTGAAGAAATTGTCTAGGCAGGCATGTAAGACTGTCAAGTATCATGCTTTTCATAGAATCTCAAGTTAAAGGCTACTGAGTAGTATGTCCAAAACATGGCCCAGAGAGATCTGATTGTGGATAGACTTACTGGTGGTATTCACAGCACTGGGTGGTACACCTGTGGTAGACAACAGATCTTACACATCCAAGTTGATGCACTATATGCATGCTTGGTCATTACCAGTCTCATTAGTTCTTGTTGCCTTGTAAAGGGCCACCGATAATTAATGGCACAAATTTGAATTGGAAAGGACTTTGGTGACTTGCCACAATGGATTTCAGTTCCATTGTTGAATGGATGCCATTCTCAAAGACATTTATAACAAAATGTTTGTGAGGAATGCTGATTCCAGGAGGTGATTTTAAAAACAGTATTCAGTCTAATGTAGTGATTTCACTGGATGCATTTGATGTTCAGCTGTTGAATTCACCTTGACTGAGGAATCATAGAATGATCAGATTGTCAGGGTTGGAAGGGACCTCAAGGATCAGCCAGTTCCAACCCTCCTGCCATGGGCAGGGACACCTCACACTGCATCAGGTTGCTCACAGCCACATCCAGCCTGGCCTTAAAAACCTCCAGGGATGAGGCTTCCACCACCTCCCTATACCAGGCTCTCACCTGGGGAAGAACTTCCTAACATCCAATCTGAATCTATCCATTTCTAGTTTTGTTCCATTCCCCCCAGTTCTATCACTCCCTGACACCCTAAAATGTCTCTCCCCCCCCAGCTTTTTTGTAGACCTCCTTATGATACTGGAAGGCCACAATAAGGTCTCCTGGGAGCCTCCTCTTCTCCAGACTGAATCTTAGTGGTATCTTAGTATCTTACTGAACTGGTCTCAGTAACTGCAATAATAGTATTGTATAACTACACTAATGAGCAGTTGTCTTTAATATATTGGCAAAAGAGCATGGTGGAAAAATAGTTCTGTAGGAATGAGAAGTAGTGGAGATTAATGCTGTTTGTTTATATGCTGGAGGCTGAACTGCTGCTTGTTGAACACTGTCAGGTTCTGAAAATTACAGTAATTGTTTTGTAGTCTTGTAAATGAGTTCCTTGCTAGCAGTAGTACCAAAAATATAAATGCTAAATGCAAAGCATCTATAAAACAAATAAGGGCAAATTCAAGTGGATTTAATGCCTTATTTTCAATATTGATTTTTAGTTTGATTTTCCCTGGAGTGAGGCTGGCTGCAGACAGCCAGTTCAGTGATTTCCTGGATGGACTGGGGCCTGCTCAGCTCGTAGGACGACAGACTTTGGCAACACCGTCAATGGGTAAGCATTTGAGTGGTACAGATATGATGTCATCTCCTGAGTTTGGTAACTAGAACATAGACATTTTCTAGGTTCTGAGTGTTTAAATATGGATTTCCCATGTGGTTTTGAACAACTCAGTTAAGACCAAAACCCTAACCTCATCCAAATTTGAACATAATTGTAGATGCTCGTTATGACGCTCAAAAGCAGAAAGGTGCTTTGAAAAATGCAGTCTTTTATTTCTTACTCAGTTTTTCCATCTTTAGAATGTGGCTAATGAGACCAGTCTCAATCATTTGCATAGTGCTGAATAAAAATGTCAATTTAGGTGCAGAGTATTTTGTGTTATTCTAGTTAGAGACTTTTTTTACACTCACAAGTGATCTCTTCATACCTTGTCTTAAGCTAGAGGTATGGTCAAGAGATTTCAAGCAGTTTCACAGAGCTGCTTTCTATTCATTCCCTTGCTGCCTTTTTTTTTTAATCTGAAATTAAGATGAAAGAAAAATAAAGTTGAAGATAGGGGCATGGGAAATTGGAGACAGGATGTTATTGCAAGGGGGTTTAATTGTTTACTCACATAAATAGCAGTGAAGAGAGTGAGTACTGAATTATCTAGTAGTGGTAATAACCAGCTCATCCTTGCTGCTGGAATGCAGACGATCCAAGCCAACCTAGACATTCCTATAGGTGTCCATGTACTTAGGTGTTTCTGAACTGCAATGCCAAGACTTATTTTTGTTATCTAGGAGATATCCAGGTGGGAATGATGGACAAGAAAGGACAACTGGAAGTAGAAATAATCCGAGCCCGTGGCCTTGTTGTAAAACCAGGTTCAAAGACACTGCCAGGTAAGGAAGAAGAATCTTACTAAGAACAGTTCTACCAAAAAGGACCTCCAAGAGACACCCAGGCTCTGAGGGACTGCTCTCTAACTTGGGTAAACTCTTAGCCAATTCCTGCCTGGGTTAATTCCAGTGTTGCACCCTGAAATGTGTCATGTATTGAAATGGTGTACAAAAAATCAACCCTACCTCAGGAGCAAAGGAAAAGTCAGCCTGGTGTCTGGGCTAGCAGAAGACACAAAAGTGTTTTAGTAATAGCAAATACATCATTGGTTATGGGGTAGAGAGGAAGTTACATACTGAAGATGTGGTGCCAGAACCTTAGGGATGAAGAGAGAACCACCAAGGTGTGGAACAGGTACCTCCTTGAAAAGTAGACCGATACTTCATACCTACTCCTCATTGTATAATCTGATGTCCTATAACCCTGTGTGAAGAGGACAATATAATGGTATTTTTAGCAAGCTCTTCTGCCAGAATAGAAATTGTGTCAGAGCCTTTTCTTCACTGATTCTCACCTTGTAGATAATCTAAAATTATTAACAATTTGGAGCATGGATCCAAATCTCACCGAAGTCAGTGCCAGTCGTGCATTTACTTAACAGGCCTGTTTTGCATATTGTACAGTGCAGGGATACCATGTAGGGGAGGAGCTGATTGTTTTTTCCCAGGTCAAAATCTGAGTTGTTTGGTGTCAGAAGAGGCGTATAAAAAGAAGCAAAACCCTAGAAATGGGTCGATTCAGATTGGATGTTGGAAGAATTTCTTCCTCCTGAGGGTGGTGAGAGCCTGGCACAGGTTGCCCAGGGAGGTGGTGGAAGCCTCATCCCTGGAGGTTTTTAAGGCCAGGCTGGATGTGGCTCTGGGCAACCTGATCTAGTGTGAGGTGTCCCTGCCCATGGCAGGGGGTTGGAACTGGCTGATCTTTGAGGTCCCTTCCAACCCTAACAATTCTATGATTCTATGACTCTACAAGCAAAGAAAAAGTTCTAACACTAAAAGCTATCCACAAGATGCATGGATGCTCTGCATGTGAATAACTGTTAATGTTGCTGGCGGAGATTTGTTGCTGTAAGTCATTTATCCAGGAAGAGGCAGGTTTAGCATCTGTTATGCAAAATAAGGAATTCTCTGTCTCTTTACTTACTGCTCTTTATTTTCTTCTAAGCACCATATGTAAAGGTGTATCTATTAGAAAATGGAGTCTGCATAGCCAAAAAGAAAACAAAGGTAGCAAGAAAAACGCTGGAACCACTTTATCAGCAACTCCTATCATTTGAAGAAAGCCCCCAAGGAAAAGTTTTACAGGTAATTTGCATCAAATGCTCATCTGAGTCTGAAAATGTCATCTGGACAGTTCTCATTGAATGAGTTTCAAACATTCTTTCATGCTTCATTTGTCAAATTCTGCTATTTCAGGTACTTGTTGAGCAGATAAATACTGCAGGAGTAACTGTTGATGCAAGTAGGAAGTGCTGAGCAAAAGTTAGTGGTAGATTATTTTGCTTCTGCTGGTAGTTAGTTTGCTACTACTGTCTGTATGGGCTCCTTCACTCACCAGGCTTTCTTCAGTGTCACAGGATGTTAGGGGTTGGAAAGGACCTCTGGAGATCACTGAGTCCACCCAGTGTCATGGGTAACTGCTCTGTTACTGCCCAGGTCATTGCTGTCACTGCATCATGATTAGTATACACAGAACCAAATTATGGCAGCAGTCAAACATTTCATTAAATAAGCAGAGATGTGATGGATCAGGGTGCTGGAGTGAGTGCAGAGGAGGGCAAGGAAGCTGGGGAAGAGCCTGGAGAACAAATCTGAAGAGGAGCAACTGAAAGAGCTGGGGCTAGTTAGTGTGAAAGACAGGCTGAGGGGAGACCTCATGGCTCTCTACAACTCCCTGAATGGACATTGTGGAGGGGCTGGTGCTAGTCTCTTCTCACAGGTAATTAGTGATAGAACAGGAGGAAATGGCCTCAAACTGCACCACAGTGGGTTTAGACTGGACTTTTTTTCACAGCAAGAGTGGTCAGGTGTTGGAGTGAGCTGCTCAGGGAGGTGGTGGAGTCCCCAACCCTGGATGTGTTTAAAGATTCAGATGTGGTGCTTGGGGAAATGGTTTAGGGGTGAACTTTGTAGAGGAGGGTTAATGGTTGGACTTGGTGATCCCAGGGGTCTTTTCCAGCCTGAATGATTCTGTGAAATTGAAGCTCTCCTAAATTCTGCTGATTGTTTTCTATTTTCCTCTTTCTGCTAACAGATAATTGTTTGGGGAGACTATGGACGTATGGATCACAAATCCTTTATGGGAGTGGCACAGATACTTTTAGATGAACTGGACCTGTCCAACATGGTGATTGGGTGGTTCAAACTCTTCCCTCCTTCTTCCTTAGTAGACCCAACTTTAGCTCCTCTCACTAGAAGAGCTTCCCAATCATCTCTGGAAAGTTCAACAGGACCTTCGTATGCGCGCTCATAGCAGCTGTGAAACTGTTGTCATAGCAACCAGCGTTACAAAACCCCCAATTACAGGTCGCAAACCCTGGTAACACTGCATGCTAAATGTTGTGTCTTCTGAGCCTGTTTCTAGGGCTGCAACGCGATCCTGTGTTCTCAAGGAAGTCGCACACATTGTGCCCTATGGAAGGCCCTCAGGTGAAGGACTGAAGTCACGAAGAACTGCTAGGTTTGGAGTTCAGAGACACTTGGTTTTGGTCAAATCTGAAGCCATGGACTAAACTCAAAGAATCAATCTGTTTCATGCAACAAAAGTCCTTTTCAATGGCATATCTGTTTTGTTGCTCCTGTTTCTTTATTTATCTGCCCTCCCTCCTCAAGCTCGGTTACGCAACAGAAACGGAGTGCAACTCCTCTGAAGCCATGTTACACGTCGGCGGGTTCGCGGGCGGCGGAAGGAACGGAAGGCCGCAAAGATGCTGGGAAAGCCAACTGTTGTTTGAAACAGTTGCCTGGGAAATGCAAACTCTTCCTCCTGCAAAGATTCGAGACTTCAAGGGGCAGGCTTCATACCTCCAGCTAGTGGAAGCCCAGAGAGGATGGACTCTCTGAAACCTAAAAATTCTGTGGATACGCTGTACTGTATGAAATCAGAGAAACTTTTTTGCATGGACACAGATTTAGCTGAACACTTAAAATTATTTTCTTGGGGCTGCAACTTGCAAAAAAAAAAACAAAAAAAAAAAAAGGGGGGAAAAAAAAAAACAATTAAAAAGGAAAAAAAAAAAAAAGAATGAATCAGCCATTTTCAACAATTTCTATTATTTTTAAACAAACCCCTAAATTTCACTAGTGCATGGTTTTAAAGGGAAGAGAATGCCACAGGGTGATCCAGAGACACACCACCTTTATCCTCCTTTGAACCAGTTCCTGGTCTGTGTTTTTGCAGACATGTATTGAAAAAAAAAACCACCAAGAAAAAAAGAATAATTTCTAGCAAATATTGAAAATTCTGTTTATGTGACAAGGAATAAGTGTAATATATTGGAATTGATTTCAATATCAAAGGTACGAGCCTTGTAACCTTCAGCATCACCTGCAAATTGTACACTTCTTTTACCTCCTCCTTTCTCCATTTCTCCTCCTGGTCTCCCTCCTTCCTTTCGCTCCCTGTCCCCCTTCGCCTCCCAGGGTGACCACCAGAGTCTAACAACCTGGCTACCTTTTGGCTTATGACTCTCTTAACGCCCCAGATTCTGTTCAGGGTTGCAATTTCTTCTGCATTTTTGAATGATTTGAGGAAAGAGATTGTTTAAGAACTTACTTTTTTGGTTCAGGTTTTTTATTCTTTTGGTTGGGTTTGTTTTTTTTTGTTTTTTCAAGCATGTTGAAAAGGATTTTGCAACATGGCTTGGGAGTACATAAATGTAATTCAGCATGTATTTGATCAAGAAGATCTTTGAACTTTTTGCAATTTATTGTACAGTGCATGGTAACTTATTTTAAATTCATTTCCCCCCCCCCCCGCTCCACCTTCAAATTGGATTCTCCAGCAAAATCATGGAATCACCTGGCCATTGTAAGATGTCTTCAATACATTTGTTTTCAGCACCAGCATCTTTCATTCCGAGGTTGAACTATCATTTTCTTGAGGGTTTTGGGGAAGAGGAAAAAATGAAATACCTGTTTGATTTTTTTATTATTATTATTGTTTTATTTTTGTTAGGGACTAAATTTACCAACTTTTACTTGCACTAAACCAAATCAGTTGCTAGCTTGTGGGAGACGGCGAAGGCAACGGAGGTTCCTAAATTCGCAGAGTCCTGCTGCAAAGTTCAGTTCTTCATAAGCTCCATTTGTGTTGCAGAATGCAGGGTTAGGTGATAGCAGTCTGGGAAATCAGTCTTTGGTTCGCAAAATAGCCTTAAAGAAAGCTGATCAGTACCACTCCAGCAGCTCCCTGACACCATTACCAGATCCATCACTGCAGCCAACAGGTCTGCAAAAACCTCTTTTTTTTTGTAGCAGACAGTGACTACCATTGGGTGGTGCTGCAAGTTCAAGCTTTGCATTAAATGACCTGATTTAAAGGGAATGTAACTGGCTAACATTTAATAGCAAAATATCCTTTTTTTTTTCCTGGGTATTTGTATGCCTTTAATACCTGCTTAAGTTTGAATATTGAAACCTTGCAATAATCTTTTGGACTGTATTCCATCGCATTTACCTTTCAGGCCACCCAGAATGATTCTGATTTCCTTGGAAAAAGTCGAATCTATGGAAGTATCCCACTGAGAAAAAAATTTTAAATGCCTCAGAAGAGGGCAAAAGTAATTAACAGTATCACTTAAAATGCCTTTTACTTTGTGCAATATCATGTAAATCGAGATTGTGTCTTGTCTTCAGAGTTTATCTAATGGGTATCGTTATGTTAATGGACAGACTGGTAACATCATATTTAATGGAAATAATTTAGACCTCTGTCTACCAGCAGCAAATAAAATACTACTTAACATTGCAGTCTACAACATCCCCTAGGACACTAACCACAAACCCATCACCTTCCTTTCTTTTCTGGTTTTTTCCTGATAACCGTGAGACATGCTCACACCACCTCCTCGTCTTGCTTAGTCCTAGAGGGATTATTTCCAGTTCTCCAGACTCGAGGCCATGAAGCATGGAAGGTTTGTACATACTTCTCATTAGGCAGTATTTATTTACAAAAAAAAAATAAAAAAAAAAAAAAAGAAAAGAGAAAAATAATTAAAAAAAAAAAAAAAAAGAAAGAAAATAATGTATTTTTTTTAATTTTCACACTTCTGCAACTCTCCCTATGGTTTAGTCATGTAAATAGCACTCCTCCAGTGGTCACTGCTGTCTTGTACATAGTACGTTTTAAAAGGTTCAAAACAAAAAAGGAGCTACAGTTGGGGACAAGGAAAACAAAACAAGGGCAAATGAGGCCTGTAACGAACACCAACTGATGTAAATCCAACTCATTCTGGTGATGGTATTTAACACTTTAAATAAAACATTTTCTTTACAGAAGTTGTGTGCGGTGCTTTGGTGCTTTGAGGCGGGCGGCGGCATCACAGGCGGATGTTGGTCTCTTCTCCCAGGCAGCCAGTACCAGAACAAGAGGACACAGTCTCAGGCTGCACCAGGGGAGGTTTAGGTTGGATGTTAGGAAGAAGTTCTACACAGAGAGAGTGATTGCCCATTGGAATGGGCTGCCTGGGGAGGCGGTGGAGTCGCCGTCATTGGAGGTGTTCAGGAGGAGACTTGACAGGGTGCTTGGTGCCATGGGTTAGCTGTTTAGATGGGTTGGTTGATGGGTTGGACATGATGATCTTGAAGGTCTCTTCCAACCTGTTGTTTTTTTTTTTGTTATTATTATTATTATTGTTATTATTATTATTATTATTATTATTATCATCCTTTGGTGGGGCTCGCAGCAGGCAGCGGGCGTGGCTGAAGCAGCAGCAAGCTTTTCTGCCTGTGTGACAGTGCTACAAAGCACAGGGTCAACTGCATCACAGGATCTGAGGGTCTGGAAGGGATCTCTGGAGATTGTCCAGTCCAACCCCCCTGCCAGAGCAGAACATGGTTTAGTTGATTAGATGGTGTTGGGTGAGAGGTTGGACTCCGTGATCTTGAAGGTCTTTTCCAACCAGGTTAATTCTGTGTTCTGTAACTGTAGAATCCAGTGCAGGTCGCACAGGAACACATCCAGATGGAGCTGGAGAGTTTTCCAGAGAAGACTTCACAACCTCTCTGGCAGCCTGTTCTACAGTAAAAAAGTTCATCCTCATGTTGAGGTGGAACTTTCTGTGCTGTTGTTACCATCCATTGTCCCTTGCCCTGTCACAGGGCACAAGTGAGCAGAGGCTGTCCCTTCCTGACCCCCAGCCCATTTTTTAAGTGCCATTTTTTAACCCAGTGCCATTTTTAAGACACCACCTTCTTTGCCAGAGGTTTTGTCAACCATGTGTGTGCAGAGGCCAGGGGAGCAGTGGGAGGCTGGATCTGCCTGTTCCAGCCAGGAGCTGGGCTCTGGGCTCCAGCCATGCTCCTGTTCTCACATGCTGCAAAGAGCACAGGGCTTCGGGGCTGGAGCTGGCTCTAAGCTGCTGAGGCAACCCGTGAGGACGTGCTCAAACCCTGCTATAACCATGAAGTGCTCCTGCCAGCTGATGCAGGGTGGCTGTGCCATCCAGTGAAACTTCCAGCATTTGAAGCAGCCTGGCTGTGCTCGGGGGGGCTGTTTGGGATGGCTGTGGAGCAAACTCCCATCCTGTCACCAGCTGTGTAAAGAGTACTCCCTACCCAGAGCACTGCCAGGAGTGTTCCCTGCCCAGGTTATTATTCCTGTCATCACTTAACTCACTTTGAAAGATGTAGCCTCAGATTTTTGGCTGCTGGACTACGATATGCAACAGATTGGGCTGTCAAAAGTGCTAAGTTTGTAAGCTGCCTCCCTGTGTCTAGATACAGCCTAATGTGAGCTGTCTTTTTCTTTTCTGAGCAGGGCACAAATGAGGACAGAGTGTGCAGCTGGCTGTGGTGGCTGCTGGGGCACAGGCAGCCTCTGCAGCAGGGAACAGACATGTGGTCCAACACCTCTACAGGTATGTGAGGGGGTGGGGGTGGAGAGGGTGATGAAGAGGGTGAGAGTGAAGACTTTTTTCTCTGCCTGACTCCTCAGAGGCAGCATCAGCACAGACAGTGGTGAGTGGGCAAAACAGCAGCGGTGTCACCGGGTCAGGTACCTATGCCTTGGAAATTTACTGATGACAGGAAGGCTGGCTGGCAGTTGGCATAGCAAAGAGTGTGTATTAGATTCCAGATAGGAAGTGAAGAAACCACCTCAGTGCTATCATGAGACAAAACTGCTGAGAAAGCAAGCAAGAGTATTGTGGCCAAAGTGCTGGTAGGACTTGTGAGAAACCAAACTCTGTTGTGCTGCATCTGAAAGTGGGGTACTGGGGCAACAGCCCTGGGTTTCTGGCTCTGCTAACACTGACGTTGCTGTTATAAGGATGACAGGGCAGCCAGGTAGCTGGGTCAGAGCTGGCCTGTGACAAATGATCAAGCTGCCCCATGACATGGAGCACATCACCTTCAGCCCTGTGATGGGTTAGGCAGCAGGGCACCAGCCCCACCTCCTCTCCACAACTAAACACACTAGGGCTCATCTGCCCTTGGCACTTCAGAAATGCACACAGCTACACACTTGAGAAGGTGCCCAGGTGGCCAAGGAGGACATCAGACCCTGGGTAATAGACATAGTGGCTGGTCCTGATGGTCTTAAAGGCTTCTTCCAACCAGAATGGTTCTATGATTCAGCTGTCCAAGCCAAAAAAGTCCACAGCATACTGCTTTTCTTCTTGGAGACAGTTTCTCAAGGTTGCTTGCTGTCTCCCCTCACCAACACCCTCCTGCCCACCTCCACATAATTTCAAACAAAACAAAACTGTAGAACATTTTAATCTCAACAGCCTCAGCTCTATTCATGACTACAAAACATTGGCTCAGGTGTTTGATTCACAGTGTTATTCTGGGCAGTATTCGTGCCGGTAAGACAATGCCACAGAACACTGTGTCACCCTAATTGGGAGGCTTTTGTGCTTCCATGCCTTTAGTACAGGTCTTCAAAGCTTAAATAGTGAGATGCTCTTGCCTTGATGAGGGTGAATACTAAGCAGCACATTGTTGCACTCTTGTGGCCTCCTGCTAACTATCACATAGGTGGTCACAACTGTATAAGGAATTAAGATGTGTTTTTATATGGAAGGTTCATAGAACCATAGACTCAACCAGGTTGAAAAAGACCTCAGAGATCACCAACTCTCACCTATTACCTAATACCTAACACCTCATAACTAACTAAACCATGGCTCCAAGTGCCACATCTAAGCCTTTTTTGAACACCTCCAGGGATGGTGACTCCACCACCTCCCTGGGCAGCACATTCCAATGGCCAATTACTCTTTCTGGGAAGAACTTTCTCCTCACCTTGAGCCTAAACTTCCCCTGGCACAGCTTGAGACTGTGTCCTCTTGTTCTGGTGCTGGTTGCCTGGGAGAAGAGGCCAACCCCCACCTGGCTACAACCTCCTTCCAGGTAGTTGTAGAGAGCAAAAAGGTCTCCCCTGAGCCTCCTCTTCTCCAGGCTAAGCAACCCCAGCTCCCTCAGCCTCTCCTCATTGTGCCAAGTGTCACTGCTCTCATATGACATGCAAGTCAAATAGACTAGACTCGACTAGACTAGACTAGGTTGAAGCATTGGCTTTTGCAGCTTCTTCACAAAGTTAGCTAATGCTGGGGGGGAGGACTCAAGCAGTTCATATTTGCTTCCTTAGCTCATATCTCTGTGCAATTCTCACCTTTCTGTCCCTTCCCTGGTAAACATTTACAGTCAGCCTTTACCAGGAGCAAGCAGTTAAGCCAGAAAGAAGATGCACATTTTTCCAGGTGAGAACAGCCCACATTTAGGACAGATTAATGAGAAATAGCTTTAGCTGGAAATAAAAATGAAGCTGTAGGAGTCTAATTCCAAAGATAAATTAACTTCTGGAATTACTGGTTTAATAGCTGCCTGTTTTAGATGTCATGTTTAGGATGGATGAGTTACTCTGAGGAGATCAGAGTCTCTCCCTCTCTCCCCACTGACCACAGGGGCAGAAGGCAATGACTGGCTTGGGTTGAATGTCTAACTTAAGAGCAGCTAAGCGTAGGAGATGTGCACCCAGCCTCAGGAGCCACAAGTGAGAACAAAGACTCCATGGCCTTTCATTATCAAGTCCTATCTGAACCGCCTGTGTAATTATCAGGTCTGAGGGCAGCAGGCAGCCAGTGACTGATGAGAGAGGAAATGACTGGGAATTAATTTCCCAGATCTGACACTCTGCTCTGTCAGGTCACTCCTTAACCCAGCTCCAGGGAGAAAGAGCAGCAGTCATACTAATTAAACCGTAGGAACCTCAAATATATTTGTCTTGAGGTCCACTACTGCTCTTGGGAGATGATTCCACTGCCTGACTGTTCTCATGGGGAAGAATTTTCTTCTGGATTCGAACTGGAATCTCCCCAGGAGTAACTTGTACACATTGCCTGTTTTCCATCTGATTCCTCACAAAAAGAGAGCCTCCATCATCCTGGTAGCCACTCTTTATGTACTGGTGTGTGGTAATAAGGTCTCCCCTAAGCCTTCTCTTCCCAAGGCTGAACAAACCCAGCTCTTCCAGCCTTTCCTCATATGTAAGGGCTTCCAGTCCTTTGATCATTCTTGTGGCACTTTCCAGCCTGTCCAGAACTTTTTCATACAGCAGGGACCAAATCTGCAGGCAGTGCTCCAGGTGTGGTCTGGTCAGTGCTGAGCAGAGTAGGACAATGACTTCTTTATCTCTGCTGGTGATGCCTTTGTTGATGCAACCCGGCACCCTGGTGGCTTTCTTTGCTGCTGCAGCTCACTGTTCACTATTGCTGAGCATATCATCCACCAAGACCCCAGGTCCTCTTCCACAGCGCTGCTCTCCGGACAGCTGGATCTCAGACTGGGTTGCATTGCTGGGTTATGTATTCCCAGGTGCAAGACCCTACATTTGTCCCCATTTAGCTTCATAAGGTTCTTTCTAGCCCACTCATTAAGCCTGTCCAGGTCTTCCTGGAGGGTTGCTCTCCCTTCTGGAGTGTCACCCTCCCCACTCATTTTGGTGTCATCTGCAAACTTCATCAGGGTGCTCTTAATCCCTACATCCAGATCACTCATGAAGATATATAACAGTGTTGGGCCCAAAATCGATCCCTTGGGGGACTCCACTGGTGACAGGCTGCCAGATGGAGAAAGAGCTATAGACTACCACCCTCTACTACCACCCTCTGGGTATGGCCTCTCAGCCAGTTCCCCACTCACCATAGACCACTTGTCTAGGCCATAGTGTGCCAGTGTCTCTAGAAGAGAGCTGTAGAACTAGCTGTCCAGCTGTAGGGCTACTTTTCTTCAGGTACACACAGGTAACTAAGAGCTTACTTTTATATAGTGATAGTTTTCTTTACCTGCTTGCACACAGCTTTTGCTTCCTTGTTTTCTTTAAGAATGGTCCATAAACTGGGAGGAGGACCAAGCTGCCTCCCTGTCACCTTTCCACATCTATTACGTGGCTGGTTTACACTTAAAATGGGAGCAGATGCCCTAGGCAGCAGATTCAGAGTGATCTAGCATATAGTTGTCTCCCTCCCCACCTCAGCAGCTTTGCTTTCCTAACCAGTGTTGATTAACAAACCTAACTAACTGTGACAGCTAGGTGTCAATGCAGGGCAGCAAGCCACACTTGCAGCCCCAGATGTATACTCGAGGCTGTCTTTAGACATCTAACTTAGGTGAGACTCAGAGGGTGAGAATTAAGCATCTATTATTTAATTGTACTCAAAGGAAAGAGAGAGGAGACCCTCCAGGGGAATTCTAATTCAGGATACCCTGGAGAGCCATTCTGAGCACCTTTCACACTCAGCTGTATAGGAAGCCTAAGGCAGTTCAGCTTCCAAGGCAGGTGATGCAAATGGCTGCGAAATGACAATGCCACCTCCTGGATAAGACATACAAGAACAACAGCTGCTTATTCCTTTCACTGCTTCCCACTCCTGGAACACATCTGGGAAAATCTCTCTCCAGAGACCTGAATGACAACAGGTTTGATTGTTGTGAAGGCAAAACTGTGGGGAAGGGAAAGATGTACAGGAGATGGAACAGGTTGCCCAGGGAGGTGGTTGAGGCTCCTTCCCTGGAGATATTCAGGGTGAGGCTCAACAAGGCCCTGGGTAGCCTGATCTAGTTTGGGATGTCCCTGCTGACTGCAGGGAGGTCAGACTGGATGAGCTTTGGAGGTTCCTTCCAGCCTGGACCAATCTGTGAACCCACTGAAGCTTTGCCACCCTCTCATGCAAACCTCAGGACTTTGGACTAACACTGTGGCTGACCTTGGCCTCTGTGACAGTGCATGGCATGAGGATTGGTCATATTTCTCCTCTCAGACAGCTACTTGAGTTTCACTTGCAGACAAGCAAGATACCACCTGGCTGCTGGAGCCCTGTGACCACATCATCCAGGTGTCCTTGCCTGATTAAGCCTCTGGACCTCATTCAGTTGGGAGCTGTAACACAGCTTGCTTTGCATCCCTACATCTGAACTCTCTTCCTTTCTCCCTTCTTTTTCCCCCCCTCAAATAAGATTGCATCTCCCTAACCTCTAACCCTAGCCCCGACCTCTAACCCTAGCCTAACCCTAAGCCTAACCCTGACCTAACCCAAACCCTAACCCAGGTCATAACTGTCGATACAGCTGCCAGAGAGCTTCTGCTCTGAAGCAAACAGTCTGGTGTTGGGCAGAGGCGCAGAAGGGAATGACACATGGGAAGGAAAGAGCTCACAGCTCGCACAGAAAAGGAAAGTCGAGGAACGAATGCCTGCCTTGAGGGCTCCACAATGAGCCATTGTCAAATGGTGCCAAATGCCATACATCATCTCCCTTGCAAGTGAGCAGAAATGAATTTGTTTGAAGCAGAACTATTAGCCAAAGCTCCACAGGGGGAGAAGAAGTTGGAAGGAGCCTCGATGCAGTTGTCTCCCACTGAGCCTTCACTGGAACTTTCTTTTGTTGGGAGAGCAGCTCAAGTCAGCCTCAGAGGAACTGCTTACTGGGAATGTGAAACCACACAGATTCCTCAAGATCTTCAGGGATGATGGGCAAGGCTGGATGAAATGATGACTGGCATGCAGCCAGAGCAATGAGGGGAGACCGCATTGCATTGCGTTGCTCTCTGCAGCTCCCTGAAAGGAGGTTGTGGTGGGGTGGGGTTGGTCTCTTCTCCATAGAATGAGGTGATGGCATGAGTGGAGGTGGCCTGGAATTGTGCTGGGGGTAGGGGGTGGTGTTAGATTGGAGATGGGGAAAGGTTTCTTTCCTGCAGAACGGGTCAGGCCTTGGAATGGGCTGCCATGGGAGGTGGTGGGGCCACCATCCCTGGAGGTGTTCGAGAGGTGTGTGGTTGTGGCACTTTGGGACAGGGTTTGGTGGGCAGGGTGGTGTTGGGTTGATGGTTGGACTGGGTGATCCAGGAGGTATTTTTCAGCAAAGACAATCCTATGGTTCTATGATTTAGAAGTGCTTAGATGTGTCACTGCAAATGAAAATGCAGATACCAATCAAGACTGGTGAAATAGTGGTGGGGAGCAGCTGGAAGGAGTCCTAAACCCTGAAGTGATACAGAGACACCATGGGCTGTTGGGAAAGACCTGAGTGTAAGTCTGATGATGATAGAAGGCTGGGAGGAGTGTCTGACTCATCAGAAGGCTACAATTCAGTGAATTCTGGGCAGTCTGGAGGGCTGGGCAGAGTGGAACCTAGTGAAGTTTAACAAAGGCACGTAAGGAGGAAATACCTGGTACAGGTGAGAGGTTGACCTGCTGCAAAGCATCTCCATGGAGAAGGACCTAGGACTTAGTGAGGCCACATCTCGAGTATTGTGTCCAGTTCTGGGCTCTTCAGTTCAAGAGAGACAAGGAACTACTGGAGAGAGTCCAGTGGAGCACTGTGAAGTTGATTAGGGGACTGGAGTGTCTCTCTTATGAGGAGAGACCTAGGGCTGTTCAGTCTGAAGAAGAGAAGACTGAGAGGGGATCTTATCAATGGCTGTCAGTACCTAAAGGGCACGTGTCAGAGGTGCCCAGTGACAGGACAAGAGGCAATGGACACAAACTAGAACACAGGAAGTTCCACCTGAATATAAGGAAAACCTTTTTTGCTAAGAGAGTGCCAAAGCACTGGGACAGACTGCCTAGAGAGGCTGTGGAGTCTCCTCTGGAGATATCCAAAACACACTGGCATGCTATTATGGGCAACCTGCTTTAGGTGAACCTGCTTTTAGCAGGGCAGGATGAGCTAGATGATGTCCAGAGGTCCTTTTCAACCCCTACCATTGGGTGATGCCATGATCATGGTCTCCCTGTACAGACAGTGGAAATGGTACTTTCAGAACCAAATTTATCTGACATTTTAGGTGTCTCCTTTAGGATGGAAATGGAGCTTAGATGTGCCTGTTCTTGCCACTGACTATAAAGGGAATAGCTGAGCTGTACATCCAGTCCACTGAATTCCATTAAGTGAGTCTTGCTGTTGACTCATATGGGCTCTTGACTGAAGCCTCCTTCATGGCCCCAGCACAGAAGAGGCACTGCTGCAGCACCTTGCCCGGGGCTGCTAGAGACATGCAGCGAGTGCTGCAGGATGGAGCTGAAATAACTTCAGCAGCTGCATGGCAGAAGTGCCTGGAGATGGTGAATACATCTCTGGATGTATCTGCAAATTGCAGGGGTTCAGGAGTTGTTTCTGAGGTGCAGAGTGAGAGCCCTCTCCTGAAGACAAATGGCTGCAGCCCTTCTTCTCTCAAGTAGCTTATTCTGCCTCAGGCCATTGCTGAGTGGTTGTAGTTCTCAGTCTTTCACCTGCAGCATGAGCCCCAGATGCTGGAGATTGAGCCTGCTCCTGGAAGACTTCATGCCCAAACCTCTGGCTGAGCAGGAAAGGGCTCCCAAGAGCCAGCTCTGGGGCATGTGGTGGAAAAGGGACTCTCCCAGCCTCTGTGAATCTACAGCCTCAGCAGTCAAGGTAGAGAGGGACAGACATGTGGATGTGTACTGACTGAGCTGAGGAGTTAGATGTGCCTGGGTTCTGGTCTGGGATCTGAAGCACCTCTCTGCCTTTTCACAGAATCACAGAACATGAGGGATTGGAAGGGACCTCCAGAGATCATTGAGTCCAAGCCCTCAGCCAAAGCAGGATCAGCCAGGGCAGGCACCCAGCTGAACCAACACTGGAAGCAAGCAAGCCAGAAGACGCTGAGGGAAATGAACTCTCCATATTTCCTAAAGTTCTTTATGTATGATACCTGCAATTCTGGGGCTGCCCTGACAAATTTTCAGAGCTGGTTTGCTCAGAAGCAGGTTAATGATGCAGCTGACCTGCACACATGAGGCTCTCAGCATCATTGTGAGTCTGCCAGGTTTGGATATTGCACTAAAAGATACCCTCTGGTGGCTTCCGAAAGGCATTTCAGAAAGGAGCTCTGTGGCCTGAACCCTTCTCGCCTTCATCCCTTTTCCTTTGCACTTAAGAGGAAAAGTAAATGCTTATGGCACCCAAACCAGCTCTGTGCAGGTATGTTGGTAAGCAACCAACTGTGCCAGGGGAAGTTGAGGCTGGAGGTGAGGAGAAAGTTCTTCCCAGAAAGAGTAATTGGCCGTTGGGATGTGCTGCCCAGGGAGGTGGTGGAGTCACCATCCCTGGAGGTTCAATAAGAGATTGGATGTGGCACTTGGAGCCATGGTTTAGTAGTCAGGAGGTGTTGGGTGCCAGGTGGGACTTGCTGATCTCTGAGGTCTTTTCCAACCTTATTGATTCTATGGTTCTATGAAAGACAAATGCTACCTTGGAGCTGACTGGTGCAGGTGTATTTGTATGATTATCTATCCTCTCTAAAGAGCTAAAATGCTGTTATTGAAAGTCTGGCCATCTAATGGCTCTGCTATTAGCCTTCAGTTCAACTACTCTTTAACTTGTACCTCATTTTGATCCCTAGCTTTTAGGAAAAGTGCTGCATAAAGGAAGGAGCTGGAATGTGCTAAGTGAATGTCTGTGATCTCAGTACAAGCTGAGAACACAGAAAACCAATCTGGGAAGTTTAGTCTCTTTTTTTTAACAAAACCCCACAATTTATGATTTACACTTGAGAGATCTCAGGTCTTTATTTCATGAAAGCCCACAAGAAAATTCCTGTTGACTGATGCAGTCACGATTGTACCCAGTGGACTTGGGTCCATTGGCTCTCAAGGAGTTGTCACTTGGGGATGGAAAAAAGTATGCAGAGCTGGAGTTTTTATAAGGTGATTATTAAGATGAGCAGTAGGAAAAAAGACACTTTTTGGAGTGCTTTCCCCCCAGTAAAACTTTCATTTCTATTAAAACTTGTCTTTAAGGTTTAGCAGAGGAAGAAGAGCAGGAGTCAGTGCCAGTTAGGGTGAGTGGAGGAGGGGGCAGATTCAGCAGTGGTGCAATCTTAGTTCTCTGGCTTCACTCCAGGGTGTGAGGATCAGTCCTTGCACTTAACTTTGCTTTAGGGCAGTGCACAGCAAAGCATTTCCATACAAATGTTGTTAGCTGCTAATGGCAGTGCTGACACCAGTGGTGGAGGCTGGTCTAGTGTCTCTACTGAAACGCTGCATTTCGCCAGAATCTAACAAAGGTGTATAAAATGCTCTGCTGAGAGAGGTAGTTGGTTTCCAGGCTGGCTACGGACAGAGCCACCGAAAAGAAGAAGTCAGCTGAGGGTGACTGATAGGAGGAAGATCTGCAGCCTCTGCTCTGAGTCACTGGGGGCCCTGCAGAGCCCCAGGAAATCAGTAGGAGATAAGAGACTTGCCTTGTGCACTGAAAAGTGGCAGGAAACCAAAACGTTAAAGGTTTTATCTCCACTAAAGCCTCACATTTCCTATGTTAAAAGGCTTGCTCTCCACAATAAATTTCAGTTTTAATGGTGCTCTGAATCTTTCTTCCTTCCCTGGCCCAGGAAGGGAAAAGTTGAGAGTTACCAGTACAGTTTGTTCCCTGCTGATTAGTTCTGCAATATCTGCCTTGCCTGTGGAGAAAGGGTTTAGATTCTCCTCAGTCTTGCAGAAAGTAGTGGTTTTATTCCACTGCAGATCAGGGAAGGGAAAAAAAAAGCTCTACCTTAGATGCTTGTGCTAAGTATTATTGGCACATGGCAGCAGACCCATGGGCTGCCTCTCTTGGGCTGCTTGCTTGGCTGCCTGTCCATGGCAGCCTCAGCAGTCACACTTCCAGGCATGTGATGAACTTCAGGTTGGATTAATTTGCTCTTCAGATGCAAGGCCCCGTGGAAAGCACAGCTACAAGCAGACACTCAGCCAACACAGTGCTGCTCCAAAGGCTTTTTGCTGACCTGTGCTGTATCCACTGCTGCTTTTTTGTCCCAGCTAGAACAGAGCATTATTTGGTGATAGATTTTTATGTCTCTCTCTGAATTTATTCTACCTTTCCCTGATGTTCAGAGTTATGTTTATACTGTATTTGGCAGTCAGAAGTCAGGCATATGCATACACAAGCACAGTGAGGACATTGCTGCATGGAGAGGCTGTGGAGCGAAATCAACCTGTTCAGTGGAGTCCTGACTCTTCCATCCTCCAGCTCTGATGGCACTTTTCCCTCAGGAGATACAAGATGCATCACTGTCCCACTTTGCCTTGTTTTGTGACCACTAGACTACATGGGTTTATGCTTTGACCTTTTCCTTGGTAGAGAATCCAATATTAACATTTTTCAGAAGAATCAATACTTGTAAATGAGATCCATGGAACCACCAGAGGGAAAAAGAGAGGGAAGATGTATAACAAAAGCTTTTGTGATCTGCCCAGGCTGCATTGCTTTCTACTCAGTTATTCATCTCACACAGTGAGAAGGCTAAATCCTGAGACCTGCAAACCAGTGATGTTGGTGCAGTTGTTTCCCGAGCACTGCCCTCTGCTAATTGCAGCAGCCAGCTTGCCTTAGCAGTGTCTTCTTGGCAGATGAGGCAAAAGTGTCTGCACACAGCACATGCAACACTGGACTGGATTTCAAAAGCAAAAGCAAGATGTGGTTATTTTTCCCATTAAGAAAATGTGTGACCAACATTATGCTCAGAAACTAGGCCTCTGCTGTAAATGTTGAAGAAAAAGAATCATGTGTAGGCTCTGGAATGAGGCCACAAAATCTATAGCCAAATGTGTCCGTAGCTTGGAGGGAGGAGATACTTTGGAAAACACACACCAAGTACCACAGCCTACGAAGTCCTGAAGCACCAAGCCTTAGTTTACTGAAGGCTGCTCTGCAGCCTCTCCTCTCATGCTTATAAATCATGACTTACAGCTTGGCTAAGTCAACCACCAAGGCAAATAAAATAACAAATAATGCTATGAAAGAAAGTGGAGGAAGATTAGGACAATGATCATTCCAAAACATAGCTCTGAGGAACCTAAAGCCATGGCTTATCTTCCACACCCACATTTTGTGTGAGCTGTGTCTGGCTAAAGGAATTACTTTTACCAGCTTCCTCCAGGCCTGTGGGGGCATCCTGTGCTTGGCACTGTGATGGTGGCAGGCAGGCCCTGGCATGCAGGAGGCTTTGCACAGTGGCAGGAGGTGAGGAGTGGCAGGACTGGAAGCTCTCCATGCTGGTGGGAAGGTTTCTGAGTAATACAGAGTTTTATGCTGTAGGCTGGGGGCAGCCTCTTGTAATACTGAGTGTTATGCATTTGCATAACAAAAATAAAGGACTGTAATAGCTGGATATACGATATCCTGCTTTTAATTGGAAGGAAAACCACAGCTATGTTGCACATCCAAGTGCCTTCTGCAGCCAGACCAAAAATGTGAAGATTGCCTCTCTGAGCCAGCTATTGTGTTTTAAAGCAAAGGGACAAGAATTCACCATCCCCACCCCAATGTGAAAGCTTCCTACAGTGTCTGGGTCAGAGGTAATGCAACACTTCCATAACTGGTGTTCCACTGTGGCCATGAGAATCATCTCAAACCAAATGGCTGTTCCTGTAATGTTTACCATACCCTACCTTTGACTCATCTGAGACAGATCTGTATCTGCCACCACTGCAGTCATAGCTATCCATAGAGACATTTTGTAAGTTCCTCTCACTGTGTTGGCAGACAGAATTAAGGGATCATTAGCAGATAGATGCTACTCAGAATTATTGTCATCTGGTGCCACCAGAAGGGTTTGCTTCAACTTTCAACTCTTATCTTTGTATTTCTATGTTTTCACTTCAACTTAAAGCTTTTGTTCTAAGGGAGGAAAATCAGCCCAGAAAAGGTCTTATAAAAACCTGAGCAGAGAGATGAGGACTAGCAGAGAGAGCTCATACGAGCAATCTGCAAACTCCTTTCTGTAATTCCCTTGGTATCAGGAAAAGACGAGTTCCCTTCTTCTGCACAGGGGAACACGTGTCTCTTTGGAATAAGAACAGATCATTTTTACCCACTCAGTATCTGGGTTTGATATTGGGGCTGAACAACAACTTGTGCCTCAAAATGAAGCATATAAAACTATGAGGGGTTTCAGGTCAAGTCAGGCTGAGCTGTGTTGTGATCACAGAATTGTCAGGGCTGGAAGGGACCTCAAGGATCATCCAGTTCCAACTCCCCTGCCATGGGCAGGGAGACTTTCCACAAGATCAGGTGCATAAGACCTGTATTATGCCTAGCTCTCATTTGTTCTCTGATTCAGTAACCATGTGGATCTGGGGCTGGCAGAGAGTGGAGTTGGGAACACACATGAGAACAAAAAAAACCTTTTCCTGTTCAGTTGGTCGAAGAGTGAAGGAGGCTGCACAGAGTGGATGTGGAGTCTTCATTCTTGGAGATACTTAAAAGCTGACTGGATGTGACCCTGCTGTAACTGACCCTGCTCTGACCAGGAGGCTGCAATAGGTAATCTCCAGAGGTGTCTGACAGTCCCTCTGAGACTGATTTCTGGGTACACAATTTTTTTGCCTTCACATTGTCATTGCTGGGGAAACACTATGTTGTTGTGGCTGTCTTAGTGATCCATAAGGAGCAGTCCACATGATTCACTGCAGTCAGCACAGCTTTGAATTTTCTGGGCTCAGAACAGCTGATCTGAGGTATGGGTGTTGATATTACCTTTATCTCACCGAGGAGCAGCTTTATCTCCATTTTAACACTTGTGTTTGTCAAGAAATATCTTTGGGTTTCAAAAGTTAGCAGAGTTCATAAATCAGCATTGAGCAGCATCCCTTGCTATTTTTAATGTTTTGCTGTTATGAGGTCTGGTGGTAAAACCACTCAAATGTTTTCAACTTTTAAGGAGAGATTCAGAACAGACCAAAGCAGTCAGAGCACGCAGCCAGCAGAGCCCTGTTTACACTGCCAGAGCAGCACAAGCCCAGGCAAACCTTACTTGTCTGCAGTCCCCAAATCTCTCCTTTCCTTAGCACACTCTGTTATAAAGGTCAGTATTTTCTGAGGGGACAGAGTAGTTCTAATTCCTCTTGCTCATATGTCCCTGATTAATTACAGAGCATACAAGCATTGCAGGTCAATGGTAACAGCCAGACAGAAGAAAACTCCCTGCTGTCGACTACAATGGCATGGAAAATAACCAATGAAAGAGTCATTGTTCAGGGTGTTTGCAGCGCAGTGAAACATGTCTGCTGGAATCTCTTGGTAAGGAGATGGCCACACCAAGAAAGCACCTGGACTGGCTGGTAGCAGGGCTGGTGGAGACAGTAACAGCAACCCAAGAAGGTGTTTGTTCATGGCTTCATCTAGATGTGGAGGACAGTACACAGAAAGGAAGTCTGGGTGACTTAGAAAGGGAAAATGCTACAAAAGGACATGGGAAGTCCTGTGATTTGAAGGAGGGCATTGTGTGTGACAGGGGATCTCCTCTGTGAGGAGGGTAGGCTCCCAAAGCCCAGTCAGGTGTGGGGAAGCACAGCAACATGAGAAGGTGTACTTCACTTTTGCCTGGCTCTATGGCTCACATGGGCTCCATGAAAAAAGAAATCATTTGTGTGTTAGAAGTATAAACACAGCTGGTGTGGCTGTGAGGCATCATGTGTCTTAACTGGATGGGGCTCTGAGCAGCTTGGGCTGTTGGAAGGTGTCTGTGCCCAGGGTAAGGGAGTTTCAACTAGATGATCTTTAACGTCTCTTTCAGCCCAAACCAATCTGTTATTCTATGATTGGTTGAAAACCAGATTTTCTGCTTGGGTGGAGGACTGGAGCTGCAGAAAAAGGTCGGTTACAACTGTGTGAAAGTTTTGCCCAAAGAGGCTGTGGCAGTTTTAGGCTGATGCCTAGGAAATTTTCCACAGATTGAGTAGAACGTGATAGAATGGAAATAAATTACCCTTGGATGTACAGGGAAAACAACGCTAAGGTCTAAATGATCCTGCTGGGCTGATAACTATCATAAAGTTAGTTGCATAAAATACTCTTCTCTCTTTCTCAGCTCTTCCTTCTAGCAGGTACCAGCTGGTGCCTTTGCTTGGCTGTTGCTGACCGTGGCTGCATCTCCCAGGCAAGCAGCACCAGAACAAGAGGACACAGTCTCAAGTTGTGCCAGGGGAAGTTTAGGCTCAAGGTGAGGAGAAAGTTCTTCCCAGAAAGAGTAATTGGTCATTGGAATGTGCTGCCCAGGGAGGTGGTGGAGTCACCATCCCTGGAGGTGTTCAAAAAAAGGCTTGGATGTGGCACTTGGAGCCGTGGCTTAGTCATCAGGAGGTGTTTGGTAGGTGATAATAGGTTGGACTGGATGATCTCTGAGGTCTTTTCCAACCTGGCTGATTCTATGGTTCTTTGTTGTGGCTAAGTACTAATAAGCTACTCTCTGCTCTTCTCCTCTTTCTTTTTCCCTTGTACAGGGGAAAAAGGGGAAGGGGGTTGAGAGGGGGAAGCTATTTGGAACCCCTTGGCTTTGTCCAGGGGGGGAGGTTCTTGCATTGCTTGTAAATATTGTCTATTTTGTACATATTCATAGCATTTCACACTTGCAGATTTTATTTTTGCTTGTAAATATAGCTTCATTCGCTTCCAGCTGAGCAGGTCTGGCAATTCTAATCTGGGGGTCGTCTTTCTCCAGATTAATTGGGGGTAATTTCAACCCACCACAGAGGACAAACCAACTGGCTCAAACCAATTACATCCCACATAGATTCCACTGATGGAAAGAGCTAGGTGCTTGCTCTTGGGACAGACATTTGGGCTGTGGCACTTCAAAAAGCAAAAAACCAACTTTCATTCAAACCATGAAAGCAGCTAATTGTGTCTTAAGAGAATGAACCTTTAGCAAGCTATGGGAAATGAAGAGTTTATAGACTCCAGTAGCTACTCATTACATTGCAGCAAGATAAAGCTCTCCATAGCATTGGCATTCTGAATAGATGGTAGCAAATCAATTCAACTGAAGGTATGACAAGGATTTTTTATCTCTCCTAATCTGAGCTGTACTATCTCCCTAATAGCTAAGAAACTAAGATATAAATATTCCTATGTAGCTTCAGTGAAGCTAGGAGGCTATTCATCAGCTTTAACTGAGAGGACTTGGTTGCATTTCCTTTTACAGCTATTTTAGCCTCATGAATATTTAAATGTATTAATATTTCAAATCTCCCCAGAAAGAATAAAGGGACTAGAAGGAAAGCTTTCAGTGCAGTTGAGAACTGGCAAATCAAGGAAAAATTAAAAGTAATTACAGTGTATTGAGCATCTTCCTTTGTTCCCAATACAGTTGGCTCAAATGTCTACAGCATGCCAGAAGCAAAGAAAAGGCAGCAGCAATTCTGCCACAGCACTGGGACTTTCTTGGAGAACATTGGAAGTACCTAACAGAGCATTTCCCATCTAGCAGTAAGTTTTGCAGTGAGAATTACTGATTTTAATTATCATATGGTAGAGCTTTTAACATGTAACCTCATTTGTGTTTCAGGTATTGAGCCTATCCCAGGCTCTCTCTCTAGGTTACATACTTGACTGCTGCAAGTCCTCACAGCAGGCTTGGCCCCAGGCTTCCTGCTTGCAGGAGGTTTGGCTGGCATCACCATGCATTATCAACATCATGGCTGTTATCAAGCTCTCCTGACACACTCAGCCCATTAGTAATCACAGTTCTACACAAAGGTGTTCTCAAGACAGCTACCTTTCCTATAAACCTCTTGGTTAAACTCATGTTTCAACCATATTTTCCTGGTGATGGCACATGATCTGCATCATTTAAGTACTTGGAGAAAAGCTCAGGCTGGCTAGCTTCAAGTGGAGAGTTCTCTTCCTCCAAGCCTTCTCAAGCTCACTGTCTGTCAAATGCTCTATTGCCTGTGAAATCTCTCATTCTGCAATCTGTTGGCTGGTCACAAACATCTATATTTCCCTCAGCTTTCCCATACTTACAGAACCTTTTGTAGCTCCAAAGTAGTTTGTCTTATCTGGAACACAATCATTGCCTGATTGCAGGCTAGAAAATGGCTGATTAACTGTTTTCTTCCTGAGCAAGTACAAATGTTGATAAATGCTAATTGACGTTGTGATTACTGAAGAAAGGATGATAAACTGGAAGCCTGAATGCTGCTTTCCAGAGAAATGCAGAAGGAAGTAAATCTGATGGGACAGGAACTCTTTTTCTTACAAATCACATGGTTTAACGTTTAGTGCTGCTCTTGATATATTTCTATTCACTAGAAACACAGGAAAGCCAAGTGCTGACCTGTAACAGCTTCATGAGTTGCTGCAGTCATTTCACCAGACATGATAAGTTTTCAAACTTTTAATGCATTGGTTTAAGACCTAAAAAGTTTCTTCCATTTCCCTATTTGCAGACCACTGGCAGCAGTGCCCTGTGTTTGCCATCAGCAATAAGGAAACTTGGGCCCCTCAGTTTAGGAAGGAGGTTGACTTGCTGGAACGAGTCCAGAGAAGGGCAACAAAGTTAGTGAGGGTCTTGGAACACAGCCCTATGAGGAGAGACTGAGGGAGCTGGGGCTGCTTAGCCTGGAGAGAAGGAGACTCAGGGGTGACCTTATTGCTCTCTACAACTACCTGAAGAGAGGTTGTAGACAGGCAGAGGTTGGTCTCTTCTCCCAGGCAGCCAGCACCAGAACAAGAGGACACAGTCTCAGGCTGCGCCAGGGGAAGTTCAGGCTGGAGGTCAGGAGGAAGTTTTACACGGAGAGAGTGATTGCCCATTGGAATGGACTGCCTGGGGAGGTGGTGGAGTCAGCATCACTGGAGGTGTTCAGGAGGAGAGTTGACAGGGTGCTTGGTGCCATGGGTTAGTTGATTAGGTGGTGTTGGTTGATAGGTTGGACACGATGATCTTGAAGGTCTCTTCCAACCTGGTCTATTCTATTCTATTCTATTCTATTCTATTCTATTCTATTCTATTCTATTCTATTCTATTCTATTCTAATTTTGCCCTACACCATAGCTCACTGGAAAATGGCATACAAATAATCCTCTGATTTTGTTAGCAAATGTTGGGGGTGAATAAAGCCCCAAATCTCTGGGTGGGTCAGCAGAACAGCAGCATCCCACCTTTCTGGTTTTATCACTGGGAGCTCACTCTTTACTAGTGGAACATTATTTATACATAAATATTTAACTTCCCTGTGTTTGAGACACCTTCTTCCTTTTGGCTGGTGCTGTCATGAGATGCAGCTTCCAGTTGGTAGAATATATGCCAGCTCTATTTGCTTGCTTCCATGCAGAATTATTTAATTGACTGCAGTCAGACAAACCAAATAAACTTTAATCTATATGTACATATATATGAGGTCAATTACAGAAGCTACAATGGCTTGATATGAATCTTCCCCATCTCACTTTGTCATCATTCTTATTGTGGGTTCTTCCCAGCATAGCTCTGCTTATATTTGTCTTCTCTCTGTGCCCTTGGATGTGCTGCCCCCAGGGCCCTGCAGAGGCAGGAACAGCAGTGTCATTGTAACAGAGATGCTATTTGTGAGTCCTTCTCTGTGTGGAGGTTCCCAAGAGCCTTGCTGCACAGCAGGGTTGCCACAAGGAGGGTCGAGGTTAAGTTGTAGCACCACATATATGCTGATCACTGCCTTTCCTGTTCTGTCTTTGTCTTTTCTTTCCTTTCCTTCTTGCTGAAATGAATCACAGAATGTTAGAGGTTGGAAGGGACCTCAGAGATCATTGAGTCCAACCCCCCTGCCAATGCTGCACCACCCATGGCAGGCTGCACAGGAAGGCATCCAGGCACCATTACCCCTTTCCAGCTCCATGCAGAAGCACTAAACCACAGCTTTATGCCCTAATTAGCCAGGGAGGGACTGCTGGATAACATTATAGTCTCAGTTCCTGAGCAGTCCAGGCTTTTATACCTCTGAGGAGATGATCTGTGCTGCAGTTTAATGGCCAGAGAACTGTTAGTATTTTTGCAGCTGATATAGGCTGTGGCTGTCTGGAAATGGAGGAGATCCTGTAAAGTTTACAGGACAGACAGGAGCCCATAACACTGCACCTCAATGCCTACTGACATTCTAGTTCCATAACTCTGCAGACTTGTATGTGTTGAGGTTTGGTTCATAATGCTTTGTGGGGGTAGTGTTCGGCATTTCTTCTTCCTGGAAGCTCTGTTTCCATACTGGTTTCAGTATCACATATTTAGTGTGCACAAGAATTAACTGTCCTGCATTAGCTGCTTCCTCCTCTCTTGCTTCCAGTTTAATGAAGTCATTCTGTAGGTACACCACGTGAGAGTCAGGGAACAGAAGACAGAGGATTCAGTCTTTGGCCAGAAGTAGATAATACAAAGGAAACTTTTGGAATGCACAATGCCAGATCTTCTCTTCTCAGCCCTGGGCTATTTCTGAGCTTTTATTTTCTTTTCCACTTTTTTTTTTTTTTGTCAGAAGGAACTTTCTTGTTACTTACTAACCAAAGTCAAACAAACTAGAGAGGAAAATAATACTCTCTTTCAAGCTGCAACCAAGTTAGCAAAGTTATAAACACCTTCAAGGTAACAGAGGGGGGAAGTGGAGACACCAAAGCTATTTCATAGCAACACTGCCAGATGCTCTGCTGGATCCATTATACATTCTACTTACATTATTCTAAGCAAAGATGACTCTCCAGCCCCTGTTCCTTGGCTGCATTCTTCCTTTCTTTATCTCACCAATTCTTTTCATAGCATACAGTAAAGGAATCTATTAGTAATGTATCAGATTTCCTGGTAAGATATGGTCCAACAAATGCTGTTATTACATCTCTCTCTCTCTCTCTCTCTCTCTCTCTCTCTCTTTTTTTCCCCCATATAACCTTTTTCCTTTATCACTTTGGCAGTCTTTGCTGTGTGGATGCTTTTTGGAGCAATGCTGACTTCAGTTACCCAGGTTAGCATATACTATGGCAAAATCAGATTGCAATAGGTTGGTATTTCATTACAGTGCAAGTATCTGGGGCAAAACCTCTTTGTGGTGCATCCTATTTGTTTTTCATTTCCTTTGAGTCATTTTAAAGAGTAAATTCTTCTGTCTGGTGTATCTTTGGCTTTGGTGAAAAAATAGAAACAGCCCACAATAGGGTATTGAGTGAATAATATGATGAAAATACAAAGAAAAGAAGAAAAAGAAGAAGAAAGTCAGTTATCAGTGCATGACTAGCTCGGGGTTTGCTTTAAGCTGATTAATGTGATCTGGAATTCACTTCTGGAAAATGGACTTTCTGAGCAGCCTCAGGTGTCCCCCAGCTAAACAGGAGCCTACACAGCATCTTGCAAGCCTTGCTCCTCCCAGCCCATTCTCACCAATTTGATTTAACAGATTTTCTGGCATGGTCTCTTGTGCAATCTCTAGCTAGTCTAACAGTACCTTTTGTTCTAATACTGTGGTTTCTGTAAGAAATGAGAATGTGAAATGAGCTATGGCAGGAGTACCTGAGCTGTTGGGTACATGACTTGAAGGAGGGTGAGAATGCTCAGGCCAAGGACCCACATCAGTCCAAAGCAAGTTGTACAACTGCATCAAAGGAGGCTCCAAAAGCATGTGTCTGGGAACCTGCCCAACAGTTCAGGCTGTGGAGTGTAGGGCAGGAATCCCACAGGCAGCCATGCCCCAGCAAGTGTTCATTTCCAAATCAGGTTGTTATTACAGACCCTTAGCCTGGGATCTCACAGGGGCTGCATCCTCCCTTTCAGTGGAGCTAGTCAGGCAAGTGCAGCTCCTCATCATCACTCTGAAACTTCTGCTAGTGCTTTCTTAAATGTTGCTGTTATGTTCCACTGGAAATGCCTATTCTCTCTGCAGTTGAGGCTAGCAGCTATAGCTGGCTGTATAATTTGTTGGGAGTGACATCTCCAACATAGAAGAGGTTAGGAAACACAAACAAAGGGAAGAGAGACATTTCCAGCTTTCATTAAAAGAAGGATATGACAAATCTGTGCCTTGGGCAGTCACTTCATGGGATCTGTTGGGCACTCAATCAACTCCATAGAGAGGTATCAAGATCTCATTTTCCTGAGACCCTCAGGAGCATTTATGTGGCCATCAGTGATGATTATTCAGCTACAAACTCCCTGATAAACTGCTTTCCTGGAGACTGTTAGCAACCTTCCCCAGCTCAGCTTACAGGAATAGTTCTTTATAACAAGCCTCAAGTGAGTGTTTTCATGGCGAATCAAACATTACCTTTGTATCATACAAAGCTTAGCTTCAGCTACCAGCATCAGGCACAAGCTTTACCCAAGCTCAGCAGTATTTGGTTCAGGCTTTTCCTTGGAGCCCATCAGAGGTGGGCTTCTGCAACCCTGAATCTCTCTGAGAACCATTTATTCATAGCTGCTGTGCTGCTGGCTCCAGACATCCTGCTCATTCTCTGCAGCTCTGCTTACTGGGAGTAATGATCCACTGCCATTATTTCATTTCCTTGGACATTTAGACAAGAAAATGTAATTCTCTGATTTTAATCTGAATTTCTGCTGTAGCAGTAAAACAGCAACAGGAATTAAAACCAGGACTGGTAAATGAGCACAAATATTTACAGCCTCTGCCCCTTGTTTCTTTCCTGGCTCTCTGGGAAGCCAGCTACAAGGATCTTCCTCAGGGAGAAGCAGGTCAAGCACAATACTGAGTGATTTGGGTGTAGTGTGGTGTTCCCAGTTCTCAGCCAGCTTGGTTCTTGCAGCTCACAGATATGTCACAGAAGGAAAAAGAAACCAAACTGCCAGCATTCTAAAGACAAACCCAAAGAAGCAGTCCTGCATCTTGCATTTCACAATGGCTAAAGCACAGCGTTGTCATCAGTTAAAATGTGTGAAGGGCCTGGCAGAGCAGTAGGATCTTGAGCAGGGACCTTTTTAACACCTTTTGTGTGCACTCAGAGTTTTGCTAGTCATTCTGCAGGGATTAAGAAGAAAAATGGGAAAAGAGGTCAGGAATGCCCTCATTCTGAAAGTTCAAGTGAGCAAACTGTCAGCTCCTCCTGCTTTACAGTGGCCAGGACTGAACAACATCAGCAGGGAAGCACAGGAACCAGGCAGCCCCAGCAGTTAGTTAGAGAAAATATCCCCCCACCAACAGAGGCTCATGCTGTAGTGTGTGGGCTGGCAGCATTGGCCACCCCTAGCCAGCAGGCATCCGCCTTGGTCCCCCCAAAATGGGGCTGACAGTTGGAGTGACACAACTTGTGTGCTTGAGCAGGTCACTGAAATGCTCTGTGCCAAAAATCACAGTGGCATCAGCACACCTGAGAGGAGTGCCTGGTTATAACACATGGGTTGGGAAGAGCAGCTGAGGCTCTTTAGCAGCCTGCTGTGCCTCTGAAGGGAGCCATGGCCTCAGCTCATTGAAGTCTCTGAATGCTTTTCAGGCTGCAGGATTGATTTGTGCATTGTCTGTCTGTAGTTTACAGTTTTCTTTGGCTCTCCAGGAGAGGGTAGGAGCACTGCCAATACTGCCATGACTTGGTTCAAAATGGTAAGTGTGGGTGAAGCCTTCCCACAGCTCCTTGTTCTTGAAACTGTAGCAGGTGGGAAAGGTTATTTCAGGTAGATGAACACAAACTGCTTTATCTTGCATGTATAGCCCAAAGGGATGAAAACAATTCCTTCCTGACCACCTCCTCTGGCCAGCCTCACCTTGCTAGGTTAAGCCCAGCCCAGGAGGGATGGGCTGAAAAAGAACCTAGCCCTAGGTGGGCAAAGAAACCTAGCCTCCTCCCAGGGGGAGGGGTCCTCAGGTCCAAATGTATTCCCCAAGGCTATTTAAGAGGGGATGCTCTCCTGCCTTCTGCTTTCTCTCTTTCTCCTGCCCTTGGCTCTCTGATACCCTGCTGCTGTGAGCTGTCAACCACCTGTTCAGGGAGCTGCATCTTACACCCAGAGAATCCTTTGCCAGCTCTGTCTGGTTTTGTATAGATATTTTTTTCCCTTTTCCTTACCTTTGTAACCTTCCTTTTACTCAGGTGCCTTTTATTTTTGTTAAGCTTAGCCTTTTGCTTCCAATGCAAGACTCTTCCTTCATAGTTTTACCTCTCTCTTCTCCTGACTCGTTTGCTTTCCCTACCCAGAAAAGGGGAGAGGGAAGGCAACCTCAATCTCTTCCATTGAGCTGTTGGGCTCTGGGAAATGCTTAAACCACAACACCTTGGTGTACCTGAGAGCAGGATGGAACAACTAATCCTGGAAACCATCTGCAGTGAGTATTCAACATGGGTTTGCAAATGGTGTTGGATGATGGGTTGGACTTGAAGGTCTCAAGGTCTTTTCCAACCTGGTTAATTCTATTCTGCAGTGAGGTGACAGGCTTGTGGGGTGAGGGGAGAGCAGTGAATGCTGTTTACTTCAACTACATAAAGGCTCTCAACACAGCATCTTCACAGACAAGCTGACAAAGTATGGGTTAGATAGACAGTGAGGCAGACTAAAAACTGGCTGAACTGCCAAGCTCAGGAGGTTTTGATCAGCAATACAAAGTCCAGCTGGACTAAACTAGCTAGTGGCATGTCCCAGAGGTTGCTGCTGCAACCAATACTGTGTAGCATCTTTATTAATGACCTGGGAAGAGTGCATCCTCAGGAGGCTGTAGATGATACAACATTGAGAGGAGTGCCTGATACACCAGATGGGTGTGCTGCCATGTGGAGTGGCCTCAGTGTCTGGAGACATGAACCAATAGGACTATTAACTGTCGCAGAATAAATCACAGTATGTTGGAGATTAGAAGGGACCTCTGCAAGTCATCTGTTCTAAACGCTCCACCCCCACCTTCACTCAAACAGGGTCACCTGGGCCATGTCCAGATGGCTGAGAATCACCCATCTGTGACTTTGCAAACATCTGCTGTGTGCTGCTATCAAGGCTGAGATGCTGGGCTCGGTGGAGGCTCGGTGTGACTTATGTTCTTCCTGGGATCACTTCACAGATTTTGCTCTATGTAGTGCTGTGAAGGATATGTTCTGCTAAAATACATTTCATTCATTTGTCCTGTAATGAGTGGAGACTTTCTTCAGTTATAGTAGCTAATCATACCCTTAGGTTTTGCATAATTTAGGCTAGGAACGTTGTGCTAAGTTCATCTCGTTGCCTGCCAGCTTTCTGAACTTGTTGTAGAGCTGCTTGTGAAACAGCAGGGGTATGGCTGCTCTCTGGAGGGCACACCTGGTCTTGTGGTGAGCCAGTGAGTCCTGCCACTTCTGTGCTACCAGGACCTGCTGGACAAACAGCTATCTGGAAAATTCCATGCAGGGATATTTCAACCAGGGGCAAACAGACAATGTGCCTGCCAGTGCTTCACAGCTGCTGCTTGAACTGGACTCTACCAACAGAGCAAGGAGAGAAGTAAGTGTGCCCAGGCAGCCAAGAGGGCCAATGGCATCCTGGCCTGCATCAAGAACAGTGTGGCCAGCAGGAGCAGGGAGGTCATTCTGCCCCTGTACACTGCACTGGTTAGGCCACACCTCGAGTACTGTGTCCAGTTCTGGGCCCCTCAGTTTAGGAAGGATGTTGACTTGCTGGAACGAGTCCAGAGAAGAGCAACAAAGTTGGTGAGGGGTTTGGAACACAAGCCCTATGAGGAGAGGCTGAGGGAGCTGGGGCTGCTTAGCCTGGAGAAGAGGAGACTTAGGGGTGACCTTATCACTCTCTACAACTACCTGAAGGGAGGTTGTAGACAGGCTGATGATGGTCTCTTCTCCCAGGCACCCAGTACCAGAACAAGAGGACACAGTCTCAGGCTGCGCCAGGGGAGGTTCAGGTTGGATGTTAGGAAGAAGTTCTATACAGAAAGAGTGATTGCGCTATGGAACGGGTTGCCCGGGGAGGTGGTGGAGTCGCCGTCATTGAAGGTGTTCAGGAGGAGACTTGATGGGGTGCTTGGTGCCATGGGTTAGCTGTTTGGGTGGGTTGGATTGGTTGATGGGTTGGACACGATGATCTTGAAGGTCTCTTCCAATCTGGTTTGGTTTATTCTAATAAAGAGTTTATTATTCTAATAAATCTGGTGTACAGCCCTAGATCTTTGGAATCAGAGTCTAAATGAGAGTCAGACTCCAATTTGTAATTCCTTTGGTGTAGTAGCAGTGGCCCTAACTGCCTGTGATATTCCTGAGAAGAGCAATGGATATAGTTTATTCCAAGAAATGCATCTGGATGTGTAAACATAAGCAGCACAATGTGAATGAAAGTGGTTGTAAGAGAAATGGTGTGGCAGATGCCATTGGAAAGGCATCAGGTGCTTAGTAGAGAGTATGTAAAACTCTTCCTGTTGATGGCCTTGTAAAGCAGTGCACCAGCCTTTGATTTCCTTTGAAGTAAATCTGTATCAGGTGGTCCTGATGACAAATGATGAAAGGACTGACTGACTCCATGGATTCATCCCATAACTGGCAGTATCTGTGGCATCCTTTTGAAGTGCAGAGTATGAGTGCCCAGAGCTGCCTGCTTTCTCTGCCACAAGACAGCAATGTGCACACAGACTGCAGTGTCTGCAGAGGCCAGTGGTTTCTTTAAAGTACAGCTTTTAAAAGCCAAAGTTCAGATAAGATTCTCGTGTCTTTTCCAGCAAGTTGGGAGACATAGGAGACTATTTGGCTACTGAATGAAGCAGAAGTTTTGAAAGTCTCTGCTGTGTGCCATGTTCCCAAGGACTGTAATAATCTCTCCCAGACTTTCAACCTTTTTCACATTTGTACACAAATCACACTTTTCACAGGTACTTTCACTTCACCAGTACAAATGACACTCTGCTCAGTACTATGAGCAAGAAGGAAATCCATTGTCACATCCAGCAAATGAACTTTCCCTCTTTCTGCAGGAGAACTACTGTCTTGCAAAGCTAAGAGCTCATGTGTCTCCTTTTGCAAGCTACAGTAGCTGCAGGGTGTTTAAGATGCTGACATCAGTCCCTAAGTTACTCTGCAGTTCTCTCTGTAGATAAACTCCTGGAAGAGAGACTGATTTCACTCAGTCTTTGGGATCTCAGAGCTACTACATTAACAGTGATAGATTTGTTTGTTTGTGTGTGTTACTGAAGTAGAATGTTTTGCTTTTGATAAACTGATCCAGAGCAAATGCAGACTGTGAACAGGAGGCACATTCGTGGTACTGTGCCAGTAGAGATCTGAAGCAGGTGTAAATGGATTTGGCATCTCAGTCTTGACTGGTAAGGCATCTGGTGAAGAATGAAATCCCAGAATCATGTTCCCCTTTTACCCTGGGATTTCTTCACTACACACAGCACTCTGCATGTGGTCTCGCCAGGGCTGAGTCAAGGGGAAGAATCACTTCCCCTCACTTGCAGGCAAGACTTCCTGCTAATGAACTCAGGATGCTGTTGGCATTCTTTGCCACGAGGGCACATTGCTGGCTTGTGTTCAGCTTCTTTTCCATAAACAGATCCAGAGCTTTTCCAACAAAGTTACTTCCCAGTCAGTCAGTTCCATCCTGTGCTGGTGCTTGGAGTTATTCCTCCTGAGGGGCAGGATTTTGCATTCCCCTCTGGTGAACTTTGTGAGATTCTTGCCAATCCCTTCCTCCAGCCTGTTAAAATGCCTCTAGACAGCAGGTGTGTGCCAAGCATGTTTATCAACCAAAGACTACTTGTTGTTGTGCATAATCTGAGTACTTTTGCTGGATATTTAAGGTGGGCACCGTTCTAAGGAGCATACTCTGACAGGTTATCTACAGACAGATGGTCAGAAGGACCATTTGTAGTGTAAAAATCATTTGATCTTCAAAGGGGTTTGGGCACTGAATTGCTGGGGAGCACCAAAATAGCTTCAATGTTCTAGACCTAAGGCATTATTCAACCTATAATTAAGCCCTGGAAATCTGGGCCCAGAATTCATTTGCTGATATCCATTACTCTGCCAGGGAAAAAAAAAAGAGGGGAAGGAAAAACCAGGTGGAAAATGGCAGTTGCAAATGATAGACTATTTTGGGCTTGTTCAGAAGTTACTTCCTCATTCATCTTTGTCAAAAGCAGAATAATTTCAAAATTGTAGCCTGCCTGACTCATTGAGGGAGGGTATGGGAAAAAAAGTTACTCATGGGAAATTTTTGACTGGTGCCCATCTTGGTTCCTCCCCAAAATCATGAGATAAAGAGCACTGTGAGGATCCTTCACGCACCTGAAAGGAGAGCCTGTAAGTAATGCTTTAGGGTTAATGTCAAAGGGCTGTGCATAGTCATCATGGACTGAGTTAGCTGTTCTAAGGTAAAAGGACTTGCTTTAGGTTAGTTTTGTCACCTAAGTGATTGGAGGGCCTCTACCTAAAGTTCACAAAACAATTTGGTCCTGAGCTCCTTCAGAACTCTGCATAGTGCTGTGATGTGTAGGTGAAGGGACTATGTAAGCTCTCCTGTTCCCTTCTGTCCCTTATGCTGGAACTTTGTGTTTTGTAGCCTTGTTGCTGTCAGTAGGCAGTAGATCCACAGCTATATCCCTCCCTTGATGTACAGGCAGGATGGAGGCACAGCCTGGGAAACCCAAGCCTGTGCATTAAGGGAGTGACACAGCTGTGGATCTACTGTGTTGTGGCTTCCAAACATAACGCAGCCCATAGAGGTGTAAGTGAGGTAACTTGATTTCTTGTTCCATGCTCCTTCTGGAGCTGTCCACTTCCTACAGCTGCCCAAGGCTTGTCTGTGTTCTGCTCTGGGTGCCCAGCTGTGCTTGCAATGGAGAAACGTAGGGAGAGGTTCATCTCACCTGCTTTTGGATAGCTCTCTCTGGGTAATCCAAACCCTTTCCATAGCCGAGACAGAGAAAAAGCTCCTGTGGGAGGTAATCCGTGTCATGCAAGGGTGGACTTTTGAAACAGGTCTGAGGTACTGCTCTGGGTAACTGCCCTTTTCTCCTCATTGACATAGAGACAGATAGCTCAGATGTGGACAACACAGAATCCCAGACTGGTTTGGGTTAGACCTGAAATGGTCATCTAGTGCAACACCCAACGCCGCAGACATCTGCTGTTAGATGACATGTAGCCAATGTATGGCATCCTAAAGGCTTGAGGCTATTTTGCAGTGTTTAGAATGTCCCTGAGCCATAAGGCTGAGGGGGGAAAAAAGAGATCTTGACCAGTTGTTGGGTTTGGTTTTGCATGCATATAAATGGTTGTATTTGCATTCCTGTGCTGTTTGGTATCTCAGAGTGCTGTATGCTTATATTTGATTTGGTATTTCAGTCCCTGCCTGTGTTTGTTGTGTTTAGTGCTATTTGCTCTCCTTCTTCCTGCAATTAGAAGCAAAATATGTGACTATGAGTATGGGCAGAGGTCTCAGTGAAGCCCTGAGAATAGTTACAGTAACGCTGCTGGATTTTTGGTTGGGCTTTTGTTTCTTTGCTACCTGCCCTGCATTGACCAATGGAGATAATGGGAGACTCCCTGCTGCATGTTAGCCTCTTAGTGAACCATAGTTCAGCATTGTGTTTTTTGACAGTATCCAAAAAAAGGGAAGTCATGCTCTACCACTGCAATGTAAGTAAAGCTAGGAGAGAAGGCTGCTGAAATTGCCCAAACAGGAAATATTTAGGCTTATACTCTTATTGTGTGCTTTCTCTTCCTTAATTCCTGTACAAACAGGATTTATGAGGCAAAGATCACTGTGTAGCTTTGGCATCAGTGGAATAAAAGTTTCCCATATAATCTAATAACCCTCTTTATAGGACTATTTTTATACATAAAGACCCTATGCACTGTGCCAACCTGCCAACCTCCTCCTTAGAGATCAGACAGAGGAGCTGCACAGAGAAAGGCTGCGTCAGACTTTGCATGAGGGTGTAAAATATTGGTGGTTCTAAGCAGTTTCAGCTCAACTGGATGTGTAGTCCCCAGGTTCTGCCTGTGTCAAAAGAGAATGCAGACTCAGAGATCTGACTCTTTGTTATGCTTTGCCCAATCAGTTGTGCCTCTATGTCAAAAGCTGATTGTTTAGCAAATGCCATTCCTTTTCTGACTATAAGTTTTTAGGAACCCTCATCTTCTCCTGTTTCATCAAAAATCAGCAGAACTTGCACGGGTGGCAAATCCATGTGCTAGCAATGCAGGGCTGCTGATCACCTCTAAGCAAGCAGTAAACTGTATAGAGAAGGTTTCAGGAACACTCTCTGCAGGTACAGGGTTTCAGACTATCACAGCTGGGCAAGATGATCACTGCAGATCCTTTCCAACTGAACTCTTCTCTCCTGTTCTCTTCTACCTAACTGCAGTGGTCCTGCTCTGGCAGGGGGTGATCTTTTGAGGTCGCTTCCAACCTCCAACATTCTGTGATTATCAGACAGAGTGAGTAAAGGACAAGGGCAGGGCAAATTAGGTAGAGAAGGTGATCACAGCTTCTTGGACAATGAATATGCAGGAACCTCCATAGCAAGCAGGGTGAAAATGATGCAGAGTGTGGACATGTACTACATAAAAATGGCAAAGCTCTAGCAGAGCTCATGGCTGGGCTGGAAAGACATCCTCTAGGGACTCTTGCTGCAATGTACTTATCCTCTGCTTGCTTAAAAACTGTAGCCAGCACCTGAAATATCTCAAGCAGGATGTTAATAACTCATTTAAATGTTCCTCTTGTACTTTTAAAATGAAACTAGAAAAATGGTTCTAGTTAATTATATTGCCTCAGTTCCAGTGCATCACACGCCTTGAGAAGCACAGTGCAAGCTCCTTGCTGCAGAATTTGTTCCTATGAATACTCCTGCCAGCATCCCATTTGCTTGATGGGTGTTACACTTCCAGATCTGACTAAGGATTTCCTAGAGAAGGAAACAAAGGCATAGAGAGTGTCCCCTTGGTCACTACAGAAAAGCCAGGTTCAAAGGCAAGGCTAGAGCACAAGTTTCCAGCTCCCCTCTGTGGCATGCATCCCATGAAACTATTGGCACTTAATGTCAGGAAGCTGCTTGCCAAGAATAATTCTTTCCTTATGCTACATAAATACTGGTAGCAATCCCCACCTTATTTCAGGTTACAAGCCATGCTTCATACTCCAGCTGGAATGAAGGGTTTGTTCTTGTTAGTCTCCTGCTGGAATTGCTTTCTGCACCTCACAACTTCGGGAGAGCTTTTAGGATATATGTATTTGAGAGGAATCATTTCAGGAAGCTCTCAAGGTTTACTGTTTCTGTAAACACTGAATTAGCCTCTTTAGCTGAGCCACAGGTTTATTTCAACCTCTGAGCTCGAGTGCTGTTCTCCCTTCCCCAGGATGCTGAACTGGCTACATGCCTGCTGATACAGAAACTTTCAACCCCCACATTTTAGTTATAGTTTTCATCCTTGATTCTTCTGTGCCACTTAGCTACATCTGTTACTGATGTCTTGTGGGGGGAAATGGGGACTTCATACAAGCCACAACCTGCCTGTGGCACTGGCAGTGGCTAAGTTCAGAGATGGGCTCTACAGGAGTAGGAACTCTCTCTCTCTCTTCCCAACATTCAGTTATCATGCAGGCTCCAAAGCTCAGTGGCTCCTTATGATGCCTTTCCTCTCTTAAGACTGTGGGTGCATGCAGGCCAGGGACAAACCTGCTGTGGATGTGCTGAGTGGTGCAGTGGTTTTATGTAACAGCAAAGGAGCCTTTGTGGTTATTTTCATTTCAGTCCACATTTTCCATGTCTGCAGCCCCCTGGTCCAGAAGTAAGGCTTCTGTTCATGCTAGGGCTTTGTTCTTGACTCTCCAGTTCTCAGCTGTAGTCATGCCAAACTCCCAGTCACATATTGCCTATAAACATTAATAGGAATACACCAGAGCCAGCCATCCAAGCACACAAAGCCATGCAGGAGCTTTGGCAGGGCTGTGAAATCTCTGCTACTTTCTCATACAGAAACTTCTGCATAATAAATGGTGGAGGTTTTGCATTTGGTATTTTAATGTCTTCTTAAAGGAAGACCAGGACTCCAGTTTTTCTCAGCTCCACAAAGATGTGGCAGCACATGCAGCTTAAGCATCCCACCTAGGAAGTTCAGGGTTTGCTGGCAAGGTTTGCTGGCTGTTAGGTCTGGTGTTGCTGTACTCCAGGATTATCAACATCTCCTTTTATCTCTGTTTCCTAAAAATGCCTCATTAATTTCTGGTTCAGTGGGAAGAGGGCAAAGCAGACCATGCACCTAAGCAAGGGACAGCTCTGCTCACAGCACAGCTGGAGTCCAGAGGCTTGTGTGCCACTTTTCCTCACCATTTCCTTTGCACCACTTGCCCCAAACAGAGCAACTTGTACATACTTTGAGGACATTAATTTACTGACTAGCTGTTATTCTCCATTTCCAGATGAGTTCTCTGAGGTCCTGGAGGGAAGCACTTTCCTCATCCTTCCCAAGCAGATAGACAGTGCCAGGAATAGAGCCCACCTTGGAGCTATTGCCCAGCATTAACCCCTCCCAAAGCAGTTAAGCACCAAAACCATTCAGCATCCTTCAGGATATTCCTCAGCACTATGAAGAATCAGGCCCAAGTAAGGCCAAGGGAAAGCAGCATGCTGAGCCCAGCAGTCCAAGAAGGTTCCAGCAGAGGTCAAATGCCTGTTCTGCTCACCCTCAGCTCCTGTTGCATGCAAAGCCAAGAACAACACAACTAATTACTAATTACAACAAGAGGAAGGGGAAATTGGTGCAGTGAATGCTAGCAGAACTCATAAAGCCAAGTGCCAGTAAAACACTGTATGGGTACAAAACAGCAGCCTAGCTCCTGGCTACCTGCTGTGCTCCAGCTAAACCAAAGCCGTAGCAGTATCTCCAGAAAGTATTTGCAGCGACAAGTGTTCCCTCTTAGAAGATCAAATTGCAAGAGTTTATTCTATGTAATTAGTATCTCATTTCTGCTCTGATGCAGCTTTTTGCAGTCTGCTCTGCACTTGGCTTCTTTGCAAGCTTTCTCTTACTCCTTGGCATGCACTTCTCCCTGGCACACCACCACTCTTTGGGCCCCAAACTGATTTCTAGATCCATCTGGATCTTGCTTTCTGTCATGCTTTCCTGTTCCAGGCACCTGTAAATATTACACTGAAAAAAAGAGGAGGAAAGATGTGAGCACTGGGCTGTCTCCCATCAAACTGAACTTAATCTCACATAATCACTCTCTAATTTACATTGCAGGCATGCTGATAGGCAGTAGAGATGGTGACAAGTGGGGGTTAATGATGGGAACAAGCTGGTAACAATTAGGGTTAAAAGTGTGTATGGACAAATTTGTAGCTGTACTATCCCAGGAGAGACCCAAAGAAGAAGTGGTGCCTGAGACACATTTTCTTCCCTCTGTACTGGCTTATGTCCAGCTGAAAACAGAGAGCTTCCTTCCCCATCCCTGGGCAGCATGCACATTCTGCTCCACCTGTTCCTCCTTCCCTGGCAGCTGCTCTGGCTGCTCCCTGCAGGTCAAGCTGCACTTCTCTCCGTTGGTTACTGATGGGAAGTTCCTGTCCTCTCCTCTTTCCCTTCCCAGTGTCCTTGTAAGGCAAAGCACTGGGTGCTAAGGCAGGCTCCTGTCCCTCTCACACATACACACAGCGAGATGTATGTGTGAGCCACCGTGTCTCTACAGCACATGAGAAAGAAGAGGGTACCAGAAGTAAAAGGACAAAAATATCTTGAAGAGAGGATGGAATACCTTTTAGAGCCAACCTGCCCCTGTTTATATGTGTGATACTGGGGACAAAGGTTTGAGTCTCACACCTTGAAGAGAGGATGGAATACCTTTTAGAGCCAACCTGCCCCTGTTTATATGTGTGATACTGGGGACAAAGGTTTGAGTCTCACACCTTGAAGAGAGGATGGAATACCTTTTAGAGCCAACCTGCCCCTGTTTATATGTGTGATACTGGGGACAAAGGTTTGAGTCTCACACCTTGAAGAGAGGATGGAATACCTTTCAGAGCCAACTTGCCCCTGTTTATATGTGTGATACTGGGGACAAAGGTTTGACTCTCACACCTTGAAGAGAGGATGGAATACCTTTTAGAGCCAACCTGCCCCTGTTTATATGTGTGATACTGGGGACAAAGGTTTGAGTCTCACACCTTGAAGAGAGGATGGAATACCTTTTAGAGCCAACCTGCCCCTGTTTATATGTGTGATACTGGGGACAAAGGTTTGAGTCTCACACCTTGAAGAGAGGATGGAATACCTTTCAGAGCCAACTTGCCCCTGTTTATATGTGTGATACTGGGGACAAAGGTTTGACTCTCACACCTTGAAGAGAGGATGGAATACCTTTCAGAGCCAACCTGCCCCTGTTTATATGTGTGATACTGGGGACAAAGGTTTGAGTCTCACACAGGGTGGTTCAGCCCCCGCATGAGTCAGCCCTGCAGTTTCTGCAGTAGGAAGAAGCATTGAGCAGCCAGGTGAAAGCACACCACTGTCAGCAGTGTGACCCTATCACTAACAGACCCTTTTGGTTCTCTTTCCTTTCAGTTTGAGCCATTGCAGTGCCGGCAAGGATCAGAAGAAAATGGGAAGATTTGTCTCCATAGCCCAGGATGCCTGGGGAGTTTTTATATCTGAAAGGAAGCCTGGCTGGAAGTATCTGATGCAGCTTTTTGCAGTCTGCTCTGTAGTTGGCTTCTTTGCAAGCTTTCTCTTATTCCTTGGCATGCACTTCTCCCTGGCACACCCCTCTCTGGGGCCCTTGCTGGTTTCTGGATTCATCTGGCTCTTGCTCTCTGTGGCGCTCTCCTGTTTCAGGGCCCTGCGCTGCTTCAGTGCCCTGTTCCTTCTGTCCTGTGGCCTGCGAAGCGGCAGGAACGCTCTCCTTACTGCTGGCACAGGTGTGGTGGTGGCTGGCACCATCCAAAACATCTTTCACAACCTAAAGGTTCTGGCAGACAGCATCACCTGTCATTTAGAGGACGAGCAATTCACCTTGATAAAGTATTATGTAGAGGCAGTAAAATGGATTTACGAGGCAGCCAGGCTTCCCCCTGAGCTCTCTGTGCTCCTCAGGGATGAGTTCACACCATCATACTCCATTACAGATGATGCATTAAAGCAAGAGCTAAACAGCACTAAACAAGCAATCCAGAAAGTTGTTAACCAGGTGTCTTTTATGCTGACTCTACTGCCCTGGGTGGGCCAGAGGGTACTGCCTGTGGTTGGGATTTTCCTGGCTTCTTTTGGGGCTGGCCTCTTTATCAAGAAGTTTGTGGGCTCTTGCAGTGACAAATTCCTGAACATTTACATCACAAAACAGTTCATTGCATTTGATGAGCACCAAAAGCAGCAGCAAAGACCCTGTCTCCTACCACTTAACAGGAAGGAAAGGAAAAAATATGTGGCAGTCCCATCTTTCTGTCTCACAGGGAAGGACAGGAAGAACATGCAATGCTTTTTTCTCCCTGTGATTGTTAATCTTTGCATCTGGCTTCTGTTTGCTGCAGTAGATCATTTGTTTTATTGGTTAATTACTTCTGTGAATAAACATCTCCAAGAAGTTCCAGATCTAGAGATTCAATTTGTCTTCTTTCAGCAAGTAAGTACTTATCAGTACTGCACACTTCCCTGTTTAGCATTGAAAAGCCTTCCTTCACCTCCAGCAGCTGCAGAAGCAAACTTGCAGCCTTTGGTTCTTTAATGGTATCATTTGTGCCAAAAAGGGGAGTTGCTTTTACATATATGTATGATAAATAGAGCCAGACTAGAGAAGGGCAGATTTAGATTGGGTATCAGGAGGAAGCTCTTCACTATGAGGGTGGTAGAACACTGGAGCAGGTTGCCCAGGGAGGTGATTCAGGCTTCTTCCCTGGAGATATTCAAGGTGAGGGTCAACAGGGCTCTGGGCAACCTGATCTAGTTGGGGATGTCCCTGTTGACTGCAGGGGGTGGGACTGGATGAGCTTTGGAGGTCCCTTTCAGGCTGGACCATTCTATGGTTTCTGGTCCTTTTCTGGAAGAAAGATTAAGAAAGGTAGGAATCAGTACTCTAATCAGCTCTTTCCCCTCCTTTTCCTGTGCAGAGAAATCAGAATGGATTTATCTTTAGCATGAGAGACCATATTGCAAAGACTGATCCTTTCAAGATCTCCTTGTTTAAGCAAGACTGCATCCCTCGGCCAGTGCTCACTGCTTCCACAACGTGGATCCAGCTCGGAGTAATCACCTTCTTCTTAATCATTTTTGGCTTATTCTCTGGCCTCCTGACCCAGCTGAAGATACTCATATCAGCTTCATTTTATCCTGACACCGAGATGAAACGGATACATTACCTGCATGCAAAATTACTGAGGGAAAGAGCAAAGCTGCCAGAGAAGCCTGGCAGGAAAGCGTTTGCCGGAACGGTAAGCCACCAGCTCGGGGGCAAAGAAGTACCTCCCTCTGTCAGTGTGGTAGCCAGAGCCAGGAAACACTTAAACATTTGCTAACTTCAGTTGGGTGCCATCAGGCTGTCCTCAGTGCTCTCCTGCACCAAACACATTTCCTGTTGGTGAGATTAGATCATAGAACTGTTTTGCTCTGTTCTTTAACACACGTGAATCAGCCATGATAGCGGGACACTTAAACAACTGTGCCGGCACAAAGATGCTCCTTAGATCTCTCCAGAGAAGAGATGAGCCTATGAAAAGCACCTCGATACCTCTGGGTCTCTTTAGCTTGAAGAGGAGGCTGAGGAATGACCTCATTCATGTTAATAAACATGTGGAGGGTGAGTGTCAGGAGGAGCTGGAGCAGAGGAGGTCCCACATATGAACATAAGAAAAACTTCTTCACTGTGAGGGTGACAGAGCCCTAAAGCAGGCTGCCCAGAGAGGTTGCAGAGTCTCCTCCTCTGGAGACATTCAAAACCTACCAGGATGTGTTCCTGGGAGACCTACTCTAGGTGACCCTGCTCAGGCAGGGGGGTTGGACTGGATGAGCTTTCAAGATCCAACCCCTCACGTTCTGTGTGAATACAAAGAGTATTCCTGCAATCTAGACAGCAAATAGTAGGCATTTGTGAGCAGCCTCTTAATGTTGAGGAAGATGTTCTGCTGTTGCTTAGCAAAATGGATGTTTCTGCTTGAAAACACAGTGGGAATGCAATTGCAAAAGCCGTTAGGAAACAGAATGCTTTGCTTGCTGAAACATCCAGCCTGTATATAGCTGTATTTATACACTGATGGCAATAACAAACACACCTGCATATAGCCATGCAAATCCAGAGGAACAGCTGCAGACACAGCAAGGCTGGTGTGTGTTTGGTTGGTTTGTGTTTGGTTGGTTAGTTGGTTGGTTTTAGCAGCCTTCAAAGCTGTCTGTACTACTTGCTTAAGGAAAGATTGGATGTGGCACTTAGTGCCGTGGTCTGGTCGATGTTAGGTCATAGGCTGGACTTGATCTCCGAGGTCTGTTCCTGCCTCAGTAATTCTGTGATGCTGTGGCACAGGATGTTAGTGTCTGGATGATCTCTAGCTCGGTAATGCTATGATCATAGCATCATATTTCTGTCTTTTCAGGTCCATTTTTGGTTTCCAATACTCAAGGCAAGAGAGGCAGTGGGGAAGAAAGACAGGAGTGTGGCAATGGACGACATGGTGTGAAAGAGACCAAGTGAACCTTTGGATAAGGCTGAGCTGCTTCAGCTCCACAGAGAGCTGTGTTTTGCAGCCGTTGTTTTTGCTCTGGAATGTCAAGTTTAAAATGCAACAAACAGGATCAAAAGTTAATTATCAGTATTTTGGGAAAATGTGGAAAAGGACTCATGGGTGAGAGCAAGCTTTCCACCAGAGAGCTCATAGAGGTCTGGTGCTTCAGAAATCCATGGAGGGTCTGTCCTGTGTGAAAGCAACCAAACAGCTTGGAGCTTTTAGGACTACAGCCAAAACTTATTTGGCTTCTGGGCTGGCCAAGCACCTACTTGAGGGCTTATTTCTAGACCTTTGTACCTATTTCTCAGCCCTCAGCTGTCCCAAATCCTTCAGTCTGGTTTTTCCCACCTTTCCTCCCCACTTCCCCCCCTTCTCTTTTCCCCCTATCTCTCTTTCCACCTCTGTAATTCAAATTCTTCTTTCTTCTCTTGGAATGCTTTCTTCTGCTCCAATGGATCACTCTTCCCCATACAGGAGAGCCTTGTTTGGGTTTTTCCTTGTTTTGTTGAGTACAGCTGACATTAAAGACTTTATTTATTAATTTATTAGCTTAATGGACATTTTTTAGTAGCTGCAACTTTACTGAGCATTATCTCTAATTGCCCTTCTCAGGTTTGTCAGAAATGCTCTTAGTACTCAAAGCAAGAGTCTGAAGAGAAATCTGGACTTGGATTTTGACTCCTTCCTGTGTTTACTTCCCACTGCAGAGCTCAGCTTCCTTTTTTCCAGTGTCCCTCACTTGTGCAGGAGCTGTTTCAATTGGATCGAATCTGGTTTGTAAAATTAATGAAAGTTTGACCTGATTGTCTTGTGAAGCTAATTCAGAGAGACATGCTGGTGCTCCTGAGCCTCCTGCAGCACAATACAAACAGGATGTTCCTTTTCAGCACCGCTGTCCGTGGAACTCTCCAAACCTGCAGCACTTTGTGTGGGCAGCTGGGTGTGCAGAGTCAGAGCCTGCTGGATTTGCTGCTGCCTTTCACCCTGATCCCTGCTCTGTCAACGCTGACTCTGTTTTCATCACAGTTTACAGAGGCCAGAGATGTTTGCCATTAAGGAAGAAGGGCAAAGCTTTTCCTCTAGTTCTGTGGAAAGTAAGGGTCAAAGGATCACTCTCTGGTGCTGCCGAAATCAAGCCTGAAACTGGGCATTTCTTGTCAACTTCATGGTCACAAAGTCTGTGAACGTGCTTCATGGGTGCAGCTCTGCCTGAAGCAGCTTCCTTCTCCCTTCATTCCTGATGCAGAATACCAGCCCTGCCCTCCAGTGGCCCGCTAAGGCTACACGCTCCAGTACAGCTGCTCTCTGCACACAGCCCCTGGCGCTTCAGGCTGCAGAGTGAAGCACTGCAGGTGTAAGTGCTTGCACCACAGCTCTGCCCTCTTCAAAGGGTGGGAAAGTACAGTCAGCAGACAACCAAGGAGTAAACAGCTCCTGCCTATGAATCTCCTGTGTGAGGATTTTCCTGGCAAATGATGGGGATGAAAGTCATATTATGCCAGGATCAGATCTCACCAATTCCCTCTCTGCTCCTGCACCTCCAATCCATGTTACCAGGTAGAACACAGTACTAAAGATCCCAAGTTTCTGGCTGGTTAGGAAGAGTGATGAAAATATAGTTAACCTTACCCTTACTGGAGCAGGAGGCAGTGGAGAAGTGGAGCTTCAAGGACTGGGGCAGGGTAAGACACACTTCTCTCCCGCAGCTTCTCCAGGGCTATGACTTAGCAGCTTGTGGCTAGAGGCAGAACTCGGGTACTAGGGCCAGCATGTGTCATGGTAAAACAAATACTCATCAATAGCAGAGATCTGACACCTTCTTGCACTCCAGGATGTAAAAACACAGCAGATGCTTTGGTGTAAATCCCAGCTGACAACATGCAGGTAGTTTTTTTCATGACATCTGCACAAGAGTTAAAACAATCATTGGAGTTCAAAAGCAGACATTTAAGACCAAAATCCACAGGGTACTACTCCCTGGGAGGAGAGTAATGCACGGTATAGAGCAGTGAGTAACAGAGGTCCTTTGCTAATTGCTGGGGGGAGAAGTTTCTTCCTTTCTAATCTAATAAAAACCTGAAGCAGCTCTAGAAAGATGATACACTTTCCCAGCTTCCCCCTTGCATGGTCTGCAGAGCTGGGGTCACAAAATAGGTGTTTGTGTAATTCATAAAGCTGCTTGCTGGTAGCACACTGTGAAAACACCTGGGTTTAGGAAATCACTAACTCAGTTCCATTGGACTTTCAGGGTGTGCAGTCTTCTGTGTCACTGCCATCTCAGTAGGTGCCCTAAGAACCCCAAGGACATTTGGAAGTTCCAGGCACATGCAGAGTACCCAAAGGACTGAGAGTATTTCTATGGCCACCTGCACCATAGCTGGTCACACTGTGTCCTCTTGGGAGGCAATGCAGACAACCTGGCATTGAAAGAAAAGTGCTCATCTCACCCTGGGCAGGCTCCTTCATCCCATTTTGGAGCTTGATGCAGACATGTTCCAGCTGTATCTCTCTGTTAATTATGGAGGCAGACCAGGCAACAAATTCAGGTGTGGATCATACAGAAGCCTACTCTGAGCAGTGACCTCTGCTCCCTTGTAACAGTCACTGTAAGAATGATGGATGTCTGCTTCTGCTGTTCTGCCACCCCAAAAACAGCCTGAGAAATGGGAACCTTTGCTAGCAATTCCTGAACGTCCCCATGGTTATCCTCCACCATCTGACAAATCACCTTCTCCTTTTGCACTACTGGCCCAGCAGGAGTCTGTTTCTCATGCAAGACCCTACAAAGCTGCTGCCACATTATTTTATTATTGTTATTATTACTCCATTTTCTAAAAAGATTTTCCACTTCTTAGCACAAAATTCCTTTTAAAGAGAAATTGCAGTGACAACTTTCATGCAGGAAGCCCAGAGTCATGTTTATTGGGTACTGTTGCTCCCTCTTGGCTCGTGGGAAGTTGATTGTGGATTGATTGTTGGACCCAGAGCGCACTGCCCTGGTGGGGACAGCAGGGTCGTTTTCATTTGCTTTTATCTGCAGAGAAGAAAAAGACAATAGGATATAATCTTCCTAAAGAAAATCTCTGCCTTGCAATTTGTCACTCAGAGAGGTAATAATGGAGAAAGAGTGCTAGGAGCTAGGAAGAATGATTATTGCTTTCTCACTCTATTGCAGTTTTAACCTTTGGTCCTCTCTATTACCAAAGCTTTCTCCCTTACAACAGAGGTAAACAAATAGGATGCTGCACTTTTTGTTGCTGCTACCGATGCCCTGAATGAGGTTGACTGTGAGGTAGCTCTAAAGGAATGATCAATATAATGTGGAAATGCTACCTTCACCCTTCCAGCATTGCAGGTGTGTTCCTGTCCTTGTATTAGTTAGCAGTAAGAACAGACCCATTTCACGTGAGGCACAAACTTGGGCTTTACATCCTCCTATTTTAGACCAGTCAGCATCTGAGAGGGCTAATTTCAGACAAGGCTGTCATGAGCTAGGGGGGCTGCCACACTTTTGTTTCCCTGCAGTTTCAGAGAAGCACTAAGTAGCAAAAGTGACAGTTACCTTCAAGAGCCAGAGGTGGGGAGGAGTGAGTTAGTTTGGTGTGCCAGGTGCTGCTGAGACCACGTCTGTATACGGTGCTCTCTTAACAGGAACAGGCTGACAGACCTGCAATAAAACACTTCAAATGTCTGGCTGGTATTTGTCTTTCTGTTGCTAACTGGACACAATGGAAATGTCAGTCCTGTGCTAGCCCATCTTTGTGCATTATGCATCCCAACACTTTCACCAAACCTCTCTCTGGAAAAGAGCTCCTACAGTGGGATTCAGCTGTTTGCTTCTCAGCTTTCCTCAGGGGCTGGGTAGCTCAGCCTGCTCAGCACTGCACCAAAGCAGTCATAAACCCAGTTTTTAAAAGAAGCAACTGATCATATTCCACTTCATTTCATTGATGCTTCTCTTCCTTGGACCAAAGAGATCTTGGAGCCACAAGCATAAATCTGATTGCTTCTGGGGATTTTTTTTAACCTTGGTTCAGCTACTTCAGGATATCCCAGGAGGGAACAGGTACAAAGAAAACACACTTGAGCTGCTCTCCTGAACAGCTGCCTCACTGCACGTTCAAGCCCTAAGCTTGTTGTTAAAGTGAGCACATTTCCCACTGATGCTCTTAATGCAGCTAAGAGAGGCTAATGAGCATCAGTGAAACAAAGTGAGTCCCGTCTTCTGTGGGTATCTACCATACACTACCCTAGCTGCTGGCTGCAGGAGGTTGAGCTAGCTGGAAAATGACTGTCTGAAGATATGCTGCACTTGATGCTTTGGTGAAGAGAAAACTCTCTCTGGCTTTAATGGGAAATGGAAAGCATCACCTTCACTGAAGTCTTACAATTATCAAATTCCTTACAGGTTTTAGTTTAGCTTTTATCATAACCTCCCTCTAACACAAGGCTTCAGCAGAAGGATCTGAAGGATCTGAAGTCACTAAAACTCAGCTCTGCTTGAGGAAGCACCTAATTATCAGTTAATAACTGTAACTTAAATGAAAAGGAATGCCTGAAGTTTCTGCTGGTCTCACATCAGCACAAATCTGTTCCCAACAACTACTTTTTACTACCCTTACCTGACACTCATTTTGCATTAAAACTCAAAGGGCTCAACACTGCATAACAAAGTGCTACAACAGTAAGCAGCCCTCAGGAGCAAAGTACCAAGCATCTTCAATGGCCAGAGGATGAGACTCACAGCCACATGGAACCTTTCACATGACACACTGCCCACTGAAGATGCATTCAAAGAGCTGTAATTGCTAAGAGGAGTGCTGCAAAGAGAAGCTATCTAGATTAAAACTGCAGGAGGAGTCTAGTACAGGAGAGCAGTTCCCCATTCACCCTGTGAGACCCTGTTAGCTGTAGCTGGCCAGAGAATTGCATGACCTTTGGAGCAGCTGGTTCGATCCAGGGACAGGTTCAGCGGAAAGGGAGGGTATTTTCCCCACACAGACTCACAGTTAGGACAATTGGCTCATTTTTCTGCTAGGTCTGAGAAGTCCAGGCACAGATTTACTATTTTTTTTGTGCCCTTCCCTTACCTTTTGCCTCTGAAGATGAAGCTTCCTTCACTTTGAAAAGGCTAATGGATGCAATTGTGTGGGCAGATTTCAACGAGGAATGTAGTTTCAAAACAAATAGAGAAGTAGAAACACCAGGGTGAGATGCTAAGGTCATGCAAGTGTCAGAGATGATGTTAAGGCTCTCTGGTCGTCAGTGCAATCACTGACAAAATGTAGCAATTAGCTAGATTACTCACCAGCTAAACTTCATCCACTTTCACTGTGAGTGGGACACGTTACTAAGGACCCAGGCTTAGCCTAGGAGCTGTGCAGACTGCCCTAAGAGCAGCTGATGATATTTTCCTGGAGGATCAAGAGCAAAGCAAAGGGAGTCCCTAGTTTCATCTCCTCCCACCTTGGCAGACTGATTAGTAAGGGAAATTACCATGGAATTCCCAGACCTCTCTTCCCAAGAGCTAGTTATCCTCATGTTGTACAAAGCATTACAGAGATGGATTAGTTTAATTAACCTTCTCCCGCTGCCTGACTCGTTTGTAGACATGAGGAGGGAATGGTGGACGGGAGACATATTTGCCTTCTCCTGCTGTGACATTGAAAGTTCCATCTTCATAAACCACTTTGCCTCTTGAAATTGTTGCAACTGGGACTCCATGGCAGACCATTCCCTCAAATATATTGAAGTTGTTGGCCTGGTGATGTGTCTCTGCAGATATTGTCCTGTGTTGACAAAACAAAACAACCCCCAGATTATGCAGCCCCTTGGATTTTACCCCATTATGAGGGTCTGAGACATTTATAAGGGAAGGCAAGTTTGGGAGCATTATTAAACCATGACATTGTAGAGCACATCATGGAACAACTGTAAAAATAGGAGAGAGCAATAACATTTCAGCAACTGCATTTCAGAAGACTGAAGGAGGAGTCAAAAGGACAGAACTCTGCAGCCTTGAAATGCAAAATTTTCCACTACAATTAATGGGGGGGGAGAAAAATCCCAGGTTGTGATATTTTATTTGGAGAACATGATTTCATTCTGCCTTGTCAAGCAACTGTCTGTGCACGATAAGGTCAGGAAAGGCTGTGATCTTTTAGCTAGAATGACTTGCAGTTCCAGGCTTGAACAGGCTGCAGTGTTTCACACTCCTAACACAAAGACCATCCTGCTAGAAAGTCAGTATATGGTAATAAAGTCTGGTAACTCTTGATGGGAGCTGGGCTGAGCAAGTGACTGACAGTCCCAGTAGCTGGATGTCACTAAATAATAACGGCAACATCACACTTCTACAGACATTTCCAAGTTCTCCAAATCCAGCTGGCTCCACTGAAGGCAGAGCCAGTGCTAGAGCTGACACCAGCACCTGGAAGCGCAGGCTATGTGTGCTTCCTTTATTAACTATTTCCCCTCCTGAGCTACTTACTGCCTATTGTATTTAAATATGTTACAAGGCTGTGCTGCCATTCAACCAGATCTGGACAGGCTGAGAGCTGGGTGAAGGCAAACCTCATGAAGATCAACAAGGACAAGCAGAGAATCGTGCATCTGGGGAGGAAAAACACCAGGAACCAGGACAGACTAGGGGTTGTCCTGCTGGAAGGCAGCTCCACGGAGAAAGACCTTGGAGTCCTGGTGGACAGTAAGGTATCTATGGGACAGCAATGTGCCCTTGTGGCCAAGAGGGCCAATGGGTGCCTGGGAGAAGAGACCAACCCTCACCTGTCTACAACCTCCCTTCAGGTAGTTGTAGAGAGCAAGAAGGTCTCCCCTGAGCCTCCTCTTCTCCAGGCTAAGCAACCCCAGCTCCCTCAGCCTCTCCTCATAAGGCTGGTGTTCCAAACCCCTCCTCAGCTTTGTTGCAAGAGGCAGGAAGGTAATGTTTGGGAACTACAGTTCAGAATGACTTACCTGAGGGATGGGCTATTGAAGTACACAAAATCATATCCCCCAAAATCATTTTTAAGATGGGTAGGAAACAACACCAATACCAACATTATTTTTGTGATTATGCTAAGTAGTTTGTCAATAATATTGTTGGTCTGGTCCTATCAATCACCCCAAGCTAAGGGAGAAGTGAAAGCAGTCCCTGTGCATCATGAGCAGGAGGGAAACAGTAATGAGAAACTGAGCTTGCGTAAATGAACGATTGGATAGGAAAATACAAACTGACTGAAGAAAATCTGGAAGTGATTAGGAGGGAGAAAGAAGGCAGGGTTGTGCAAGGAGAAAATAAGAAAGGTTTCAAATTTGTACTGCCATTTCTAAGCTTCAGTCCTCTAAAGAGGGCAGCTGACACTTTTCAAGCCAGCAAGTTACCAGGGAAACGAACCTCATGCTATCTCAGAGAGGCTTATTTTGTTGCAGTTCACAGAACCAGAGGCACTGAGGTTGGAAAGCATCACTGGGGATCATTTATTCCCAGCTCTCTGCTCTGATCAGGGTCAGACAAAGCAGGTTGCTCAGGGCTGTGTCCAGCTGGGTTCTATGCAGCTCCAAAGATGGAGATTCCACAATCTCTTTGGGCAACCTGTGTCAGTGTTTGATCTCCCTCCTAGCAAAACAGATTTATTTCTTGTACTTAAATGAGATTTCCTGCATTTCAGTTTGTGCCTGCTGTTTCTTTCTTGGTGTCCCCTCAACCTGAGAAAACAGGCCTTTGACAGGCACTCTCCTTGGAGTGAACTAGTGTATGCTCCTGCATGCACACACTTGCAGTTGTACAGAAGGCTGTGGGGCTGTTGACAATGCCAGCACATGCTTGTCCTGTGCACACTTATTTGTGTGCCACATTATTTCATTTTGCCCTATTGTGTCTAGATGCAGTTAACCATGTACTCAGCATTCAAAATTAGGCTCATTCATCAAAAGAGCAAGGCAGTTGCAGCATTAATCATTCTAATCATTTGCCTACATCTTACTTTCTTCCTCTCCCATGTTCTGAAAAATTGCAGGCAGTTGCTTGACAAAGAGCACTTAAATGTTGTAACTTAAGCCTCTGAGGCTGAAGACCTGCCTACAGATGAGACAGACCTAGGCTGCAGATTTTGCTTCTGACAAATAAAGAGCTTCATCCATGAATATGTCTGCATGCAAACAAAAGGACTGAGGGAACACGTGCCAGCAGACAGGGACGCTGACTTCTGGCTGATGTACATCCAGTGAGTGTTTCTCCTAAAATACATAAAGTGCACAGGAAACAGGGCTGGAAACTGTCCTGCCCAGTCATGTGAGAGCAGGTAGATCACAGAGAAGCCTTCCTTTCCTCTCTCTGCTCCTCAGGACTTCTGCATTCCCTGCCCAGCAGGGACTGCTCTCCAGCAGCTATGCACTTGGGACTGCACCCACCACTGCTGTGCTCAAGGATGAGCCCAGCTCCATCAGCGTACATAAGCCTGATGTTGGGCCTGCCAAAGAGGGTCACTCCAGCAGAATCCAAAAGGGATGAGGTGAGAGACTGCTACCTGCACAGCCAGCTCTGCCCCTGCATTCAAAAAGCAGCTAACTTTCAGGCTCTATTTGGTGTGTGGAAAAAAAATGGTGGCTGAGGCTTCAGAGACTGCATGCTGACATAATGAAGTAGCCCCACTTAGAAAGTTAAGGTTTTTTATCCCTAGAGGTGTTTGATCTTACCTTGAGGGTCTGATTCAGGGCTTATATGCAAAGCTCTGACAGGCTACAGTGAGTTTATTGAGCCCTACCATCTGCCAGGAGCTGAATGTCTCTTAGGAGACCTTTAGCACCTCATGCCCTATTTCACAGGGGATGCTCAGCTCTTTCCATGGCACTGCAGTATTTAGATTCCTTGACAAGCACTTCTGAAACAAGCCCTAGAGATTTTGCATTCTTGCTTGCTTTCAAATAGCTGAAGGCATCAGCTGTAGAGGACACTGACTTGCTGACAGGTGACATTCCCTTTCCCCTTGCTTACTCTGCCCTCTCCTTCCGATGCAGCTGCTTTTGTTTCACGGACATGGAGCAGTTGTGTTATTTGTGTGCAGCTGCAAGGAGTCAGTGAACACTTGGATCAAAGCACAGGTTAAAGTCAGACAGTACAGTGAGCACATCTTTGCTGCCTACGTGTGTTCTCCCAAGTTCTCACTCCACAGCTCTGTGTGCACAGGCTGTGCTTGGGACGCTGAGGGTGTTGAGGTCTGCAAGATGATGTTTGGTAGCACATGGCTGCAACAGACTAACAGTCTCTGTGGTATTTTTGTGTTCTTTAATCAGTATGCAGCGAGTATAGGGAAGCTAAGAAGCAGTCCTAAACTGGCAGAACTCATCACCCATCTTTCCTGTTACAGTTTCTAGCTAATTTATGCATTTAATGTGTCTCTTCCCAACAGTGCTTGCTTTCATGCAGACCTGCTACAACCAGTATGTAGCAGTTGTTAAAAACAGGAGCAAGTCTAAGTGTTTATGTAAGGTTTCCTGCAGAAACTACCAGAAGAATGCTACACAAACAGGCCAAAGAAGCTGACTGAGTGGTGCTTAGTTAATGTGAATGGGAAACCTCAACCCACCACACTGCCCCATAGAAGCAAAGTCTCAGCTGAAGTGGCAGAGTGCTGGAAGTGGAACCTTGGGATTGCAATTGCTCCCAGCTTGCAGAGCTGAACTGATTAGGGTTTTGCAACCTAGAAAGAGAAAATCCTGAATGCCCAGATAGCAGTGCTGCTGTGCAGTAATGTGGAGGGAAATGCAGACAGTTTTGTAGGTACATAAGTTTTTATGGCTTGAAGAACTTCATTACCTTTCAGAATGACTTCAGAAGCTTCCCTATGAACTTCCTTTGACGCCTGTTGTAATACCACTGCTGTCACCGACAGCAATTGTCTAGCTTAAGCAATGCTTAAGCAACTGTCTAGCTCTTTGGGCTAGTGTCAAACAGTATGCTAAGGCTACAGCCACACAGCATCACATCAGAACAGGAAAACCACATGTTTTTTCTCTTATATGATTCAGGTTTACAAGCAAGAAGAAAACTCTCATGTTCAAAAGAGGAAGGACAGCAAGAAAGAGGAACGGGTGTGTCCCTCCCCAGAGTCACCAAAGCACATGAAGCTGCACCTTGCCTGGTATCTGCAGTGGGTGAAATACATTAGCTAGGTCCCTCCTATCCACTGGACTGTTTGTGCCCCCTTCAGGATTTGCAGCGAAATGAGCAGAGAAGCGCCAGTGAGAGGCACTCTTACTCAACTCGTTCGCACTGCTGGATCTGCAGGGAGACTTGCTCCCAGCAGAGCCGAAGGGATAAACAATGCAAACAATACCAGACGAGGGGAAAAAAGTATTGGCTGACCATAAAATCAGGCTGCTCAGTAAGAAAACACGGGTTAGTGTTTGAAAAAAATACTCTAGGTAAAAGTAGACCTTCCCAGCTGCAGTGGGCAATGAGAGCCTTCAGGAGAGAATGAAAGGAGGCAGTGTTGGGGAGGCAAAAAAAGATAATTAACTACAGGAGCTGACAAAGCACCTTGAGAACAATGTCAGAACTCTGCTGTCCTGCTAATTTTTCCCCCCAGGAAGAGTCCAGAAGTAAGCTCAGAAAAGAATCCTTCAGGTCTCTCTCTCGTTTTTTGCTTTTGTCCTGAAATAGCTCATTGCTGGATCTCAAAATATGCTTACTCCACATGCCAGCAGGCACAGTGCACAGGAAAATCTCTCTGACCCAGCACTGGGCAGGCCTCTGTGTTTATTGAGGCTGACACTCCTGAAACTCCTGCTGGTGCAGCCAGTTTTGCTTGGTGTTTGGGGCTTTTTTTTGGTGGGACTTCTGAATATCAACCTCTGTGGCCTGAATCTTTGCAGCTTAAAACACAGAATGCTTTTCCTCTCCCTCTCATATGTTTCCTCTACGGTGAGGTCAATCTTCAGGCTTTAGAAACTCCTCATATCATGATAACCTTGAGGAAAGCTGGCCATAATGTCCATAAGAAAGACAAAAAGGCAAGCATGCCCAGCTCCCCAGGAAGTTTACCTAGGTTGCTGTCTTCTAGAGATACTGACTCCTTGGATCACACTGATGAACACATTTCAAGGAGAGTCAATGTGTGCCTTTAGCAGTTGTGTGCCCACGCTGCTCACTAGAGCTGAGTCAAAGACAAAGGCACCAGCCAAGCACACCCCCTGACCTGCTGCTGCTGCTCTGTGTGGAGCTGGATGTGGTCAGATGTAAGACTCAGCTGTTAAAGGTGCCTGCAGATTTAACCTAATCTGCTCAGCACTTGGATGGTGGAGATGCACTTGCACAGCTCATAGGCATCTCAGCTGAGAAATCCAGCTCCCCGGGTGGGCTGGCTCTGTGACAGCCACCTGCCAGACCATTTCCTGGCAGAAGAGCCAGAGCCCAGATACAATGCTTGAGATATTTATAGTGGCTTGAGTGTGGAGCAGGCTGCTGCTGTGAATATAGCTGAATACAGCAATCAGCTGCAATGCACAGCACGCTGCATGAGTTGAGGCTCCTGGAAAGACTCTATGCCCTGTGCAGCAATATGTGCCATGGAGTCAAGTCTCACAGGGTGAGACATCAGCACACCTTTTGTGCATCTGCTGGTGTGCTAAGCTCTATTCCAGCAGCCTTACTGCACACAAAATCAGAAAACTCCTTACATTAAAGCAGAGACATGCACAGCTTGAGTTTCAGAAGCTCACTCCTGGCTCTACCACTACTGCTGCCTCTATCAGCTAGGGAGAAGTTATCAGGAGGGCAAGATCTCATACTTTCAGCACCCACCCTTCAACCTTCAAATATGTTTGAAGTAGCTGTCAGTTCAAAACACAGGTTTGCAATAGGTCACCCTGGAGGAACAGAGGCTCCTCTCCCTGCTCTTTGTAGTGAGAGGAAGCACAGTCCAGCACTTAGAAGAGTTACTCTAAGACCCCAAAGTGATTGGTTTTACTCTTAGGATACCAAGCCCTCATGGACAGACCTTGTTACTTTTGTACTTGGTCAACAATCAAGGAGAAATTTTTTAACTCCAACTAGGGAGCAAAGATCTCTGCTTCCACTATTGCAGGAGACAAAGAACCTGCAAATAAATAACATGAAGTGCTGCTGAAAAACACCAACACCTCACCCCAAAGCCTTACTGCTGAACAGGGGCTTTGAGAAAACTTTTCCTGCAGAGAGGCTGGATGGAAGGAAAGCACTACCCATGCATACCTTGTAGCTTTGGGATCCCAAATGACGATGTCAGCATCGGAACCCACAGCAATTCTCCCCTTCTTCGGGTAAAGGTTAAAGACTTTCGCTGCATTCGTGCTGGTAACAGCTACAAATCTGTTTTCATCCATTTTCCCACTGTGCTGCAGAGGAGGACACAGCAGAGAGGCATGACTTTTTCAAACAAGGAATGAAAAAGTTTGTGTTGCTGAAGAGGCTAAGATGAGCGACAGCTCTGCCACCATCCCATCAGTACTTCTCAGATGGCACACTGAAGAGTTTAAAGGCAATAAAAATCACTGTTTGTCTCAGATGCACTCACTGCAATGCACACTCACTGCAATGCACACTCACTGCAATGCACACTCACTGAACATGGCAACTGCATCTCCCTTGAACTCCCAGCAAAAAGGGCTTTGCACCTGTAGTTGTGCTTAGCAGCTTCCTCTGGAGGCATGGCACCTCCCAAGCAGCTAGGTTTTAGGAAATGGTGAGAGGGTGTTAAGAAGAGCCTCGAACATGACAAAGGAGAGGCGAGGCATAATGCACAGTACAGCAAAAGTAATCTGCAAATCTCTTCAGCAATAACTCAGAGGATCTGCAGCCTCTGGACCTTACTGAGCGATTGTAGCAGTTGGTTATAGCACTCAAGCAGCAGATCCTTCATCAGATTTCTTCTCTTTCCCCCTCATCACACTACCCCACATCCAAAAAGCTGACCACAAGCTTTCATATTTATATTCTACGAGAGCCTGAAGGGCATTGTCTGAGAAGCACAGAGCTTTCTTGTACTGGCACTATCTGAAGTCAGTGGGAGTGAAACTTGAAGGTGTTCATCTCATTATAGCACAGGACTGAGCCATACACTGGTGAAGGATTCCTTATCTCTAGCTTGATTCCTCTGGCTGAAAACACAAATTAGAAGTTGATAGACACATACACAGTGCAGAACCTCCTCCAGCAGCTGAGCTTGAGAGGGATTAAGGAGGACAAAATACAGAACTGAACAAATCAAAACTGTGGGCACCTCTTTTCTTTTACTTTCCTTTAATCTGCAAACAAATGCACTGTGCACTACCACTGAAACACCAGCAGTCCTGTGCTGCTCAACTATGAAATGATTCTCTAGTGCTGTATTTCTGCCTCCCAGGACCCTGAAGTGAGAGGCAGGAAGAACCCTGGTATGGTGTTTGATCAAAGGAGTTATCCCATAATAAATAAACTTGATGACACTGGAGCACTGAAAAATGCTGAGAGATTATATTTTGTTGTACCAGCTCGTGACCTCAGCGTTCAGACCTCCTGAGCTACTTACAACGCCTTTTTCCCAGATGACTGACATCCTGTCTTCCACACCGTTCACTCCATTAGGGATTTTGGTGAAGTCATCCTTCCCCAGAGCTTTCTGGCATATGTCAAATGTGCAGTTGTCAGTCCCTGTCACAGAGAGGTCATCACTATAGGGGAACAACATTAATTATGGATTAGAGCATACGCCAGACAGTGCCACAGAGGAAAATCAGTTCCAAAGCCAGGTAGATTCACCCAGCCATCCTTTAGGGAACCACCAGTATGCCCCATCAGCTTGCCTTGCTCCCCTGTGAAGTAGTTTCCAATTCAGAATGCCCTTAAGAGAAACCAAGCACCAAAAATAACACTTTTGCTTTCGATATGTCAAAGGTATCCAACAAACAGAGGACTGTCCCTCTTTGCCCAGAGGAAGGGATTTGGTTTCATGCTACCTTAGGGCAATTTCAGGCTGTGTCACTCCATACACCCTGTGAAATGACTAAGCATATGCACAAGCATCAGCCAGCGTTCAGGCATGGTTATATTCACAGACTCTTTGGTCAAATTCAGCTCTCCTCTGGAGTTAAGCTTCATTGGTAATGAAACACAAGCAAACCATCATGTTGTTAACTGCAGGTAACTGAAGGATAGAGTCATCGAATCACAGAATGGCTTAGGCTGAAAGGGACCTCAGAGATCATCTACTCCAACCTGCCTGCCATGCAGGGATGCCTCTCTTCTAGACTTGGCTGATCAGGGCCTCATCTCACCCAGCCTTGAACACCCCCAGGGAGGAGGCAGCCACAGCCTCCCTGGGCAATCTATTCCAGATACTTTCGTTCCTACTTCCTTCTGAAGATGATGTTATGAAGTGGACAACTTTTGTCCACCTTTTGAAGACAGCAGGCTTACTTTTTCTGCAGCATCCAAATTTCAAGTGAAAAAGGTAGCTGACAATGAAAGCCAGAGCCCTTAGCTGTGACTCTGCTTTTCACATGCTTCCCACTGACTTACTGCTCCCCTGGTCACGTTTCAGTTTCAGCTGCAGTATTAGCAAGGCATGTCTTACTGGTTAAAATCAAATGGGAACAAAAGGCCACAAGAGTGCAGAGAAACAAAAGCTGAACACTGCCTAATTTCTGTAACACAAAGCATTTATGGTTTCACCTTCCAGTTCTCCTTCCTGATGTCACATTCTGCCCTCAGAAATCCCTGGGATGTCAACCTGTTATTACATACTCCAGAATGCTCTTTCTGTTGATCAACTGCTTACTTGGCCAGTAAGTCCATGAGGAAGCCAGGTGTAGATGGATCTGGTCTGAGTGGAGGTCCCATGACATGTGCTGCAGCATGAGCCCAGTCTTGATTCCAGTAGTTGGTGCCATCGGTGCCCAGGCTAGCAGCAATAGGCTCGCCATAAACCACCTTCCCTGGGAAAAGTGAAGCAAGAGTATCCTCAGCAAACAACACAAAAATGGATAGCTTGCATTTTTCTCCATGTTCTGCATCTCTTTGTAGGCAGTGGGCTTAAATCTGAGTTTGTAAAATGAAAAATAACATCTGGAAGGGGCTAACAAACCGAGCTGGAACACAGCCTCTCTGCTCTGAATATTCTGCTGCCGATCTCGCAGTGTATTTCTTCACAAGAACACTGCTTGGGCAGGTTTTTCTGATTAACTTGTTGACAGATCTATTACAATGGGTTGACACATTGTTCACCAGCCCTGTGATTGAGAGTTCAAAAGCAACACAGGCCTCAGCTGCATTACCTGTGTTCAGGATCCCTATATTTCTTGGGAGGACCTCCTTGGTGCTCTGAAATGATTGACTGTAACAGTGTATGCTGATATACACAGCAGACAACCTTAGCAGGGTGGTGTCTTTAGCTGTCAGGCTAGAATTGTCCAGGAAGAATAATCCTGCACCAGATATAAATTTAAAGAGTGTAAAAACATTTCCCAGATTGAAAACAAAATTGAAAGATTTCAAAAGTTATTTCCCAAGTGTTTAGTTCTTTGCTGCACAGTATTCAAGATGCCTCAGAAAGCACCCACTCAGGCCAGCTGCTAGCCTCTGAATAGACCTAATATACATTAACTGTGTTTCCCCCCCTAGGAAATGTGGGTTTGAAATTCATCTGACCAAGATAGGAGATGAAAGAAGACGTTTTCCTCCTGAGGAGGTGGTTCAGTGACCTTGCAGCTCCTGTAGGCCACAGGTGGAAAACAACAAAGGAAACCTTTCCAGATTCCTCTCCAGCCATTGGACTCTGGCAGCTGTGGGAGCTGCTGGGTCAGAACTGTTACACCAGCAGAGGCAGGCAGGGAGGAGCTCAGCGCTTCTCAGCATACATTTCCCATTCCCTAACCACTGTGTGCTAAACTTGGGCAAAGGCCTCACACCGTCTACACCTCATAGTTCTACAGCTATTTCTACCAGGGGTTAAGACCAAGACCTGCTCTGACATTACTGTGCTGTACATTTACTGCAGCTACTACACAGCATAATTGCTCCCACAAGCTAAAGCCTCTCTCTTAGCATTGTTAATTTACTCTAATCACCTCAGGTATGCTCTGGCGTGCCGAATGTGCATCTTTTATGTTGACACTTTGCCTTGCAGCACTTCAAGCCCCCAGTCCCACTTATCTGCTGATTTTCACCTGGACTTAAAGGCAGACCAGACCAACACTACTTTTTGGACTTGAAATCATTACTTAGGCAGATCTCTATTAGGTTTTGCATCTTGTTTTCAAACTTCAAAAGCCCTGACTAGGAGGCCACCCATGGAAGTGCTGTAACCACTCGTGAGTGAGGTTTGAGTCAGGTGTGTGCGTCCCAAATTCAGAGCTGCTGCACGAGGCAGGGGCAACCTTCCCCTTCCTTAGGCAACACCAAAGCCAGTGTTTGAGGGCAGGATGCCACAAACCTAGATATGTGCAGAAAAGGTTCTGCATGTATAACCAATCTGCTGTATTTACCTGGGAGGCTTTTGACAGATGTTTTGATGGACAAAGTCAGTACAAAAGTGAGAGCAGGGGGATGTGTGCTGGAGTGTGTGTCTGCCATATGCCAAGCTGAGGAAACAAAATAAACCTGAGCTACAAACCATGAGGACAAAGCTATCAACTACAAAAGGCAAATGTTTAGTTTCTGTACACAATTTTCTTAGTTTCACAACATAAAACTGAAGTCTCCAAGCTCAGGGTCATATATTCTGAGTTGATTTTAGCTCACATAGCACAGCCAAGGATGGCATTTCTGCAGTCAGAATTTGACCTGAGCAGCTCTCCTTGTTCCCTTGAGGGGGAAGGAGGACAAGCCATTACCTCAAGTGATTTTGATTCGGAACACTGCAGCTTCAACAGACTACAGCTGAATGCTTCTGCTGACTGAGCAATTTCTTGCCTTTCATTCAGTCAGGCTGAAGGATCCAATCGGATCAAGACAATGCTTTACTTTGAATAACAAGGATATTCTGCATTAAGGTTTTTCTAGCTTGATTAGTTTCTGCCCATAGAGGGGAAAAAAGGTAATACTGTGGTAATAAACCAGGTCTTTCCATTTGCTCTGTAGGCCTACATTCAATAAAAACACTAAGCAGAAAGTGCTCTGCTGTTTGGTGTCTCTGACATCTCTGTTCTGATGGGAAATAGCTGTAGATTTGGTGTCTTCTTCATCAGATGCCCAAACTGCCTGGCAAGGAACTATTTTCACATGAATTACTTTATAACAAAGAAGAACAGACTATTGCAATTTATTTTACTCTCTCTCAGAACTCAGAGAGTTATAACCCTGAGAAACATCAGCCAACACAAGCTTCAAAAACTTGTGTGTTTATTCTAGTAAGAAGCTCTTATGATAAGGTCGTATAGGGCAAAGATAGTGACCAGCTCTGATCTGAAAGAGGCAGAGCTGAAAGGCAAGGCTTCCTGCTGCAGCCATAGCATTGCATCAGTTCAGCTACAATTCTGGTGTTACACTGTCACCCAGGAAATAGATTATGCTCACTGAAGATCAGGCTGCCCCCTTCTGAGGTCAGTGGGGGAATAAGAAAGAACATCACTCTGCCTCTGACACGGGCTGCAATGAATACATACTTCATACTAAGTTCTTAGAAAGAAGCATGAAAAAATTCACAGTTGTACATAGCAGGAAGCCAACATCAAGAGATGGAGAAATAATCTTGAAAAGATAAATAAATTGCATTGCAGTGAAGATTTCAAATGCTTGAGAGCCTCTGGCCTTTGAGAGTTCACACAGTTTGCACACTAGAGTCATTTTAACCTGTCCAAGTTGAGTATCTTTCAGTAAACTCTTTGGGGTTTATTTATCAAACCCATGCAATACTCTGAGAATTATCTTCTGGAACTACCTGGGGTCTCATTAAAAGCTGTGATTGTTGCAACTATCTTTGTGGTACACTAGCTACCTTTCAATATTACTTAATCAATCCTAGGTTTCTGTCTCCTTTGACACTCTACTTCCATGCAAATAGAAATGAATTATGAAAAGCAGTTGCACAAAGGCAAGCACTGATGATTTTGATTGCATCAGCCCAGGGAGCTCTAAAATCCAATTTGCACCACTGTAAGCACAAATTGTACCAATTTCTTCTCTCTACCCATGCAAGAAGCTTATAGATCAGAATTCAGTTACCAAACTGGTACTGCAGCCTCGCCTTACAACAGATGCCTAAGAATATTTGACAGCATTTATGATCAGAGAAGACTTTTTTACTTGAATAACGTGTTACAACACGCCAGCTCCTGCCTTAGCTCTTCTCTGCTCACAGCCACTCTCTCACCTTTAATCTGGGCAGTTCACTGTTGTCACACGGGCTGCGGTTAACGCCGACCCCACTGATGAGAGCATCCACGTTAGCAGCAGCACTGCCACCTTGTGGACACACCTAGCATAGCACAATACCAAACGCGCTGGTGAAAAACACTCTGATCTCAGACTCCTTTATGAACTTGAATTACTGATAGGCCTTACTAGAAGTCATCATCAATACATATTCCACATCAACACATCCACCTATATTAGCACAATGATATCGTGCTGGGTTTGATTAGACTTTTGTCAAGCTCTCATGCTCTTTTTGATATTAATAATCTGTGTTCCCTAAGCATTATCTAAAGCACAGAAATAAGGAAACTGAGGTCTGTGTGCAATTCGTGTCAGGTCAGAAGAACATAAGCCCAGATGTAAAAATATAATTAGGACAATATTCCATAAAGTCTTAGGCCTTCCAAATCACAGGCTTCTGTCCTGCTTCTTTTACCCATATAGTGTATCCTCAGCACTGTGGTTCCACACACTGCTCTGGATGAACTTACAGGTAAGGAGGCAAAATATCCTGAACCCCTGCAGCCTTCAAACTGCTTCTAGCCAACCCAACAGATGTCCAAGAGGCTCTTCCTGGTGAGGAAGAAGTGTCAGAGATAACATGTGATAAACTGACTGTAGCTCCCATTCCTATCTCCCTGAGCTGCTCAGGGAGAGGAGGCAGAAGAATTGAGAGCAGAATTGAGCCCAGGAGGCAGGGAGGGGCAGGGGGAAAGGTTCTATTTCTAAGATTTGGTTCTATTTCTCATTATCTTACTCTAATTTAATTGGTAACAAAGGTTTTTTTGGTGGTGGTGTTTTCTTTCCTGAGCTGAGCCCATTTTTTGCCCGTGACAAAAGCCAGTGAGTGAGCCCTCCCTGTCCTTGTCTCAACCCACAAGCCTTCTGTTGCAGCCAGGGTGAGAAGTGGCTGCATGGTGTTTTTTCCATCTGGGTCTAAGACACAACAGTGTGCAGTGATAGGAGTCCTGGCCACGCCATGGCACTGTCTGCACACACATGTTGTGGTCTCCATTGCAGAACTTGTCCAAAGAGCTGGTAAAGACTTGCAGACCCCTACTCAAGGAACAGGATAGCAGAGCACTTACTGTCTTGTATTGATCACATCATTTTCAGTTCAGTAATGATGTCTTGGCCATTATTTTGATCTTGGAGGTATGGAATAAAGGAGGAAAAAATATTGCTCTGGGGATAAGGGGAAGTTCCCAGCACTTCTGGGACCCCATAACACAACTTAGACATCCCCCTCCAAGAAATTCACCCATGGGTTATGACACCCATGGCAAGTAAGGCCACTGATGCTGTTTAGTTTTCCACAACCCTTGCTCCAGTGCCACTGTCCAAGCACAGAAGAGTTGGGACTTTTACCTTCTCTCCGTGCGTTGCTTATCACCCTTGCTGCAGACTTGCTCATGACGTGGACCACATAGAGGGGGCAGTTGACAGCATGTGCTATGGTAACTGCTCTTTGGGTAGCTTCAGCTTCCACTTCTTCAGGACGACACATCTCATGCCCCTCAGGGCCGGTAATTCCCATTGCCAGCATCTTCTTTGCACCCTGAACACCACGCAGAAACATGTAAGAGTCAGTTAAAGTGCACCTGTGGTGTGGTGAGCACACTGCCAGTCAAATGTATGCTGAACCAGCCACTGCAGTGAGCTTGAGAATGAAAAACCAAGACAACTGTGGTTCTTCTCAAGAGAAGTCATTGGTTATTCAGCAGAAGTTATTTGATAAACACAGGTCTCAGAACACCTAAGTGACTTCAGAGAAGACCAAGGTTTTAAGAGGCATAAGATTTTGTCCCTAGTATATTTCAGGAACTTATGCTTGTGGATGTGAGATTACTTAGCAAGAATGTCATTTCTGTTATGGTACCTGGGGCAGAGTCAAAGTATTAGTGACTAGACCAGTGAAAGAAACTCAGGGCCAGCTTACACTGCCAGTGCCTCCACACAGCACGAGGATGGCAGTGTGAAGTGAGGCTAACTATGCACAGAGATACTAAGATTCTGTGCCCAGCCAGCAAAGCTTTCTCTGCACTTCTGTATTTGCTCCTGCCAGATGACTCAAGCATGTTTGGAGAGACCCAGGGTTATCACACACCTGATGTCTAAATACTTACCCGAGTGCTGCCCCTATGACTTGGTCAATAGTCAGGCTTGGATTGCTGCTTTCTTTGTCAGACAAACATACACATCACATTGCCAGTATAGACGTTACACTGCAGCTATAGCTGGCATTAGAGCAGGGTCCTGTGCCTCCTGTCTACACTGTTAACTCAGGACTCCAGGTTACAATTTCTTAGCCCATCATAAGCATCCTTTAGGATTTTGGACAAGCTGTTTGTTTTCAGTTCCCTGGAAGCAAAACAGGGTAGCAAAGCCTTTCCTTGTGGCACTAACACATCTATGGAGTGCTTAGGCAAGAGGGGCATTCATATTCCTGGCTCCAATGGGCAAAATGTCAAATGCCTACCTGTGCAATCAGCTCCCCGTTCTCTGCATGCACTTGAGCAATCGCTCCAAGCTCCTTACAGCAGGAAAAGGCTGCGTACAGCTCCTCGTCATTGACCATGTACACATCTTTATAGGCCATAAACATCTTGAAGGAGTTGACACCTTTGTTTTGAACAAGGCTTTTCATTTCTTCCTTCACCTGAAAGACAAGCAGGAATTTTCCAAACAGCAATACTGGTTTTTACCTGCTGATGTCTTTGTATGAAGAAATTGCAGATACGCAGGCTGAGCCTCTACACATCCATCACATGTATTTTCTAACCACACAGCCCAAGTCACATAAGGAAAGACAGATTTATACTGGTTTTTTCTTGCCTCAAATTGATTTTCAAAGTGTATAGACCACTTCCACTGCAGTGCAGACACTGGAGACACAGGCAGATTGCAAGAAGGGAACACATTTTGCAGAAGAGAGCCAAACGTAATTTTGTTTCAGATAAACCTCCTGCTACTGAAGGTACCCAGTCCAAGGCTACAATCAATGCATCCAACCCATACAGGATGAAGATTTAATGCAAAATTGATTCTCAAAATTGGACTGCAACAGGCTCCAGGATGTGGCAAATAAGAGTGAGAGAAAAGATCTCATCTCCTGGAGCTTCTCTTGACTCTGCACAACACACAAACCTTTGAAGTATTTTGTTGTCAAACAAGAGGGCTCCCAAACTCCAGGTGCAAGACTCCTTCTTGTTTCTGGAATCCTCCACAGGATTTCACATGGCTGCTAGGTTCTGTGAAGCCCAGCAAAACATTATGTCCCAAAGAAAGAGGCAGATTTTAGCCCAAAGGTTTCTTGTAAAGCTGGAAAGCAGGAACTATTCACTCTCTGGGTGGTAACAGATAGAGGGTAAAGGACTTTCCTCCCTTCCCTTTTGGTGACAGTAACTGGTGTGCATCTGTAACACTATTCCCATTCCCATGGGAAGAAAATCCTTTTGAAAAGGCAAACTTTCTTTTTCATCTTCTGTCTAACAACGTGGTTGGGTCTGCTCAACAAAGGTGAGAGACTGATTTCAAACTCCAGGAAATTTTCTGAAGGAGGAATGGCAGCACATCTTGAGCAGGAATTACCAGGCAAAAACATGATGGGAAGGCCCTAATCTGACAAAAACACAGAGGCACATCATTTCTTTCCTTCCTCACTAGTTACTGTGACTAAGGGAAGGCATTGTAAGGAATGTGTGCTTCTAATCAACCTGAGGAGATGGTAGCTTATTAGCAGGGCATGACATCTCTGTCTTCTTTACCCAGGTCTCTTACAGCTAGAAAAACACCAGACCTTTCTGTTTCTTTAAACCCTGGCCTTTAAAAACACAGTCAACCTCTCAACATAAACCAGAAGGTTTCATTGATTTACACCTCCCTACTCTTATTGTTGGGTCTTTTTTCAGCACAATTCCACTGTTCTCTGTTAGGGCTGTTTCAAATGTGCATTCCTCAGTCTTCACTGGGGAATTTGTTTTATGCCTTTGCTTTGAGCTAGAAGTCACAGCCAGCCTGTTTAGTGCTTAGTGCACGGAATACAAAGACGGGGTGTGTGCAAAGCGAGGGCTTTGGTTTCTCTGTTTTAAAAGTTAAAAACTACAGGATGTACTCACATTTAAAAGTGGAATTTACTTAACATATGTCTGTAGTGATGCATGTTCTCTGAGGAGCCAAAGGTTTGGAAAGCAAGGGTTAGGTTCAGGTAGATGTCAAGCACCTGAAAAGTTGATTTATTAGGTAAAGCTCTCAGGCTATCAGCAAACATTCACACAGCAAGGATGATCCTCCCATGTGTAAAAGTTCCTAGCTTTCAGGAGATAACTCTGCAGTCACCCAGCAATAAAACTCTTCCTTTACAAATAAAGTACCACAGAGGTTTTTGCCCACCCTTAATAAAAAATGAAACAACAGCCAGACTCCAGAGAGCATTTGGAGTGTTCAGACAGGAATAGGCAAAATGCATGCAAACATCTCCTGTCCCCTCTGACCTGCCTGGCCTTGGTCTTCCTTCTCCCTTAACCTTGTGCAGTGTTATCCAGAGATACAGGTTACCTGAAGACTTCATTTGTTCCATATACATGGACTTCAGCTAGATTACACAAAGGATTGAGTTAATACACACACCCTCTCAGCCATAAACCACAGACACTTTCAAATGTAGATTTGACACATAACATTTCTATTATATTACAGCAAGCTATATATAGCATGGGAACTAACTAAAAACAGGTGTGGTAGCTATTCATGGAACTGAAAATCAGCTGTTGTGTTTACCTGGTTGCTCCACCATGTAACTGCCACATGCAGTGCATAATCACAGCAGACTTTAGGGTCTGCCCAGCTTTTCCATGTATCAAAGGCTTCAATAAGGGAGCAGCCCTTCTGAGGGATGGCAAAGTCGATGATCATAGTGGTTCCTCCTGCTAGAGCAGCCTGAAAGGATAAGTCAATATTTAGCAATCACAAAGAATGCAAATTTCCTCCCACTCCCTCCAGTTCCCTGTGCAGCAATTAATCTAGGCACAGAAAAGCCAGAAGCCACTGAAGAGTCTCCTTGAGTCAGGCCTGAACTTGCAAAATGATTGAGGAGATTCATTTCACCTCCTTTGAGAAGGATGTTCTCAAACAGGTGTTCAGGGTATCCTCCTGGAAGCCATACTGGAACACATGGAGGACAGGGAGGTGGTTTGAGACAGCCAGCGTGGCTTCCCCAAGGGCAAGTCCTGCTTGGCCAGCCTAGTGGCTTTCTATGATGGTGTAGCTACATCAGTGGACAAGGGAAGACCCACAGATGTCATCCATCTGGACTTTAGACACAACATCCATCTCCCTAACCTGCAGAGATATGGATTGGATGGATGGACTGTCCAGTGGATGAAGAATTGGTTGGATGATCACATCTAAAGGGTGGTGGTCAATGGCTCATGTCCAGATAGAGACAGATGACAAATGGTGCCCCTCAAGGGTCTGCGTCGGCACCAGTGCTGTTCAATATCCTCATCACTGATACCAGCAGTGAGATTGAGAGCACCCTCAGCAAGTTTGCAGATGCCCCCAAGCTGAGTGGTGTGGTTGCTAAGTCTGAAGGATGGGATGGGTGCATCCAGAGAGACCTGGATGAATTAATAAAGACAAAACCAGAATTCAGTCTGGAAATCCAGTGTGGCAATCCCGAGCTCTTGGTTAGCAGCAAGAAGAGTTTTGTAGTGCTTTAAAATGATTTCTCTTATTGCCAGAGTATCATTTAGTAAAAGTCCCTAGCAGGTTTTTCAAAGGAACAAGCCTTTTACATCCTTCACAGAAGCCATTACAAGTAAAACCCCCAGACATCTTGCATTATGGATCTTAATAAGGATCAGAAATGGCTTTTGTTTACCACCAATTTTCAGTCTCCCTTACAGACAATTGAATTATCACCTTTTTCTTTTCCTCTGAAGGATCTTTGTTAGTCACTCTCAAACCAAATCCTCCACTAACAGAAACTGATCCAAGAGAGAAGTTCTTTTGCTGCAAGTGTTGCAATCTCCCAGCTTAGCCAGGGAAATCCTCTCTAATGCCCTGAACTGCACCCCTTGCACAGCAGGTACAACCGAGTCAGGTCAAAACACACAGAGCTCAGATTCATGCTCTGTTACCCCTCCTGTTCGGAGATCAATGGGTGCCTTCTCCTCACTTGCCAATCAGAACTGAAATACTCATGTGTCAGAACACATGAGTAAAAGAAACAAGCAAAGAAGGAAGTTTGGGGAGTGATGTAAACATTTGTGCATCTGTGATGCATTCAGGAAAACATTGCCTGCAAGAGAAGCTGTGCAAACTGTCAGCTGTTTTTAACAAGACAGATTGGCTTATTTGTTAAACACACACCAAGATGTGTGGTGCAGCAGACACGCTGGAGGGAAGGGAGGCCATCCGAGGCACCTCCACAGGACCAGGGAGGTGATTCTCCCCCTCTACTCCACACTGGTGAAACCCCACCTGGAGCACTGTGTCCAGTTCTGGAGCCCCTCTTACAGGAAGGATCTGGAGGTGCTGGAAGGTGTCCAGAGAAGGGCCACGAGGATGAGCAGAGGGCTGGAGCTGCTCTGCTATGAGGACAGACTGAGGGAGCTGGGGTTGTTCAGTCTGGAGAAGGCTCCAAGGAGACCTTCTTGTGGCCTTCCAGTATTTGAAGGGGGCTACAAGAAAGCTGGGGAGGGACTTTTTAGGGTGTCAGGAAGTGATAGAACTGGGGGAATGGAGCAAAACTACAAATGGGGAGATTCAGATTAGACGTTAGGAAGAAGTTGTTCCCCATGAGGGGGGTGAGAGACAGGAACAGATTGCCCAAGGAGGTGGTGGAAGCCTCATCCCTGGAGGTTTTCAAGGCCAGTCTCGATGTGGCCGTGAGCAACCTGCTGTAGTGTAAGGAGGGATTGGAACTGGATGATCCTTGAGGTCCCTTCCACCCTAGCAATTCTATGATTCTATGATTTAGAATAAAAGAACATTTGTAGAGTTGAGGGGGCAGGAGGGGGTAACAAAAACCCAACTAAATTAAAGCCATGGGTTCTACGACTCCATCCGGTCTCTTTCTTTCTCCTAATATCTTTTTACCCCTCTCTTGGCAAGGAGGAGCATTCTGTGCCTTTATTTATTCAGCTGGATAGGTAAACCTTGGCTAATCATTGTAGCATATTTTGCAATAGCTGGAGCCCAGCTCTGCCTCCCTGACTCTCTTGCCAACGTATTTGTCAGCTGCTGATTGTCAGCACACAGCTCTGAGCACCTGCCGTGCTTTGGCCTGGGTTAAGAAGGTCCACAATAGCTATTTTTTTTGACATCCAATCACTAAGCTGGATCTAGAATCTTCTTTTAGGCACCAAAGCGACTTTCAGGACATCCTGGTTTGTGCATGGTTTGTGTATGTCTCTGGTTTTCAGCTTTGGGGTTTTTTATTTCATTTTTTTTCCCAGTGTTCAAGGCAAGATTGGATGTGGCACTCGGTGACATGGTCTGGTCCATGCGGTGGTGTTGGGTCATAGGCTGGACTTGGTGATCTCAGAGGTCTGTTCCAGCCTCAAGAATTCTGTGATTCTCTATCCAATGCCTCAAAAAGTTGTTAAATAAAACCCAGTTACTTTTCTGACAGCACCTGTCTGATCTCCCCTGCTTTGGGATTTTGTGGTGCAGGCACCTACATCTGAGTTAGGAGAAGGAGATCACTTAAAAGAAGCTATCTCAAGGCATCTTAAGAGAAATCCATAGTCACTGCTGTTTCTTTTACATGGTTGGTTTGTTTTCCCTGCCAAACAAAATCATCTCCTGGTTTCAAGTCACGTTTGTTTGACTTCTCTTGTGAGGTGAAATTTCTGGATACATTGCTGGCAATTAGGTTACAAAAATGGTCTTCACAGAGAAATGAAGGCCTGTTGCAGAAAACAACAGAATACCTCTCTGTATATTTATGTACTTGAAGTCATGCAAACGAAGCATTCCAGAAATCAAGGTCTGCACTGCATTCAGCCAGGAAACACAGTTTCTGCTGTCTGTAGAGCAGCAGAACAGGCACTGTGGACTCGGCCTTTTTTCTCTCCATTTATCACAAAAAGCAGTGTCAACAACAACCAACAGCTGCTTGTGGGGAGCTGTAGAGTTGGGGGAACTGCATTTAAAGAAATACTTCCTGTCCATACACATTGGGAAAAGACAGCAGTGTTAGGCTCACCTAACAATCTAGTCACTCTTTTCAATCTAGTCACTCTTTTCCACCAGACAGCTACAGAGGAGAGTTCCAGGCAGAGGGAGCTGGGGTTCTACAGCCTGGAGAAGACTCCTGGGAGACCTAAGAGCAATGTTGCAGTAGCTGAAGGGGGCTACAAGAGGAGGCTTCAAGCCTCCCTGTGGAGGGACTGTTTACAAAGGCCTGCAGTGATAGGACAAGGGGCAATGGTTTGAAATGAGAAAATGCTTAGACTGGACCTTAGAAGGAAGTTCTTTACCATGAAAGTAATGGAACACTGGAACAGGTTGCACAGGAAGGTATTAGAGGTCCCATCCTTAGAGATATTCTAGGTGAGGCTCAACAGGGCTCTGGGCAACTTGATCTAGTGGAGGATGGTCCTGCTGACTGCAAGGGGCTTGGACCAGAAGATCTTTGGAGGTCCCTTCCAACCCAAACCATTCTATGGTTCTATGCTTATAATCCCACTCCAGCTCTCAGTTCCAGAGGTAGAGATTCAGTCCTGCAGCTTTCCTTTTACATCTTTATCTTAGGTTTGATGTGGAGAAAGATGCTCTGTCTAACACAGCAGCCATTTTGTTATGGCAAGACAGATCTGCTGGGACAGGACACAATCCTTTCCTGTGACAGTTTTGCTAAACAATTACAAATTATCATTGCTAGGGTAACGAGCCACTGTAACTTCTGTGCTCATTGCAAAGAACAATTCCAGTGCTTAAAACTCTCTGGTGTAAAATACTTTCCTTCAAACAACAGCAGCAGCATCAGCAAATCTGTCTTGAGTTAGCATAAATATTGTTACTGAAAGAAATATGCCAGTAGTTTCAGGCTGGCATACAGGTCACTTGCAGTCCCCCCTGCCGTATTCTGGGCTCAACACTAAAAAAAGAGGCAAATCCTTGGCAGAGTAAGGAAATGTACTGTTACACCACTCGAACAGTCTCACTCACACTCTCAGGACATGCTGGAGCAAGCAAGAAATGAAATTTCCTGTGGAAGAAAGCAAGGCAGCAAACTTTAAAGGTTCTTAATGGTTGTGCAGTCACTGAACCACACCATTGGGTGAAAGGAGATGAATTTAACTTGTTCCAACTTTTCCAAAGGGGAAAATGAGTGGTTTTGCACACCAGTGAAATCCTTTGCTTTGGAAGGGATGCCTTTGGCAGCTCCCAGTTCTGCTGTGAGAGGGACAGGACATAAACAGGCTCTCTGAAGACACTGGCTAACACATGAACCAAGCAGGGCAATGTGATACCATCTGTGGGCAATGATCCCAACCTGCACAGCAAAGCTCTTAGAAAAGTACCTTACAAATTTTAAGGAGCTCTATGTCAGTATTTCCACTGTATGGAGCTGATGCATGATACTGTTAATACCAGTAACTGATACATTGCTAATGCAGGGAATGTAATGAGATCAGTTAAAAGCTGGGGGGGGGGAAGGACAAAACCAAAACTGCACTACAATTGTAAAACTGTGAGAAAACAGAACCTTTTAAGGTCTGAAGTGAGTATCAGAAGACTAGCTTGCATTCCCCTATCATAGCAGAGAAGAAAGATCACTTTACTGCAGAAATACTCCCAAGGCACTGGGAGAGTTAAACTGTTGCTTTAGTTAACCTTTGCTCATAGAAGTATGAAGGTTGTTGCATGCACCAATGCAAGTGGTAGCCTGCACAGCAATAGTCAGTGTAAATGGCTGCACTTAACACTCCCACCTGCAGACAGAAAAGCCTCAGAAGGAGCCCAGCTGGTTGAAGGTGGACCTCTGCATACCCCAACCACCTACTACACTGTTCCAGCCAAGGGACAGTAACAACTGCCTGTGCTTGATTCACCCTCTGTTCTCTTCCTCAGAAGTAACTCTGAATAACCAGCAGGTATTCCTTTCTAGGAAAGCCCAGATGCACACACAGACACACACCTGTTCACCCACCTTGGTTCCTGTGTAGAAGTCATCTTTTGACCTGGTACCCATGAAAGGGAACTGCATGTGTGTATGAGTGTCGATGCCCCCGGGGATCACCAGCCTGTTGCTCGCATCCAGTACAAGAAGTCCGTATGGTGGCTGAGGGGTTAGGTTTGGTCCCACTTGCTGCACCACTCCGTCTTCCACGTACACGTCAGCCACAGCCGAGCAGTCGTCATTCACCACTGTTCCCCCCTTGATCAAAAGTCTCTGTTGAGCCAGGTTCTGGGGTGGCATGGGAGCCTAGAAGGTGAGAGTGAGGCCACAGATCAGAAAGTTGCTCTTGCCTGAGAGTATTTCACCGCTTACCCTTCTCTCAGAGCAGCGGTTACCACCCAGTGGCCCTAAACACGCAGCACGGTGCTCTTTAAACGGACAGCTGAGAAACTGACCCCTCTGCCCTCAGCAGCTCCACCTCCAGTGGAGCCCCAGTGCCCAGCAGTGCCCAGCTGAGAGCAGCGAGGTGGCATGGGCTGGTAGCAGTGCTGCCTTTGGAACCCTTCTGCTCAGGACTGTGCCTGGAGAAAGGCTTTCGGGAGGGTGCAGCTGGGCTTTCATGGCACTCACCGTGCCTGGGACATGCAGAGTTCTTTTGACAATGTAGCCATTCGCTGCCTTGTGGTGCCCAAAGGTGACCCAAACGGGGCTTGAGGAAACCAAGGGTGACTCCAGCTCCCCACAGAACTGTTGGGGAGCCCAAGGGTGACCCGAGCTCCCTGCAGCAGCATCTGGGAAGCCCGCGAGTGCTGCCTGAGCAAGGGGGCCAGGAGAGCGCAAGACTGCGATGCTCCAAGAGTCGCACCCATCTCAGCCGAGCCCCGCAGCCCGCTATGGAGGTGTCCACGCTGCTGCCAGGGAACTGTGCCACCGACAGAGGACACCAGGGACCGCTCCCGAGCTGTTCCTCAGCTGGCGATTTGGGACACACAACACTCGGGAGCCCAGCGTAACATCTCGTCCCCTCCCGCACCGCTTCTCCGCGGCCGCCGCACCGGCCCGCAGGCAGAAGGCCTCTAGGATGGCCGGGGGCTGCCGATGCCTCTCCTCACCCGGCCCGCAGGAGGCTCAAGAGCCTCGGGCATCTGGCCGCTGTCGAAGGACCAGGTGATAATCATCTTGCGGTAGCTGCTGGCTTCCGACATGTGCATCATCGCCCCTGCTCCGGCCACTGCTCCCCGCGGCCCCGCACTGCTGCCCGCACAACGGCCGGCGGCCGTCCCCCGCGCAGGCAGCAACAGCCATCCCCGCCGGCCGCTGCCCGACCCATCTGCCCCCTGCCCGCCGCTCCTGGGCTGCCACAGCCGGGGCCGCCGCGCTGGCCCTCACAGAGGGGTGATGTGACCCTGGCTGGGAGAGAACAGAGACCTGGAAAAAGAGGGGGGGAAAGGAAAATTAAGACCGCTACAAAATGAGCTACCCGTCTGGAGCGGAACGAAAAGCCTGTGCTATCCCCTTCCACAGGTACCTGCTTCTCCAGGCTTTCACTGCTCCTCTCCTCCAGCAATCCGAGGTTTGCATACTCAGCAGTGACACTGCTCAGGCATGTCCCTGATTTTGCTGAGCACCAGCACCTTCATACCCTCGACCTCTTCCAGTTCAGTGGCAATGGCTTCAGAAGATGGAAGGTTGTCTCTTCAGGGCCGTGAGAGGGTGCACACACATGATACCGAAAAGACACTTAGACAAATGACACTAGATTTGGAAAGCACTCACCTTTGCAGCTCACCTTGGCTCCTTCTCTCTCAGTGGTCAGGAGAGCAGTACCAGAAGTGGCAGAAAATGTGACTCTGAGCAACCTGATCTAGTGTGAGGTGTCCCTGCCCATGGCAGGGGGATTGGGACTGGCTGATCCTTGAGGTCCCTTCCAACCCTCACAATTCTATGATTCTACATTTCCCCTTGTGCCTGCACATCTTGAACTGTCTTTTGTGCCTCGCCTTTGTCCTGTGGGACAGAGACCCACTGGGATTCACCATACCAGACAGCAAAAGGAAAGGTCAAATCTCCTTGGGAAAAGCAGAGCAGAGAATGAGAACAACTAAGTGAAACATTCCAAAGCTCTGGGGCAGCTGTGTGGTACTGAACAAGCAGGAAAGGGCAAGCAGCACCTATCACATCTGCTGCATTTAGAGCTCACCATGCAGATGGGCACCTGAATGCCAGGGATCTGAGATCATTGTGCCTCAGGTACAAAATTGCACTTTGTGTCACTGAAGAGACCGTTAATAAGTAAGGTGAGGGGGTGACAAAGCCAAGCTCACTCGATCCTGTGCAGTCCTGTGGGTATTGAATGTTTCACATGGATATTTCTTGGCAAAGAGGATTCGCTCTCTACCTCCCAGCTCAGTGCCAAAACTGCCAGACTACAGCAGTCACTTTCTTACTATTTCTCCCTGACCAATTAATATTAAGAGGTTTTTTTTTCCTACAAAATTCGTTTCTGTGAGACAGAGCTAGATAATCACCTCCAAGTACGCTCTCGGGCTAGTGGCAGTGGTAAACTGTTCCTGCTCAAATCTTTCCCTAAAGGGAGTGGGAGGAGGTTTAAAGGCAGGACTGACACTTCACAGCAGGCTGTGAAAAGCACTCCACTCCCGGTTCCCTTTCATTATGTTGTGGCACAGGAAAGAGCTGACACGCCTGACAGCTAAATGCACGAAGAGCAGCAGGGCTCAAAACCCTAATTTCTGTTTCTGAACAGCATCATCAAGCTTGAGGTTCATTTCCCCTCCTCTGAGTTCCTCTTGGATAATCTAGACTTTGTGGATCTTATGCTGAAGTGCTTAGAACTTCCTACTTGTAACTTGATGTCCGCTCAGGACGGCAGGTCCCACAAATTGGCAAGGTAATCGAGGGTCAGGCCCTAGTCCTTAGGAAAACTGAACTCATCCCACAGGTGGTTTTGACAACATTAAACAGGCTGTTGGTTGATAATGACATTCTGTCCAAGCAGTCTTTTTATTTAGCCCATTTGGATCAACAAGATAATCTCACATGAGCTGCAATTACATACATGTGGTAAATATTTGGTATTTCACAGCTCAGCTCAGCCCTGAAATACCACCTGTGAGACAGAAATAATCCTTACAATGCTGTGAGAAGACAAATGGCCCTGTGCTCTTAGTGATCATTGAGGTTGTGAATGCCCCCTCCCTGAAGGTGCTTAAGGCCAGACTGGACAAGGCCTCGAGCGACCTGGTCTAGGGGAAGGGGTAGGAGGGGGTTAGAACTAGTAAAATAGCTGCAGAAGAATGGAACAGGCCAATAAACACTTTTCAGGAAGGTTACAAAACCTGACCCCAACAGGAAAAAGCTGTGATTAACTGATCTGCAGGGAGTACTTAGAGACTCACTGAAGCAGTGCTTGTGTCTGAACCTGTACTGTCATCTCCCTAGACTGAATCCTGCTTTGCCACAAATAATTCCTGCTCTGGCACTCGGACAGGAAGTAGAACACAAGACACTGTAACCAATTCCAGCATCCTCTCTGGGAACCTGTTTTGAAAGACACTGAATGTGCTGAATTTGTACTGAAAAGGGAATTTACTTGGGAAACCAAAAAGTCCTTTGCAGCATCAGAAGCTCTGTCAGCCCCCTTCATGTTTGTTTCAGGGCAAACCAAATGACAAGTGTGAAACGGAACAACGGCAAACTCCTTCCACGTTACAAAGCTTTGCATGAGGAGAAAACTTGCCTCTCGATAACCTGTGCTCTCCCAAGCTTCCTGATGGGAGTGATTTATTACAGAAAACAAGCAACACCCACAGTGAGTCGCTCTGACTTTGGCTCAAAATGCAACCAAAACTCATTTACAGAAAGACTAACCCAAGCTCCCTGCAGTAAGAACAAACAAAGTGACAGGGCTTAACAGAAGCCTCAGGGGAAAAACAAACCAAACCAACACAACCCCAGCCCCAACCACTAATAAAGTAACCAAAAGAAAAAAATGACCACTTGTGTAACAGCCACCAAGGAGGAAAAGAAGTCACTGCAACAAGTTAGCCTCATACAAATATGAATTTTATTTACAGTTTTCCAAATTCTCAATCAAATCCAACTTCTCAGTTAAACGTGTAGCATTCCTCCTGCAAAACAAAGCCAGCAGTGTGTTCTTTTTACATCTGCAATATGGAGTCCATAGGTACATGCTGCTTGGGTCATCCAATGGAACAAGTCTGGATGGCTACGCCTGTGTTCAAGTAACACTGAAGGTGTTCTGTGAAGACTCTTTGAAACGTGTCTGCCTTGGGGATCAACGATTTGGGTAGCACTTGCTAATGACAATTAGTTGGGGAGGTTTAAAAACCCAGTATTTCATACCAGGACGTACTGTTCACATGTATTTCAGGGTGTGATACCACGGTCATATTGCAAAGTCGCCTGCTCTATAAGCAATGCCACTGAAATTGGACTGAAGATTACCCACAGATTCAGATATTATTCAATGTGAATAAAAATGGCCATTGATGACTTGTACTCGAGTATGTGTAGGCATGGGCCAATCTGTACCTCAGCTGGTACCAGTGTCATGTGAAACGTGAAACCACGTGGGTCATTATATTAAACTCTTTTACAACTGTATTGCACATAAGGTTCCTCAAAAGCACAAATCTACATTACTGCCTCCTGAACTCAGAATTCACCTGCCAGCTCTCCTGAATAAAATCAACCAGATGGTAAAACTGTTCATTTTTCCCATCCCAGTGTCTGTGGATGAAGAGAAGAGGGAGAAGACATATACGCTTTGGAATCCGCTCGACTGTGTGTGTCTTTTGCACGTGATTTGTACTTCAGAGACGAGGATTTATTTTAAAAGGAAAATAAAAAGCCAGACAGGTCTCAGATTTATCTTTAAAAGTACCTCAAAAACATAACGAAAAGAAAAAGAAAAGAGGAAAGAATTCAATTGAATTTTGATACATCTTAAAACATTGTAGTCAGTTCTGCCCGACAGCATAACACGACAGAAATGCACGAGACTTTAAACATGCTTTAAAATGACATTCAACAAAGTATTTAAAATTTAATAAATAGCATACAATCACACACAAATACATCTCATACTGGATCTTTAAGCCTACTGAAAACAGACTGGCAAAGAATAAATTAAACAGTAGTTGACATTTGTTTTTTTGCTGCTGCTTTTAAAGGGTGTAGCTTCTCCTTGTCGCGCCTGTAGCCACGCATCGGCCCGCTAATCACAACGCTGGAAGTTAGGAGCTTTGGGGGTTGTGTTTTTGGACTGATCTCTTTGCTCCAGTAAGTAATACCATTAAAAAGAGAAAAACAATTACACTAAAAGGGATTAATTTTGGTAACGAACCAGTCTGCAACCAAGTAACCCAGCTCTTAAATACAACGAATAAATAGGGAATTAGTAAAGCAAAGTCAATTGCAACAAAAATGCAACACCCCAAGAAAAGAGCCATGGAAATATATAGCCATTGCAATATTAGACAATAAGAGTACTTAAAGTGATAGTGCTTGTGCACTAAGCTCATTAGAGACCTTAATATGATTTTAGTGCAAATCCCTTGAGTCCAAACAAGCTTTATACCCTACAGTATTAGGAAAAGATCTATTACCAGTTGGAACTTACTCTGTAGTGTATTTGTACGTATCAGATACGGAAAGGACTAACACCTTGTAATATCTTCGGCCCTTTTTGACTTCAACTCAAAAACACTAATGACTGGGGATTTTACAGACTATTTGGCTGTACCATATTAGATTGCAGTTTAGGAAAGTCAGTGCTAATGAAAGCTTTTGCTGTCAGTTTGTCTATTACATCTAAGGTTCACAAATCATTGCGTTTTGTACTTTTGAAAGAAAAAGAATGCTCCTAGAGAAAAGTTTCTCCTCCCTTTAAAGAAGTTCACATTATGATGAAATCCAAGAATATTTAGACAAAGTGTTGTACAAACTCAAAGAAAAGTACATATTTTACATTAACAATCCTTACCAGTATTTAGTATATTAAGTTACAAGTATGTTGGCAATAATACAACAGAGTCAATTCCTAGAGGAAAATAATGCTGTACAAATTCACCTGTTAATAGGGGGTTAAACTGGCAGCCAAATCAGTCTTGAGCAGCCACGCTTCTGGTTTGAACTACAGAATCAGGAGAAACTAAATTTGAAACTAAGTGGGATAACTTCACTGGAAAGAGCAATCAGATTATACTGGATACAGGCATCCTGTACTCAGAGCCATTAAACCTTCGTTCTGATAGTTCCATAACCTCATCCAGTATAAGAAATGTTTTATCAACCACATAGGCTAAAATAGTTTTAACAATGCTGTGTCCTGGGTTTTTTCTTTCCAAACTAAAAACTAGTTTTACCTGTGAAGTACAAAACAATGACAGATATTGCTCCAACTTGTACACAATCTTTCCTAAACAATCCGTACCTAGCAGAGTAATAATGCCTCATCGTCACTAGTTTCATTTTTCACTGTTGCTTCTAAGCAAGTGTCAGGTATCTGGGCAGTGTGCACGATGCCACAGCTCTCACAGGGGCCATCTCGACTGCACGACCTCACGCCGTGATGTGCTGCACTGTAAGGCTGTCTAAGCCCTGGTCCTTGATCTGAGCTGAGATCAAGTAGAGGTCTTGAACAGTCATTCACATCAAAGTCTGATGCTACATCAGAGACTGGAATTAACATTTCAACATCATCATCCTCTTCTCTTCCACTTACCCCATTATCAAGCTGTCTCAAAGGACTTTGGTTCTGGTTCACTGAGCTGGATCTCCCCAGAGTGAAGCGTACCCAGCGCAGGCCTTGAGTCATACGGCTCAGGGCGCTGCTCAGCTGGTGACGGGCGGGACTGGTGCTCGGGGGCTCCGCGCTCGTCACTTCTCTTCCACCATCCGTGTTGCTGCTACTGCTGCTCTGAGCAGAGGAACCCCCACACGCTCCCACTGTTGCTTCTATTGCTGTTGTGGGTGGGACCTTCTGAGGCAAGGTGGTAGCAACACCACCGACTGCCCCTGCTGTGTCTCTTCTTTCGCTTTCTGTGTCTGTATCATCTGACTCCACTGAAAACAGGCTTCGGTGAGCATTACTTCTTTCGGCTTCTCTGCTACTGCTTTGGTTGGCGACATCGTCCCCATCGGCCGAGACCAAGGCCAAGGACCCGGAGTGGCGTGACCTCGCGAAGTTGAAAATGCGATTCCAAATGTTACTTGACCTGCCAGCAATGGGAAGTCTGATTGAGGTAAATCCGAGCTGAGAGCGTACTGCCAGTCTCAGGTTCTCCAGAACCGAAGCCTAAATGAGGAGAGAAGCAACAATCAACTGTTGACAGCATGTTGGCACCACCCTCACAAAAGAGCAGCTATTGTGCCAAGTGGCATATGGCCACAAAGTTACATATAGAGTTAAGGTGCTGTGTCTGATCTGATGCATACAGCAACAGAGTATTTGAAAAACAAAGAAGCATGAAAAATATCTAGTAAAAACATTGTGAGCAGAGAAACCAAATGGAACTATATGGAAGAAGAAGACAAGAAGGGGTATAACACAGCAATGAAGAATATAAGGTACACTTCTGCACAAATCAAGGACCTCTAAACAAAAGCAAAGTCAAAAGCAAGGCACTACAACCTGCATGTGGAACACTGACTACAGACAAGTACATCCACAGATCCAGTGCAGGCCCACTACAGCAGTATGCTAGATGTTACATACAATCTTGCCAAGAAAATAAAGTACTCTCCCTGTGGACTTTAGAGTACAGTATATACAGACATGACTCAACAAACTGCCAGAAAGATGTAACAGAGCTGACCCTCCCTTGTCCACTATCTAGTCCACCCTATAGTGGGCTGCCTAGCACAGAGGCTAAATTAAATACCCTCTTTAATAGTTTGATTTTTTTCCGCCCCATTCAGGTGCAATTAGTTAATTGCAGCTCCAAAATGCTTTACTAAATTACCTTATGTGTGTTCTAACCCACACATTTCCCAAATCTGGTATATATTTTCTAGTCATTCAGCCACAGAACAATGCATGCCTGAAGTTTTCTGCTTAAAACCTTGTCTAACTGTAAAGATGTAAGGTAACAGAAACATATTAACACTTTTGAGTTGGGGGTCTCCTACAAAACCAGTGCCTCAGCTAAGCAGTTCAATTCTAAAAACCTGAAAGGAAGAAAAGAAAATGCTATAGAAGAGAAAAAATGCAAATGGAAGTTAAAGTATCTTTATTTCAGGCTTTTTAATATGCAAGTGGTCTGCCTGCTGTTGTGGAATCTCACCTGATTTGGTGAACAAACAGGAAAATCTTCAACTGGTGGAATTAAACCCTGGGCAATTAACTGTCCATAGGATGGAGGAGCTTCCCTTCTCAACAGTTCAGCTTCAACCCTTGACAAATGAGTTTCAAATGATCTTTTGAAGAGAAAAGAAAAGTCATAACACATAAGACTATGTTGTATATATCTATTTAAAACTACATCAGACTATTAATATGAAATGACACATTTCAGATGAAGTTTGCCTAATTTAGTTGACATTTAATTGACAAGAAATATATAGTAAATCCTTGCAGTCATTCCTGAGGGTATGTCCAGCTGAGACAAGAGCAACAAAATCAATCCAACAATACATTCCTAAAAAAAAGCCTGGGCTACATATAGAACCATAAGAGATATTTGCATTATTTTCTAAACACTGAAGGATGTTTAATCCTGGTATGAAATGGCCTACAAGAGAATAAGCTGCTGTTAGATAAAGAACTGATCTGACTGAAGAAAAGGCAGCTTCTCCACACTTCTTTTTTTGGGCAATATCTGAAAGCTCAACTCTTAAGGGATCAAAATACTTCTATTCCCTTTTACATCACCTCTTTTTACTGCCAGAGAAGAACAAAGAGGAACAATGCCTTTAGAAATCACGTGCAACAACAACTGTATGTCAATACAAATGTTTCAAGTCAAAGTACTCTAAAATATTAAGTTCTCAAGGCCATCTGCTGTACTCACCTTCGCTCAAACATCCTGAGCGAGTACAATTTACAAGTACAGCCCAGCGCAATGACGAGCAGCAATCCACAAATAAGACTCCCAATGACAGCTGCAGTTATTACTCTGGTAGGCACAATAACTGGGCAGTTCTCTTCATCACTGCCATCGCCGCAGTCATCCTGAGAATCACACACCCAGCTCTCAAACACGCAGCGGTTATTTTTGCAGTGGAAATTGCCCGGCTGGCAGAAGAAGCAATTCTTCTCATCTGAGCCGTTGGGGCAATGGTTCTGGTAGTTGCAGCGGTCCGACCGAGGGTAGCAAACGCCGTTCCGCGAGCAGGGAAACTCATCTCTTTGGCACATGGTGCAGTTGGTCTCATCCCTTCCGTTTGGGCAGTGCCAGTAGCCATCGCAGCGCTGCTGCTCGGTGTAGCAACCCCAGTTGCCACCGCACGGGATTTCCCAGGGCAAACAGAAGCCATCGACTTGGTAGGTGGCGTTGAAACCTCTGGCGGCGTTCACTTTGTCAGCACAAAAGTGCACTCTTATCTGTCCTGAGGAGGAAACTACCGTGAGGGGAGCGTGAGAGTCAAAGGCTGTTAGCACACGCAAGAGCCTCCGTGGGTTCTCCTCCAATCCATCATAGATTTTGACGTAGTCTCCATAACCTGTACCGTCAAGTTTAAAGTCGGTGAACCGCAGGATGACTTTGCGATGGTCACCGGTGTCTATCAGCCAGGTGCAGTTGCTTCCAGGGGGATAGAAGTCAGGATAGTTGGGAGAATTGAAAGTACCATAAAAGTAATTTAACTTCTGCCCGCACGTTGGCACAGCGCAGTCTATTTCGTCCACCAGGTCAAGACAATCGATGTTACCATCGCACTTGAGAGATTCCGGAAGGCAGGTGTAAAGCTTGGTGAAGCGCGACAGGCACCGGAACTGAGCGCCTGAGCAAGGCTGGAAGGAAGCAGTTGTTGGAGGACTAGATTTGGCACAGATTTCTTCATCCGAGTTGTCTCCACATTCATTCATGTTATTGCATTTCCAGCTTTCTGGAATGCACTTCCCATTAGCACAATGAAACTGGTCACAGTCACAGTTTGGTTCATCAGACTTCCCTGAAAGGGGAAGAAATAATTACAGAAGTATTAACTTTTGACAAGGTAGCACTTCATGGTTTGTGTCACACACATGCTGCCCCAGGCAGTTCAAAATGGCAGAACAACTGTTTAAAGCCCCTGTAAATCATCACAACTTCGGTAAGTTTCAGATGATTTATCTTTTTCAAGCTGAAATTGTCAGGACATCAGCATGAGCCCAACCCTTAGCTGCTCTCACTCAGAGAACTTTAACCTAAACAAGAAAATTATGTTCATGTATAGTGATTGAAAAAACACAACAAATCTGTCTTCTAAGTGCTAGAAAGAAGTCAGAAAAACACCGTAGCTCTCTTCTATCACTCAAAACACACACACATTTTGTCCTGCAGTACCAGTCATCTCCTCAAATGCTTGTAAAAGGAGTCAGACCTCTCTCCTGGTTCTATAGGTTCCTACTTGGTACTAAAAGACCTATGGCAAGACAGCTGAGGAGTACCTTTTTCCACCAACTAAAGAGAAATCTCTGTCCTCACTGCTTCCCACAGCTCCTGACTACACAGCATCCAAGAGGAGAGTGCAGCAAATGCAACAACCCATGCTTGCCTGAACACAGAATCATACTTCAAAGGTTGATGATACAAGTAAAGGTGTTGAAAACATGGAAGACTGTGTGGGCTTGTTTGGTTTGAGGTTTTGTCGCCTCTATTTTGTTGTTGGTTGGTTTGTGGGGTTTGGTTCTGTGTGGGGTCTTGTTTGTTTGTTTGTTTTCTTTTTTTGTTTTGTTTTTCTTAATTGGTTTTGTATTTAAATTCTGGGGCTGGGGGAAATACAAATTAGAAGAGCTGGAGGGACATCTTTATTTAGGCAAATGCAACCTACTGGCTACCACCACAATTCTACCATCAAGAATATTTCTTTCAGAGCTTCCTTAAGACACTTCCAACCACATTACACATGGAAGCACGGCTGTGAAACAAGCTGTTTGAGCTCTGACTCAAAGACTGTTGTGCCATTTTAAATCACTGCAATTTCTAAAGACCAAGGTACAGGCTGTGAAATAGGCTATCAAACAAACTGTGGTGGTCAATGCTCCAAAAATAACATAACAAAAATCTGCATTGCCCTCCTGGTTTCAGAAAATGCAGCCACAAAACTGAGCCATGCATCATTTGAAACATACCAGCAAAGTAGGCCAATCTGAAGCCTTTCCTGGAGATGCTATCATCTGAATGAAATCTGATCAAAACGTGATCCTGTGTAGAGATGTATGGTGAAGGAATGGAGGAGCCACACGCTCTATAGCCTTCGATATTCTTGTAGCTTCCAATGGTTACCCAATCTGAGCTGCATCGTCGGGATCCCTCAACATCAAAATCCTGAAAGCTGGGGAGAAAAAGCAACAAAACCTGGTAAAAAACGGCACTGAACCGGGTATGACACAAACAAGATGATGAACTGCTAACACCCCAAAATGGAAATTAGCTGTAAGGCCTTCTCTGGTCTGAAATAAAAAGAGCAGCTTCTCTGCCTGTGTAAGAATAGGACTCAACCTTGTGGCCATGATATTTTTAGGAGGACAGCAAGAATTGATTCTGCTAAGCAAAATATTGCTCAGTTTTGCCATAGAAATCACATGGAGCCTTCATCCAAAAGAAATGAAAATAAATACTTCTGTTCATGCCCTTGTCTTCATGAGTCTCACCTGATGACATTCAAATATTACCAAATGGTTTTATTTAACCCAAACATCATCAAAACTTTAGCTAATGCTACACCTAACCAAGGCTATGAGATGATGATCACAGATGAATTGTTCAAAACTACAATTTCAGGTACGATTTGCTTCCACTTACACACTACTCAGTTATGCAATGGGTATGTCATGAAATGCCATGGTATGGCTACAGCTGTATCAAGGCTTGCTGTCATGGTAATGAAGTGTGAAGGAGAAACAGTCTGGGCAAAATAGGTCAGTGCAGAAAACAGCAGTAAACCAGAAATGAAAGATGAATCACAGATGAGTGGAAGAAAATAGCGTTAGAGAATTTATTAAAGAGTTTGAGGAAGAATAAACTGTATGAAGAACTTCAGAAAGCATTCTCAGTAGATGAACAGCTCTACCTACTTTACACTGCATTTCTGCCAGTTTAATGTTTAGTAGGAAGACTTTAAATTGAAAAATAGTACTTCAAAAGAATAACTGATGGCAAAGCAATTATTTCATAGTGTCTTCACCGCCTGCTTCTTAGGTCAGCAGGTCTGGACTGGAAACTGAAGTAAATCTGCAGTTAATGCATCTTCATGGTCAGCCTGTGGAGCAGTACTAATTTGTGATGCTAAAACAAGACTTGATTTCCCTTGTGACAGCAACAGGGAATGAACTGATGAGAACCTGAGCCTATGATACCACTTTTACATTACTTCCTTTTACATATAAGCACACGAAACTGTGAGGAGCACCCTGCACCAAAACCCATCATGTATCTGTTGATTCACTATTTATACCCAGCCACTTTTAAGCACACCACAAGACTAAAGAGCAATGAAGCAGTAGAGAATTCCCCCTATGCTTTTTGGTTTTTTTTAATGCAAAACTCTTGTATTTCAGACATGTTAAAAAGAAATCAACTGAATGACCATGCAGGAGCTTTTTCTGGTTGCCAGCTTGCCAGCTGAAATCAAATGCTCTGTGGCTGTGTGAGAGCAATCCAGCTAAAGGGAAAGGCAGAAAGCAGCCAGAATAGAAATTATACATTTACAGGAAGGAAGGAGTTGGTACATCCACAAGTGGCAGTTAAAAACATCTAGTCAGTATCTCTGTAACCCATGTGGTTAATACAGGAGCACCGTTTTACCTTATAGTAATGATCTCCCCTGGCTTTGCATGGATGTACCAGCTACAGTTGATTCGGGCAGGATACTCAGAGGGCCACCCTGGACTTGTGATTGTCCCACTTGGTGATCGAATTTGTTCTGGAATATCTCCACAAGCTAAAAAAAATAACCAAAAGCAATTTGATGAATGCCTTTTAAGAACAAACAAAAGCCCATCAGGACAAAAAACAATCAACACTTGTAAGGGAAAATATCATGGTTAGATGAAGTTTATTCCGTGCTAATAAAAACGTCTGAAGGGGTTCACAGTGGACACAGGTCACAGCACGTCAGTCAAAAGCTGTTTTCCGGTGTTGCCAGTGTAGGTGCTTATAGTGTTGCCAATTAGCACCCCAGAGAAGAAGCAGAAAGTGACTACTCTACACAGACTTTGACAACTTTTATTAGTATGAAAGATCTTTCTGTTTCCTAATTTCATTTTCAGCCTTCACAAAGACTCAGTTCAATTTAGCTACACATTTACTCCTTAGACTGACAAATGCATAGATTAAGGTAAAATAATCATCTAGTTGAAATTTCCTGTCTTAAGAAGACTCAGTGCCTGGCCATCATTAAGATACCTGTTCCCAGCCCTTGGCATAGAAATTATCTTCATATACATGATTTGAAGGCAAAAAGAACTTACTGCAGCACATGATTTATACATATTAAAGGTTAGGTTTCCAAGAGATTATTCTTACAAGGGACCTGCATAACTACAGTTCTGATAATAGACTAGGAAGCCTGTATTTATAGGACTAATTCTATGCAACCAGACTAACTCAGCCATTTGTATTCTTTCTTTATTATAGGTGTAGCTTTCTGTATTGACCTTAACTCAATTGCTTGCTCCTTTCACTGGAGTGTTCTCAGCGCTACTGATTTCATTTCAAGCAATGTACTTATTAATTTTGTGGGTTTGTTTCACTGTTGGTTTTTGTCCCCTCAGCAGCCTTATATCAAACATCTATCACATTCATAACCTCCATATAAATAGGAAGGCCAGAATACTCTTGCTACATAGCCTGAAAATCATGAGGAAGTTTCAGAGGCCAGAAAACTCATTTAAGATAATTGCTCTCTGTCATTTTGGTTTACAATTTCCGCACTGCTAGTCCAAAACTTGAAGGTTACTGGTAGCACAACTGCTTACACACAGTAGTTTACACAGCTGGAGTATTACAAATGAAGAGGTATTTTCATGATTCTGATGATCCAAAGTTTTTAGAATGACTTCATTTCTGAATATGTGCACAAGTTGTAAACAGGTTGTGGGGTTTTTTCCCTACTTTTATCCACAGTCAAACTTCTAAGATTATTTTTCACAGGGATCTGAAATTAATGTTCCAATACAATAAAAATTTGCATTCTTTAATTATTACTTAAAATTATTTCTATATAGCATAACAGATTTCTAAAACTAGATTTAAAAGGACTGAAAGAAAAATGCTGGCATATGCCCACACTTTCTGCATTAGCTTGAATACAGAGATTTAGGAGCAAACCCAATAAACTGTTTTCACATACAGCTGTTATAAAACATTTCATTACAGTTTCCCAGATGTTTCTTATTAGAGCTTCCTTCATGCTGCATGGCTGAGTATCACCATGCTTCAGCTACAGAACATAGGACCTGCCCAAATGTCTAAGGAAGAAAAAAACCTATCTCAAAATATAGAAAAATATTCTTTTATTTGCATATTTGATCAACTATGCCCTGAAACTTTCTTGCTTTAATTTTGACCAAGCCCTATAGGTGGTGCTCTAACACCATGGTATTTTGGAACACAACTCCTCTGTGAATGACTGGATGTACTTTATGACTGTCCAGACAAGAAATAGAAGGACTGGAAAGGAAACAAACCCAGTTACTTGCATTTAAATGTTCAAGTAAAATAGTATTTTTAATAGGCATTAAAAAAACCCCACACATGCAAGAGAAGTAGAAGTATGTGTAAAACAAATGCATCAAGCTCACAGTTGTGGGCAAGCAACTCCATCATGCACTGCTTGGTTACTACTGAAATAGTGCCTAACTCAAATGAGCTGCCTTTGGGTGGAATTTGTACTGTTACAACAGTCATCTGATTTTAGGTATTCACAAACTTCTGAGGAAGCTTTTACATTTGCCTGGTACAGAAAAGCCTTACACTGGAAGATAAAACCAATCCACTCAACATATGTTCATTCAGAAAACCTCCAAATGCCCGAGGATGCTATAAATATAGGCACAGTGTTTGTCTCTTGAATAGAAACCTCCCCAACACTGCTAGGAACTGTAAATTACTATGCAATTAACTCTGCAACCTCCTATCCTGGGCACAGTGCACCTTGACAACTATAATTTACTCAATCCAATCCCTGCAGCAGTACAAGCAGTAACTTCCATTCAGGCTTGTGTAACGAGAAGTTCAGCACAGTTTGTACAACCAAGGAATTTTCAGAGCATCCCCAAAACTTCCAGTTTTACTCAAAGTCAGTTTGCTTAGACTTTCTTCATTATACCAGCCATATGTTTTTTCCTGTTTCCACTGAAGCTAACACTGAACTGAGGGGAAAAATAGGATCATTTCCAGCACCACCCACTATGGGAAGAAAGAAACAGACTAAGGAGGGCATGAGGAAGCACGAATGACCACAGGCACTAAAATACAGGGTGGAGTGAACAACACTGTGCTTCTGCTGTAGAAGAGAGGAAAATCAAACTGAAGAAAAGGTTCAAAAATAAAAGGGAATGGACTGGAAAAGGGAATTACAGCTTCCTTCCTGGTAACTGAATAAGCTAAACGTACTTGCACACTTGCTATACATGCATGTACTGAAGCCTTTCACTTGTAACTCAGGACAGAACTCTCCCACTTGCTTGAAAATGTCTATAAAGGTCAAGATCAGCTATGCAGAAGATGCACTTCATGAGTGCTGTCATTTTGAGAGAAAATTTCTCAAGCAAACAGAAGAATGGAAATTAGGATAATTTGTAAACAAAACCACAAAAAACCCAACCACCACCACCAAAAGAGCTGAGCTTGCAGCTGAGGCAGAAGCACAAAACAAACCAATAAGGCTGCATGATACAGAAGCAAAGACACAGCATAAGGCATGCCCAAGATCTTTGCAAATCTCATCCTGGTGGCTGCAAGAGTTTCAGATGGCAAAAAACCCCAACAACAATCTCTCTACCTACATTCCTCTCCATTCCCCTATGCTCTTTGGTGCAGTTCTGCTCACCTATTCCCTGGTTTAAACTCTTTCCTTCGTGAGCTTTTGCTTTATGAGCACTCTATTGGCAGTCCCCTACGCTGCTTGGCTGTAGCCCTGTTCAGTGGTTGGCCACTCTGCAACTGGGTCTGAAGATCTTCCACAGACTAAAGTGCAAAATAATGGTCAGAAAACCTGAGAGGCCAAGCTGTGCACATGGCTTTCTGGTGTATATGGGGTTTCTTGCAGACTTTTAAAAAGCACATACAACACTCCTCCCTGTTCCCCTCTTGCTGCATTGTGCTGCTCCCCAGCTCACGTTACAGAAGATGGCTGCAAACTACCTCGGGGATGTTGACTGGTAAACAGAATTCAACTTGCAAGCTGTAACAAGAAAATAATTAAGGAACCTGTGCAAGAATTCTGTAGCAAGATCTAGAGGAGTACCTGTAGTAACAGTGAAAAACATGTCAAGGAAAAAGTCACTTCAGAAAAGCAGAGAGAGGGAGATTAGGGATTTATCTTCACAGTAATGCCAGGAGATTAGTTGAAAAGATAAAAGAATTAGCTTTCAATATGGAGCCACAAGATGATAAGGTATGCATTATATTGGACATGGTAAGGACATGAATGCAGCTGGATAAATGATCTAAAGGTGTTTAAAACAGCTTAGAGTAAAAAAGAGAATAATGTTGTGATAAAGTCTAAACCATGAACAGGGAGGATAATTATTGCATTTGTAACTCTCAGGAGCCACTGAAAGTCTTACTTGGAGAACTACAGGGGAAGAAGGCATAGGAATCTTTGCCTTCAGGTCAAGCTGGGAAGCTTTCATTTAAAACGCCCTCTGCTCTGCCATACAGAGAACCACTCAGTAAAAAGGAACGCTTTTAAATTATTTCATTATTGTGCAGAAGTGTTTTCAGCAGTGTAGAAATTCTTTAACACAGGGCAGCAGGATTGATTTTGCAGCTGTGACAGCTATGGTGCAGCATACCCCACAGAGAGACCTGACAATAGTTCTCCATTTTTCAGATTTTAAAGGCATAAACACTTGTTCTCTAGTGCCAGCTCAGACAGGGGAGACAAGATTCCATTATTGCTCTTGGGAGAAAAAGTGCACTCGTATATTAGAGGTGCACCTGTACCTTGGCAGACAGAATATACAGCAGAAGCATAAATACCAAAGACCACAGAGGTCTGCAATACTAAAATGTAATTTAGTAAGGTTGGTCATGTAGCCTCACAGGAGCAGCATGACAGGAAATCTACCACCAAGACAATCATTTCATTTCAAATCCCTTCTCAGTAGCAACTGTCCAGAAAAAAATTGCCTGCTTGGCTTCAGCACCAAGCTGAAGTTGGATTTAGAAAGATTAAAGGCCAGATGTCTTTGCTTCTATTTTACAGAAACTGTACTTAAAATTGTTCTGATAAGTATAAAGCTGTCCAGGTATACTTGATGAAATATATAACCTGGAACCACAAACACTTGTTGGGCAGCTGCAGACTGTTCCAAAAGAACTCAAAAAAGCAATCTAAATCCATCCCCACCTTTTACACTTGGCCATGCACCTACCATTTGGATGTACATACAAAAGAGCTGTACAGAAAACACCACTGGCTCTGTTCACACATTTCCTTCAGGTTTTCATTAATATCCCATCCCCATGATCTCAAAACTCTCCAGTGAAAAACTTTAGCTTTATATTGGGACTTGCAGAGTGCATTTGTTTTTCCCCAGGCAGAAGGCTGCTCTGGAGCAGAGGATTACCCAAGCTGCTTATATTTGAATTTTCTTTTTAATTTTCATTTTTAAATGGAAGTCCTTACAGGATCTTTTTCCTCAGATCCATCTACCAGCTGCTGCTATCTTGTATAGAAAGTACATTGCGTTCTTCTCTTCTTGGCACTGCCTATTCAAGCATGCTGGCCAAAGTACTGAAAGCAGAGTCAAACATTCCATTCACCTCTTGCCCAGCAGATGCTTTTCTGTCTGTACAGTGGCCTGTGACACAACTGCTGGCAGTAAACAAAGAGGTGAAGGGTTGGTCAAACCTATCCTGAAAGCTCCATAGCTAGACTTTAGGCTGTGTATCTCATACACTCCAGTTCCAGCAGTGGCAAACACCTGCACTGTTATCTGTTATTCACAGCATGCTATAGATATGCTGTATAGGTTGCACTGGACTGTGCCTGACCTAAGCATGACATAAATGGTATGGAGTAAGGGGTGGAGAAGGTGCTGAGTTTGGCTGGGCTACAGCTCATTTTCTGCACAGTACCTAGTTTGGGGCTGTGTTTTGGATTTGTGCTGAGAACAGTGTTGATAACACAGGGACGTTTAGGTTACTGCAAAGCAGACTTTACAGAGTCAAGGCCATGGGTGCTTCTCACAACAACCCCACCAGAGAGCAGGCTGGGGGTGCACCGGAAGCTGAGAGGGGACACAGCTGGGACACCTGAATCCAGCTGACCAAAGGGGTGTTTCATGCCATATGATGTCATGCTCAGCATATAAAGCTGGGGGAAGGAGGAGAAAGGAGAGATCTCTGGAGTGATGGCTTTTGTCTTCCCAAGTAACTGTTACATGTGATGGTGCCCTGCATTCCTGAGCACCTGCCTGCTGATGGAAGTGGTGAAGGAGTTCCTTGTTTTGCTTTGCTTGCACCCCTGGCTTCTGCTCTACCTTGGCTGCTGCACTGAGGAAGCCTGACTTACTAGAAAAGAACACAGCAACCTAGGAGCAATGTCTGCTGCTTTATAGCCCATACTCTCCCAGCATCTCATCAGGTTTTCAGTTTCCTGAGTTCTAAAAGTCTTTTTTCCCCTTGTATTAAGGAAACTGTGCAGTGAAGTGTACAGTGGTTTCAGTTACTGCTTCAATCTAATCAGGTGAAATGCATAACTCCTGGATTTATATTATTTGATAGTAGCAGTGACCAAAATTACATTTCAATAAATTTCATTTCACAAAAACTTCACAGTGGAAGGAAAATATCAATTCAACTTAAACCAACTTTTCTCTTAGTTCAATGTTTGTATGGAAAAATAATTAAGCAGTCCACTTAGAAAGGCATAATCTGTTCAGGAGCATGCAGGTATCAGTTTTATCTTATGAGAATTTTTCCATGTTCCAGTTGCTTCATTCCTTATTACATGCTGCAAAAGGCAGTAATAATTTTTATAGCCAAATATCTCTTCATAAGATACCAGGTGGCTTTCAATATTTACTATTTAAGTCATGCATGAAATTTAAACATTACAAAAAATGACTTACCCGTTGACACTCCTGAAATATGCACATTTTCAGCATGTTCTGCAAGAGCACCATTTCCTAAAATTAAACATAATGAATAAGCTAATTTCCAAGATAAAATTTGTAAAAATTTCTCCAGATACCCTTTCACAGAACAGAAAGAAAAACAACAAAGTTGCTTTAATTAAAAGCATTACAAATCCTATGTTCATTTTATGATAGAACTTAGAGGAGAAGTTACTCTACAATAAAAATAAACCCCAGGCATTATTAGTGTTCCAGGAGCAGTTCAACATACTGGGAAGCTAAGGAATGAGGGGCTGGTGGTAGCAAGGAGTTTTGAGGAACTTCAGGCATCAGGAGGAGACTTGACAGGGTGCTTGGTTACATGGGTTAGTTGATTAGGTGGTGTTGGGTGATAGGTTGGACGCGATGATCTTGAAGGTCTCTTCCAACCTGGTCTATTCTATTCTATTCTATATGGCAGACTTGGCATAAAAGGCCATTTTCTTTTCAAGAAAGCTTCATTTCCATGTGCCTTCCCCACCTCCTCTGGCAGCAAACAAAATCTGTAAGTAAATGCTATGCAAATAAAGACATCCATGAAAAGGCATCCATCTATTTCATAATGAATTGCAGCCCACAGCCTTTATCCACGAAGATGTTCCAAGATAGAGCCAGGAACTAGCTACCTTCAAAAGCAGAGATGAACAACCAGACCCATGTGGCCATCAAGAGTTAGAAACAAACCCAATTATTCCTCTGAAGAAGCCTGCTGAAGCAAATGCTTGCAGCTGAGTGGTAGCCCTGTGACTTGATGGGACAGGTCAAATTGTATTTGTGAACACTCTTCCCACCAACACCTCTCATTCTCCTCTCCTTTATTCAACATCTTTTCTTGTAACCCTTACAAGAAATGCTTTGTACAGGCACCTTGGGACCAGAGAGCTACTCTCATAAATAAGCTGCTTTGAACGCAGAGTGCATCTAAAATGTAAACTACATCTCGAAGCAAGTCTTGAAACCACAGCGCTTCACCACTCTTAGCTCTGTAATGCTGAAGATTTGCCATGCTACACAGGCTTTCAAACATGCAAAATCAGTTGCTCCACCAGCACTGCAAGTTAAGTGTGATACATTTGGTGACAGGAACCTTAAACACATGGGGAAAACTCCCATCCCTTTTTATACTGAGCGTAAAGACTAAGAGTCAGCCTAGAACATATACACCTGAGCAAGCATCCCAAGGCTCCTCTGTTGCAGTGGATACAACTGAAGTGCTTCAGAAACAGCTCCTAGGGCTGCCACCACATGCACAAAGATACAGTATTTTCTTTCACAGAATCACAGATGTTAGGGGTTGGAAGGGACCTTGAAAGATCAGCTAGTCCAGCCCCCGTGCCACAGCAGGATCACCTAGGGTAGGTCACACAGCAGTGCATCCAGGTCGATTTTGAATGTGTCCAGAAAAGGAGAGTCCACAACCTCCCTGGGCAGCCTGCTCCAGGGCTCTGGCACCCTCACAGGGAAGTTTTTCCTTATGGTCACATGGCATCTCCTCTGCTCTGGCTTGCATCATCACTCCTTGTCCTATCACTGGACATCACTGAACAGAGGCTGTTTCCATCCTCCCAACACTCACCCTTCACATCTCTACAAGCATCTCTCAGGCTCCTCTCCTCCAAGCTCTTTAGCTTAGACCCAACTCCCTCAGCCTTTCCTCATAGGGAAGATGATCCACTCTCTTCACCGTCCTTGTGGCTCTGCACTAGACTCTTTCAAGCAGGTTCCCTGTCCTTGAACTGAGGGGCCCAGAAGTGGACACAAACAAACTTGAGGGTCAGAATGTGTAGAAAAATTGCAAGTGGACTTTTCCTTTAAAAAATAAACCAAAGTTCCTGGACTCTACAAGCCCTCCCATCTTCAATATACTCCTTTTGCTGCACACATTTACACAGCAGCTTGCTTTACCTCCTTTGAGAAACACCCAACAGTTCTACACTGTAACAACTGCCCCTGAGGCTCAAAAGTTAAAGACCCCCACCATTTAAACCCCCCTATCAGCTAGCAACTATTTTCCAATTAACCTATTTTAAAAAGCAAAAGGTAACAGTAAGTTTTCAACAGCTACTCTCCAAATCCATCCTGCATACAGGTGTGTCTGCAGCTCTCTTTCATGGCTGCAGGAACAGTTCTAAGCTTACAAAATAAACACCACCTTTGCTGCACAGTGATTTTACCTGTAACATATAACCACAGAAGCACATGTCCAATTGTCTTGCTTTTCATTATTTCCATCAACTCATTTCAAGACCTCTTGTTTTCAGCTAAAAATAGCTTACTTGTATTTCATCTTTCAAACTGCAGTAAGGATTATCCAGCAGGTTTGTAGTTCCAAAAGGGGGTTATTAGCACACACAGCTACATCTGTAGTTATTACTGAACGCTGACAGTGAACAACATGACAACAAAGAAGGAATTCACAAACATTTTGAAATAGAAAAAACTCCAACGTAATTAATGTTGAAGACACTCCACTGATGCCCTCAGAATCTGAATTACAGACAAGCTGCCTATACATAAAGATCAGGAAAACCCACCCAGAATTTTAATGGTGTCAGTTCTGCTAATGACACAATAGTGAAAGATGAAGAGACTGACATAACATTGAAGAGATGGAAGGAAAAGCAATGTGTATGTAAGGAATTGCAAGAAGCTATCCACCAGTATTAAGGAGAAGCATACTAAACTGGGAGCACATCTCACAATTCCTTGACTTAATGGGTTAAATTGGGAAGAAAAATCAGCATCCAAAACTGGAACCCTTAAGTGTTTTCCATCTCCATATGCTTTATGATGTGACAATCCATCTCTTGACATAAAGTGAGGTCAGATTTATTGTCAAAGATCACTAAGAATCACTAATGTGTGATGAGCAAGCCCCAGCTCAGATCCAGGTATTATAGTATCAAAATAAGGTGTTTTTAATAAAAAATAATGTCCTTCCCAATAATCCTCCAATACATTAAAGATGAACCTTAGAAACCTCCCAGATTATTACCTCCCCTTTTTTCAGTGAGAATGTCAGTGTGTTCAGCTGCCATTTAAGCATTGCTAACTGCTGACACCTTTCTGAATTTTTAGGCAAGGATCCTCCTAGGATCTCCACAGCTATGTCACATGCTTCCATGCAAACTGAGCCCACTGGAATATCAACAGCTAACAGATCAGTAATTTCCATTAAGATATGGCAACATAATTACCTTGGAAATTCCTGCCAGTCTATCAACTTAATACAGCAGAGTCTAGAAAAGAATTCTTAGGTCAGCAGTAAGCTTTCCTATTTCTTGATGTTTCAAAGAAACATTTATTATTCATTACAGTTTGAACTGAAGTCTTAAACTGCAGCAGGCGCCACCTAACAAAACTTGACACAAAGTTTGCTCCCATCAGTTACAGGAGCTGCTCAAGCACATGTAACAACAGCACAGCACTGGGCAGACACACTGAGAAGGGAAGATCCTGCAGGAATCCATTCTGCCTGGGAGACACCAAGCTTGTCTTTCAAAACCTGGCATCTTCCATCACTTTCTTTTTGCTGATTTCTTAATTAAAACACCACCACCACCCCCCAGCAAAACCAAACAAAACCCTCTGCCAAGCCCAAAAAACCACACACACAAAAAAACCCCCAAACAAAGCAAACCCCTGCCCCTTGTATGACCAGGTCTATACCCACCTCCTTCACGGTCTTCTATAAATTTTTAACACAAATGGACCAGCTATTTTAAGGAGTATTAACCAGAAGTGTAAGCCAGCTTTAGTCCTGCAGCTTAATGCACAGTCAGCAATTGTGCTTCAGTTACACAATTCAAATGGACAAAGTAAATAATCAAACAACCAACCCACAGACAAGCAAACACCACCCACCCACCCCACCCCCATATAAATGAACAACAAAACCAACAGAAAACCACAAACCAAAACCTACCCCAAACAAGTGGAATCCTTGCTAAAGAGGATATAAGACACATTAAGCTACTGGTAACCTACAGGATAACCAAAAGTATGGGAAAGACCTGAAATGGCTTTCTCTTTCAGTGCATATCGATGTGCTGCCACCTCTGCTGGTATCTCTCTACAGATTCCTTGACTGCAGTAAAAGCAATAGTTAACTAATTGGCTGATTTTTATTAATGACTCTACAGGGTGTGCTTACAGGCTGGAACAATCTCCAGGTTCTAAAATCCATTTCTATTGTGAATAACTTTTATATATGTTCAAAGCATAATTATGGTCACAGTTGGTTACCGATTCTGACAGTCAATATAAACCTTTATTTGCACAGTGCAAAGCCAGTCCCTTTGACCTCTGCCCAATTTTTCTATCCCATTCAAATCCTCTGGGTTGAGATACTGTCTCGTCTTAGAAGCAGGCAGAAACAGACAAGTAGTACCACAAACACTTGAATTAATTCCTTTTGATTTGTGTCTCACAGCTGTCTGAGCACAGAATCAGGCAAGACAACACTAGGCTTGCCTTCAGGTTTTCCAGCATTTGGGGCATTTCACCCCTATCAGTCTATATGAAACTACATAAACCCCACCCATCCTATCAGGAAAAACCCAACACCCTTAAAACATCACTTCCCAACATCCTGGTCCAAGAGCCACAAGCCCTATAATCCTATAGGGAATCTGGAGAGGAGAACAAAACTACAGAGAAGATAAAATCCATAGCCTTAGAAAGTAGTTCACTAACATCTTCACATAGGAAAATAAACACAGGCCAGGGGAAGAGAGCTGGCAGCAAGGAAAGCACCACAGCAGCAAACACTTCAAACTGCAAAGCAGGGAAGTGAGGAAAAACCAATGCTTTCACACTGGAAAAACAAGGCATGTTGGGAGGAAACAGCTGCTCAGTTCTGTATGTTAAAAGACCCAGGAAATAGCAGTGATGTTCAGACCAATGTGGAGGTTAACCAAAACACACCAGCCATCACTTCAGGTGTTACTCCTGCTATAGCCCTCCTTCCCCATAACCTACCCAGCACAGCTTGCTCTCAAAATGGGATCAGACTCAAAGGATTAGCTGTGCATAACTACAGAGAACAAAATCCAGCCCACAGTCCTGAAATGAGCTCCTCCTGCAAGTTTTACTCCAATTCATGCAGTTTTCTAAACACAGAGAGACACCTCCCAGCCCCCCAGCACCTGAGTGTCCCTCAGGCTAAACATTCAGATTTATCAAGATGAAGCTTCTGCATTCCAAATGCATGAACTTGAAGGCTTCTGAAAAAGAACAAGTTTATCTACAGAGGTTTATCTAAATACTGATATAGTCACGACAGAAAATCATGAATCTCAATGAAAGCCCCATTTTAACTTCATTTTGGCTAAAACTAGTAACACAAACACACAGTGAAGTGACAAACACTGTAACAGTGCACCTAACAAACTTGGTACCTGGAGCTTTGTCTGCCATGAGTGCAAAACTGAACTTCAGAACTGTTCACTTTGGAAGACTATCATCTCCCTGGGGACTCAGGTTAAACACAGAGTGTGTTTTAGAGATATTGACTGGTGAAATGAAAACTGAAAAGAAAAATCCATACTGGCAAACACCACCCCTCAGGTGCTTTTCCTGTTAGACCAAGAAGTCACTGTGCACAAAAGAAATCATGTCCATTTATCTTCACTGTGATTAGCTTCAACAGACAAATTAACCTCCCCTATAAACAGAGTTGTATCAGCTGAGGAACTGCTTTAACTGAATGGCCACAGAGAGAGGCTTCTCTAACCTACCTTGAGCTAAAAGGTAGCGTGGTGCATTGGGGCTGCTACCTAAGCAGACTGCACAGGATACTCCTCTTGACCTGCAATTATCAGATCAACACTTCCTGTACACAACTGCATTTCCCAACACCCTTTATCACAGTACCTGTTCAACTTGCTTTACTTCAATGTACTTCATGACCAAACTTCCTTTCTTCAACCCACTCCCAAAACTTCTGTCCACTCTGTACCTTCCCAGTAGGCTTGACTTGTTTACGCTGCCTCTTGCCAAGATTACCTTGCAGTAATCTGCATCAAGTTTTGCTCCAGAATGCTGAAGCGTGGGTGACTTCACCCAAATAAGAATCTAACTATACACTTGCATGAATAAAAATGCTGCTGTCTTATGCACAACCCCACTAAAAAGCCACTTAGCAGTAGTTGTCTGATGTCTAGTCCAAAAATAGCAATATCCTTCTTGATGCAGATATGGGAACTGGAAACCTCCCTGATGTCTCTGTAAGCTTCCTGTATGCTTCTGGGAAATGCCCCCTCTGGCTAGCACATTTCCTGATAGTCCTAGCCAGAAACCATCAGACCACCCCACTGCCTCTTCTGCAAACATCCAAGCACAGCTGTGCTGAAATAAGCTCCAGCTGAAGACCCCACATGTCAGGCTGAACCACAGTCATGCTCATCTGCTGAGTCAGTGGAAGAAAACTGCATGGGCTAACTGCTCGCCCATCATACCTATGATTAATCTAAGGTTAAGATGTTACAGCTCTGAGCAGGGCATGCAAGACACCAACAGAAAAACTAGTACTATCCTCCTCCACAAGACAGACTAGACTAGACCAGAGCAGATTGGAAAAGACCTTCAAGATTATCAAGTCCAACCTATCACCCAACACCATCTAATCAACTCAACCATGGCACCAAGTGCCTCATCCAGTCTCTTCTGAAACACCTCCAGTGATGAAGACTCCACCACCTCCCTGGGCAACACATTCCAATGTGTCTGTGAAGAATTTCTTCCTAGATTCAGCCTAAACCTCCCCTGGCACAGCTTGAGACTGTGTCCTCTTGTTCTGCTGCTGGTTGCCTGGGAGAAGAGACCAACCCCCACCTGGCTACAACCTCCCTTCAGGGAGTTGTAGAGAGCAGTAAGGTCTCCCCTGAGCCTCTTCTTCTCCAGGCTAAGCAACCCCAGCTCCCTCAGCCTCTCCTCACAGGGCTGTGCTCCAAATCCCTCCCCAGCTTTGTTGCCCTTCGAAGGTCCTTTTCTACTCAAACCACTTATGACAACAACATCTGTTTGACAGGTAACCCAAAGTACTCTATTCCCATGTAGCTCAGATGCAGTCAGTGAGCCACAAAAATTAAGATCCTCCCTCAGTCTTCTGGCTCATTGTTTATAACCTCCTCAGCTCTTCAACACTTGCTCCTGCTACTTGCTAAACTAGTGTACAGTTAGCATTAAATGCATTAGCTACTCCCACACTCTCCTGTGCTGCAGGAGCAGTAACCAGTAAATTGAGACTACACAACTGAGAAAGAGACCTCTTTTTATAACCTCAAATGAGCATCGAAAGCACGAGCAGTAAGCGTATGAGAGAGACTAGACTTGGGGGTTTAGTTCATCCTTTATCAGCTAGAAATGTCTCTGAGAATATGGTTTCCCCTCTACTTTCTCCTCTATGTGCAAAATATGTCCCCTAGCACTGCCACACTGTATTACAGTCAGAAGACAGGAACTGAGCTATATGCACAACATTGCAAGGGACAAGGAACTGAAAGTGGTGCAAGAAGAAGAAACACGCAGAAGTCGTCTAAGCATTTGAAACTTCTCCTCCCAGAAGAGTTCAGCAAGTAAACAGCCTTACTGCTCCAAGGAATGCTTCAAATGAAGGTGTGGCAGAGCTCAGAGTCCACAGAAGCCAAGCAGCATCTGTGTGTTCTCTGCACTCAGCAGCAAGGACAGCAGTTGCTACTCGCAGATTTCTACAGAAATCAGACAGCTTTTACAGCTCACACCATTTCATTATTTCCTGCTTTCTGATGGCTTAGATTGCCACAGCATCCTTTTGATTGGAGATATGCATGAAATCAAATGAAGCTGTCTGTGCACCAGTATGTGTTTGGATTAACTACTCAAGCTCCACAGCAAGCTCCTGTTTTCCTGCCTTCATTTTTCATACTGCACTGCAATTGCACTTTGACCATACCTTTTTCCCAATTGCCACCTCCCTGCCAAAGGAAAACACATGCTTTTGCATAATTTATATGTTCCATGGCAAAAGGTGACTAACCAGCACCATGAGAAGTGACAGGATCTCTCATTTAGCTGAAAAATCTTTGCTAAGAGCTATTGGCAAGTTTTTTATTCCTAACTGTCAATCACCAGTTTGGTATCAACCTCTTCAGTGCAGGTTTTCCCCACATTTCCTTAGGGTTAAGTATTGGAGGCAGGAATTTCAGGTGGTCATTTCCAAACAGCATTAAGCTGTGCAGCAAGATACAAATTATCCTTCAGGTAGGGAAAGGCTTAACTAACCATTTCTTTTAATAACAAATGACACAGGCAGCAGAGAGAAACATTGAGGGAAAGCCTCACTGCTGGGCAGGCATCGCTCACAATTCTCTACTGAAAGCAAGCTGAGCAATAGAGTGGCAAGATTTATTCCAAATCCCTGCAACAGAAGAACATCTGCTCCAAAGAAGATACAGAAAATATATCTGAAATGTCACAGGGTGCAAGTGAATGTTCACATTAAATGAGCAAGTGTTGTATACTTGAACACCACAATGGCATCATTAATTCTTTTAATTAAGGAGAGAATAAAGCTGACTAACAGATGAAACTATACTGAAATAGTGGTTTATTTAATTGTGTTTATGATACAAAGGCAGGAAACAACACATAAAATTTCACTGTAAGAACAGATAAAGCACAGGATTTGTTTACATTCCTCCATGCTGTTATTTTCTGTAGTAATGTTTTTACTTCAGACCAACTGTGATGGAGTTTTACTTAGGGAAAAAAAGACAAGAGCGAGAGAAACAATTCTGCCAGGAAATTGGTTTAAGCAGGTTTCAGACTTTCCAGGTTCACAATAACCAGTGGATATGGTGCTGATGAAAGTCTGCATTGTACCCTTAAAACCTCTGCAACATTGCAATTTTGTCTCACCCTCTCATTCTGCCCTTTCCTCCTCACAGAGGGGCTGCCCCAACAAGTGCTTATTCATCACTTGGTCACAGCCACAGCATTCTCAAATCTCCACCAGACAGACCTGAAACCCAAAGTCAATCAGTAACTTGAATGAACAGCACACACCTAGATTCCTATAGTCTTAGTTACACCAACTTTAAAATCTCTCTACTGCTTTAGCACTGTAACATGATTCCCCTCACCCAAACCCAGTGGCTACTGAACAGGGACTCTAAAAATCAAAGTTCACTACCTAGTGAATGCTTTGAATTAGCTTCTCTACCAAAACATGATGTATCCTCTATTCCTGATTAATCCCATGGTGTCAGCTTGAGGTTTGTCTACAGTAGTGCTTTATTTCAGACAAGGACCATGCTTCTCAATCTCCTGATCATCTTTGGTTCCCATTATACGGTGGCCTTAGCACCACCAAACTGGATTCCTTTTAGATGACACGTGCCTAGTGGTGCCACACTGACACCAGCCCTCTGGGCCACACTTCAGCTAGTCCAAGGAAAACCCTTCAGAAATGTACACAGCACAAACAACAGATCTTCAGCATAATGTGTTTTGCTCCAGACCTGCTCCTGCCAGGCTGTGGAATGTGCCAATGCAGAGACCTGAGCTACCAAACACCCCAGGTGTGCCCTCTGTTCATCACAGCTCCAGTGCTGTCAGGGAGGCTCTACCTCAACTTCAGGCAGAAGCTACAGAGTCTCTGCAGTCTTTTAGTATGGGTGACTCAAGTTGTCCTGGTGGATTCATTAATCACTGCATAAATTATTCCCTAATAAACACCAATCTTGAATGCTGTTTTAACAACACCTTTATACTAGTCCATACAAACCATAATGATAGCTTAGCATAATGCAGATTTCACATAGGTGCTGCCAGGACAGCTGATGCCAGACTACTCAAACCCAGTCCCCAGCAGCACTGGGAGACATTATGCAAGTATTTGGACAACGTTGCAGGGTACAGCTGAACTCTCACTTCCCTGCTCTATAGGTGTGGCTCTCTCAAGTCACTCTTCCTTCTCATTTCTACGGAAAGTGACAGCTCTCCCTTCCAGCCAATCAACCACACAAAGCAGCCAGCAGTTCCGTACTTGACCATTTAATACAGCACAGAGCCTCCTCCTGGGGGTACCTGCAAGAGAGTCTCACAAGAGAGAGAACAGGAAACACTTTGAAAGAGATCTTTGCACAGCAAACCAGCAGAATAACCCAAGGCTCCTTTGTCCTAGGCTGCAAAAGACAAGCTGGACTAATAACTACAGAGACTGATCAAATGCTGCAGGTGGAAAAGAAATCCCCAGCATGTGAACATGTGTAAACCCCACGAGGCAGTTTTCAGTGGAGTCTCTTGTCATGAAAATACAACATTTTAAACTAATAACTCAATGCAAAAGAAGCCTTTTTGTGTAACAGTTTCAGTTGCAGTTTCAGGGAGGGGGGGAATAAAGGGGAAAAAAAGTTCAGGTTTGAGAAGGTGGGGGCAGAAAAGAGTATTACTCTTTTTTCAGTTCTCACTCTAAAATTCCACAAACTATTTATAGTCAGCTCTAATATACTTGGCAACAGGCAGTGGAAAGTGGAAATCTAGCAGAGACACTGGCTCAGCTTCAAGACAATTCCTGATTTTAAGCACATAAGTAATTCTATTCATGCCAAAGCCTCTGCTTCTGCCCAGCCAGGTATGAAGGAAATGACTTGCCTGGCCACTGCAAGTTGTACATGCCCTCTGGGGTTAATCTGCTGCAGCATTCTGGGTTAGATAGAGGGCAGAAAAAACCAAACAGATTACTAAAAACAATTCAACAGTTCAAACAGCAAATTACAGCTACATTTGAAGTATCTTAAAAAAAGAAAGAAGGAAAGGAAAAAGCAACCCAACCAAGCAAAGATAAGGAGACCAGAAGAAAGGGGAGGAGAGCAGAAATGTGTAGGGAGTGGCAAGGGCAGGGAAGCAAGAGACTCCACTGCCTACCCAACACTAAATGAGCTATGCAATGAGCAACCTCCTTTATAAGGCTTAGATGCCTATTCCTGCCTGAGCAGACCCTATGATGACATGAATGTAATTTCTCCTCACACCTGAAAACATGACATTGCCATACTGCCTACAAACACCGACAAAGCTGAAGTTCCTTGATATTTCAACAGCTGTGTTGAAAATAACAACCCTCAGTGATGCTAACAAAGGGCTGATCAGGGCCTCTGGAGGTGCCTGACTGCAGCTAACTATTATCTTCTGAAACTCCATTTCAGCTACTGAAAGTACTTCACATTTTAGAAGTGCCAGACTAGGGGAAAATTTTGATGTGTGGGCTGCACAGAGAGGGAAGAACACTTCAGGTTTGATTCATGATCTTCACATGCTTTGTGCTTTTATCTACTGCTTTCTTTAAAATACTGTGGCAGGGAAAAAAAAGAAGTTTTGGTTTTGCTCCATGCAGGTTTAGACAGACTTTTCATCTTAACTCCTTGGAACCACAGAACAAATGGCAGTAAGCAATGCCTACCTACAGCTGCTGTATCGTATTTTAAACACACACACACAAAAAGACCAACAAATAAACGAGAACCAAAACATCCACACTCAACCTGAAGACTCTGGGCCTCCATCTGAAGTTGCACAGTAAAAGCAGGGCTTCAAGTCATGCTTTTAAGATGTTATATTGCTGCTTATCCTGTTTTCACAGAATGATTTCATTCTATTCTGCCTTCAGAAAGTGCTAACAGAAGAAATTAAATCATTATTCTTAAGCTACTAAATAACTGCAGCCATCATAAACCTTCTATCAGCTTGCAGAAAGAAAAAGATCTGCAATTACCCCAGGAAAGTACCTACCAGGAACCATCAACACAGCCAAGCTTCTAGTTCCAGAGAAAAGCCATGACTCAGCCCCACAATTAGTACTTTTTATTCCCTCCCAAAAAAAGACTTAGGTAGAGTAGGAGTACTTGACAGTGGGGGATGGAAGAAAGTCAGGAGGGGTTTTGAGAAGAATGAAGACACTGCTCCACTGCTGCTCCCCAGAGAGGTTGGGGACTCTCCTCTGGAGGCTTTCAAGACCCAGCTGGATGCATTCCAGTATGACCTGCACTAGATTCTATGCTCCTGCTCTGGCAGGAAGGTTAAACTATCTCTGGAGGTCCCTTCCAACCCCTAACAACCTGTGAACCTGTGATTCTCCTTTCCCTACACCTACCCTAGCTGCCTTTTTGTCCCTCATGTACCTGAAGACATTATTTTTATTCCCCTTTATGTCCCTAGTCAAGTTCAATTCTCTTTGTGCTTTTGCTTTCCTACACTGATGCCTGGCTGTTCAGACAGTCCTGCCATGGGGTCCAGCCTTGCTTCCAATCCCTAGAGACTCCTCTTTTGCCCATGTAAATCCAGGAGCACCTTGTTTGTCCATGACAGCCTCCTGGCACTCTTGCCTACCACTTTCTTGGAAAGCACTGCTCCTGGGCCTGGAGGGGATGGCCCTTGAGTACTGACCAGCTGTCTTGGGCCCCTCTTCCCTCCAGGGCTTTATCTAATGACACTGCCAAAGTAGATCCCTGAAGAGGATGAAGTATGCTCTCTTGAAATCCAGAGTAGTAAAGTTGCCTCACAGTCTCTTTGACACCCCAAGGACCTTAAATTCTTATCATTTCATGGTGGTTGTAGCCAAGGTTGCCCTTAAGTTTCACATCACTCACAAGCCTCTTCTTGTTGGTGAGGACAAGCTCCAGCATAACAACTATTCTTGTGGGTTCCTTTACCAATTGGAGGAGGAAATCATCATCAGGGCACTCCAGGACCCTCTTAGATTGCTGGTGCCCTGCTGTGTGGTCCTTCCAGCCCAAATGGCTGACATCTTCCGTGAACACCACGGCCTGTGAGTCCAAAGTATAGATTTGCTGAGCTTCCTCTCTGCTCTCATGAAGGTAACAACAGTAAATTACACTTAACTGCAAAGCATCCCAGCTGCACTCACTGCAATGACCTAATTGAACCAAATGCAAGCCGTTTACTAGACAGGCTGGTGAAGCAGCAGTGTATTTGCATGCCTGTATGGCACATACATCAAATATGTTTATTCCATCTAGCAAATATATCCTCATTTGAAAGATAAAGCTGTGTCTTCTTCCCTTCTCACTATTTATTACTAGAAATAAACCTGTGACTTTGACAACTTTTTATCCTCTTTAATGTGCTTTGGTTACCTTCTGATAGAATAAAAAAGGACTGCAGAGTTCCCCCAAAAGCTTGCTTTCTTTAGTTTACAAATAAAGGTCTCAGAAACCACTTCTCTCGCAAGCACTTGCGCAGATTTGTTTATGCAAAGTCTAGCACCTGGAGTTTTTAGACCCCCCACCACATATTCAAACTGAAACCAGACTTAACACAAAATGTCCTCAGTCTGCCCAGCTGTCTTCCAGTAATAGAAGGCAGAGACTGTCCCTTGTTAATGGTTCACTGAATTAAGGTGCAGAAGTAACTACCACAGCATACCTCCCCACACCATCACTCATAAGGGCTACAAGAATGAAGTAAGAAGCACAGCTGAAGGAGAGAAGAGCTCCTAGGGCAAGGAGCACCTCTTGGCACCTCTTGCCTGTGCCTTCAGCATTTGCAAACCAAGGCTTTTGTTAATGTCATGCAAACACCTCTGTGCAAAACTGATTCTATTGTTTATTCTGAAGAAGTTGATCTGGTCTAATTATAGCAGCTGGAAGTGAAGATGTCACTGAATTCTGAGGGAGCCATAAAACTTAGACACTGCCATTCTCTCTATTAAAAAGATTCCCTCCACACAGCTCTCTCTAATGCTGTCAGCTTCAAAATCTCAATCACTGCAATAGCAAAGGCTATTACTTAGCTACACTGATTTTCTAGACTTGCCTAAACTATGCTGTTTATTAAATATCCTCAGGACTTAAAAAGAACAAGAGATGAACTTGCTTTAACTTGCCAGTCGTAACACCCTGCATTCCTCAAAATGCACTGTGAGCTGCTTCTATTCAGCAGTGTCTGTCAGACATTCATAGAAGACAGATTGCCTGAAAGCTATGAAACTGATTTTACTCAGGTTAGTAACTTCTTTATTTAAGAATAGTATCTTAAAATAGCCAGAGCATAGTCCTGGTGTAAACATGTGTGCACACAGACTTGCAGGAGTGTGCTCAGCACCCATTTAAGAAATCTGTGCATGGCAACCTTGCTACTTTCACAGTCTCCTGTTCAAACAGATTAGTTTCATCAAAGCAAACAAGAGGTATGGGAAATATCCAGTAAAATTTCTTTTTCTTTACACTGTTTCATTCAAGACCTGTGTAAACTTTGAGAAAACTCTGCTGTAGCTACTGCAGTGAGTCAAGCTTTTGATTCTAAAATTGGAGACTTCAGAAAAGCTCCTGGGTATTCTAACAGGCTGGAATAGTCTGTCTCTCCTCCTCTCTATGTGTGTGTATATCATTGAAGAACAACAGACAAAACACTGTAAATCTCTAAGTCCCAAACCAGGACTTTTCTCCTTCTCTTTGGAAAGTGGATAGTTTTTTCCCCTCTTCCTTTCCATGTTATCTGTTACTGATCTCATGATTCTTGCCCTGCAAGAATGCTGCTGGTGCTGTACCTTGCACACTGGCACGGGCACACCTGTACAGAAGTTCAAAGTGTTATTTCAAACACTATGCAGTGACTTTAAAAGAAGTTTGTAAGTCCGCTTTACTTAGCTCACAGTATCTGTAAAACACACTAACATACCAGTATAATTGTTCATAACACCACAAATAAGCTCTAATCATGATTATAGCTTTATTCTGTCAGGAACTGTACAAACAACACTTGCTCAACAAAGCTCACTGCTTTGTGAACACTGCCTATGTCACATCTTTCTCAGGTAAGGGAAAGGACAAGGAAAAAAGCACAGGATATAAAATAATGGGAAATTCCAGCCCACCAGGGGCCAGAACATAATCATATGGCAGTGCTTTACAGGAAGCACAGCAGAATCAAGCTCTTCAAGAAAGCAAATACAACAGCTTTGTTTCTCCCATGGACAGATCTACCCAGCTGGTGGGAAGCACAAAGGGAAAAAATGGCTAAACATCAGTAATGTTAGTAAGGGATAAAGCTGTCAGTACTGAAGAGCCACTGAAGGTAAACAGGCAACAAACCCAAGCGAAACAGAACTTTGACTAACAGCTGTCTTGTGCTATTGACTCCCTTCCCTCTCTACCCCAAATCACTCAGAACAAAGTTCAAAATGATGAGCACAAAAGATAAAGGTATTTCCACTTTGGGAAGTACTGGGGAAAATCTGAATCTGTACTGGAGATAGCTACAGGGACAGGAAAGATCAGGGGAGGCCTGTTATAAACCAGTAATTGCAGTGGAAGTACATTTAACCCTGCACCTTTATAGCCAATGAAAAGAAGTGAACATCTAACAGCCAGAGCACTATTTTTCACATTGCACAGTACTGCAGGGTACCAGAGCCTCTGCAGAAACACAATCTACTGCTATCAGGAGCTAGAACAAGAAAGAATGTGGGATAGTATTAGGACTCCACAATTGCAAATTAAAGCAAAGAGATCCTTTCTGTAGAGCTGAATAAGCATTTGACTTGACAGCCAGTTTAGGCAGCTGCAACTCGAGTCCAGCATGCTTTCAGGACAGCCAGGGCAGCAGTCAGAGGGCAGACCAAAGTCTGTTTCAGAACAGGTATCCTTTCTCTGCTCTCAAACCACATCCCCAAGACACACATTACATGTGTTAAAGTAGATGCACAGCTAATTTACTGTTAAGTATTCTGGGTTTGGCTTTTTGCAAGGGGAGTATTGGTTACAGAAATTAAAAGATCACAATGACCTGTAGATGTCACAGTGTACAATAAAGGCTGTTTGTATAACCCTAAATGCACTTTCTATGCCTGCTCTCAGAGACAGTAAGTCTCACATTGTATGGGTCACATATCCCAAGTTTTATGACATTACATTACCTTCCAGTAGCTCTAAGCATGCAGGAGGAGTCCTGCAGCTTTCAGATTTCTCTCTCTTTTTTGGTCACTCAGAACTGAGCCACATCCAGCTTTCCTTCCCAAACACGCACAGGTACTCCCACTTTGACACTCTTCCTACTCCATACATGTACCCCAATGGAGCAGAAGCAGAATTTCAATTGGAGCACACTGCAAGGATTTGAAACCTCTATAAAATTAATGATACATGCTTTACTTTTTCAGTCAAAGGATTAAATAACCCCAGTTGGGTGACTCACTGCACTGTTTTAGATCCAAGCCCACAGCAATTCAAACACATGCCCAGGAAGTGAGATAGATGAAATAGGCACACTTACAGAGGTGTGAACTGGCCCCTTTGCTTCCACATAACCTTACCTAACTTAACCTAACAAAAAAGAGTCTATGGAAAGGAGTGACAAAGCAGCCGATGCCTTTCACCAAGACATGGCTGTACTTGGGACCCTGCCATGCCTCGCAGTTAGGACATGGCTAGTGTGAGACTGCCCATTTCCAACACCCCTGCTCTTGGCCTTACCCAGATGCCAGTCCCACCAGCAGAACTAGGAAAGGAGGTTCACAAAGCCCTGTGTTCCCCATCCCCTCCAGGTCCTGGGATGTTTACCAAGAAAACAGAGTCTCACACTGCAGTATGTTGAAAAACCTTACCAAATCATCAGCTCCCCCAGGGAGGGGAAAGGAGGTCCCTGTGAGTGGTGAGCACATGATCACAGCCCTTCTCTCTCTAGGAGAGAGCTCCTGTGAGAAAAGCAGACGTAGGAAGAGAGGCTTAAACATAAGAGGAATAAACACCTTGGAGAAGAGAATCGACTAACAGGCATTGCCAAAATCCTTATCACCATTTATCCTGACATTCTAAGTCAGAATTACCTTCCAGTATGCTCAGCCCAGCACCTAGTACATTTTACCTTATCTCCACTTCTGCCTTGACACAAACTCTTCCAGCTCTTCTGCTCATCTATTCCTTTCTTGACCAAAAGATATTCTCCCTACACATTTACATGAGTCATTAACTTCCTTCCTGAGAACAGTTTTGACAACTTTTTTCCTTGCACTCACTCCAGCTCCCTAAAGAAACCCTTATTAAACATATAGGATACTATAAAAACATCCCTGCTAAGAAGCATTCAGATAAACTCCAGATGACTGAAGGTCAAGTTACATAATTACTGTTCCCCCCAGGTCAGGACCTCAAAAGCCAGTTGAGTAGTTTAGTTTCGACAGACTCACTGTTACCTGCCAATCTCCATTTCAGCTTGAGCCTAGCTTCCCAGGGGTCACACAGTGTAAGAGCAGTTGTGCACATCTGTACAGTCCTCATAGTTCTAAATACTTTGGACTATTTCTATCAGACTTGGTAGAAATGCAACAGGCCTAAAACTCCAGTTAAGCATTTCAAGACAAATGACATTTCTACTTGTGTTCCAATGTAAAGGTTTCATTGTGAAATTCCTTGTTACCGAATACAAGAGACTCTACACAGAACACAATACTCCATGACAAAAAAATGTCCTACCTGTCTGCTTCAAATGAAAGCAAGCTGCTCTAAAGGAGCTCTAAGTGGCAGCAGCAGATCATCACTAAACCTTTGAAAGCAGTCTGTATCCACTCACTTAAACAACAGCTGAAATATACAATGGACTGTGGTTCTGAGAAGATTGGCATTTTGAGGATGAGAGGGATTAGCTGGTAGCCACCTTTACAAAACCAGACAAGTACAGGAGTTGGAGTTTTAAACAAAGCAGAACAGACACATGGCTCCAAGTAGCCTGCTCCCAGTTTCACAGGAAAAACTCAGCAAATGCATCTTTCCTAAAAGATGTTTGCATTTAGATACTTTAGGTCCACTCTTCGGCCCTTCTCTTCCCTCTGAGGGCCAGACCAGTTTGCTTGCACTGAGAATTGAGCCTTCCCTGAAGAGCAGTTCAGATCTGTAAGTCACACTCCTCTTGCCTCTCATCCCATTGACAAGCCTGCCTTTTCCCACACTAACTCTCCCATAAGTTCAAAACAACACTTCCCATTTTACACTCAGACAAAAACAGCACAGGACCAGAAATGTACTGTAACAACCTCTGTTTGTGCACAACCACGAAGCAGCCTTCTATTTCTTTATTTATTTAGAGAAAGATGAAGACTGCTCTGGAAAAACAGCCATGTGAACAAGAGTCTGCTTTATGTTAACATCAGTTACCAAACTTGCCAGGCAGTCATGTTCTTTTGGCTGGAGTTTCTTTATAATTTGCATGAAAAGCATTGTTACACTAGGGCATTGATGAAAGCAGATTACAGCCCTTGCAATTCTTTATTGGCAGCTCAGCCTAATGAATAATAATAAGCCCCAGTGTAAGGGCATTGGTTTCGCTGCGTGTTGGCTATTCAGGGGATAGCCGTGCAAGAGGTATTGTGCTGTGAATGAAATATAAAGGAAGTCTTGACTATTTCATGGCATCTGAGCTTTCCATTCCTCATCTTTTATTGATAGCAGAGACATATACTACTTTCTAAAATGAGGAGGTATTCTCAAATTGATTAAACTGTAAAACTGAAGAGCAATATTTTGTATTAACACAGATGCTGTGAAGACAATGCTTGAAAATTCTTCCTCTGCTTATGCTTCACCATTCATCATTACCCACTGGACTGCTTACTTGGTTTTCCCTTCTGGATCACCTGCAGAACTACTCAAAGGCTCAGCACTGACATTAAAGACAACTTCTACACGTCATCAGACATTGCCAGCTCTGGGGCACCAACACTACACAGATCTCTCAAGAAATCATGATTTCATTCTTGAAGTATGGTATCCTGTTCAGGCTCCAGAAGAGACTGTTAGGCTTGCTGCAGCTGAAAGTGATGGTACAGATGTGATGGCACTGCTGCAGGCCTTTGTTTTCTCAAAGCAACACAAACTGTATAGGTTTCTATGGTGGACCACCTATGACAGGGACGAATGCCCTGCAGTAATCCTTGGTGGGCAAAACCTTAACGTGAAGCTTTTTGTGAAGGTAATTTTGAATAACCAAACCACTGAACATTCCCAAAGTTAATTTCATTGCTTTATAATTATCAAGCTGCAGGTAATATTTTTATCAATTTTTAAAAAGTAGTTAATTTTGCTTTGACTTTGATTTTAAGGATGCCAGCAGTAAAATTTAAACTGATCACAGGGCACAGCAAAGTCAATGCTGAGAATGGATTAGAATGCTACACATCCCCCTCCCAAGTATTTATATATGTATTCAAAGCAACCACAAGACTTAGTAGCACTCACACAGTATCAAATGCATGTTGGAAACCCAAAGATTTACCTAACTGTTGCAAATTTCTGCTGACACAAACTTAGGAAGTCAATTACTGACTTTGCCCAGGAAGACTAAGGTGGTGCTCAACAAAACCAACGGACAGCCTTAAGCACAGAGAGAGTTAGTCTCAGTTTAGGAAACAAAGTTGTAGATTAATGACAGAAGTTCTTAGTCTACCCTACATGAACATGGAAATTCTCTCTCCTGAGGTGTTTAACTCAAGAGTACAGTCCTTCTGGTTTGTGGGGTTGTAAAATAATCCTGACCATGCTACAACAGGGGATGCTTCGCTCTGCTACGGATCGGTTCTAAGGCTCCAACAGCTATAGGTTTCCTTTTTAATGACTACTACTTGACAAGGCAAATGGGTACAAATGCACTAACTGAGCTGTAAAATAAAGGGGGAAAAATTACATATATAAGGAGACATTCCCCTCTATTAAAAGCCAACCTGCTAACAAAATTCAGCACTTGCTCCTACATCCTGTTTAAAGACAGGCACTGCACTTTAAAATACTGAGAAATGTGACACAGCATGGTGACAAGCACAAGATCAATGTCAAACATAATGCCTGTGTGCTCAAATTCCTATTTATCTGCTTTGATGGAATGAAGTATACCATTCATTTAAGTGTATGTCCTTCCTGCTTAATAGCAGATTCCCAGAAAAGCAGACTCAGAACAATGGAGCCCCATAAACTGCAAGACACAAGCTCTTGATTACATGTCCAAATAAATTATCTTCAGATACTTCAAAAAATACATTGAAGCACACAGCACCTCAGGAAAGGCATGAAAGAGCTGCTTAAATAAGAACCTGGTGCTACAGTCCTCACCTGCATAGCAATAATTTACAAACTATGTTCAACAACTCACAAATTTAAAGTTAGCTCAGATCTCCTTACCATGAGGGTAGCTCCTCTGAAAAAAACCTGATGTGATTGCTTTGCTTGAATGGCACACAGGACTGAGAAACTGGGCACCCTTATTTCAGTTTGGTGCTCTGAGTACCTTACTGGCTCCCAAATGTGTGGTCTGGTCAGCAAGCAGGGTCTCAGATTAATTTGGCTTTCTTTTGGTCATTTCTAATTTCTGAAAGCTGCTGCATTCTATGCCAAATTCCTTCATGCCCAATGCTCTGCATGGCTGTATCAAGTTCAGATCCACCTCCTCTGTAAAGCCACAAATTAGGGACACTTCCAAGATGCAAAGATTAAACAGACTTACTCACTTGCTCCCCACATACATCTTCCTGGCTTCCATGCTTTTAATGAACATATTAAGGCAAATGTACAGCTCAGTATTTCATAGTAATTCAAAAAACTCACTATCAAGCACCACTAGAACTTTCTGTTAGTTAGGAGTGCAGAGGAAGGGGTGTCCTTCAACCCCCAAGCCTTGACTGTAACTTTTCACTCCAAGCACATGGGACTTGCAAGAGCCATAGCTGGGAGATACCATTGTATAGAGGACAGTTTGCAACGCTGCTCACTCCTCCTAATCTGTACCTTCAGAACACAAGGTCTCTTATTCCAGGAAAACTCCTCATGAACCACAAAATCACACACAAACTATGTAGTGCCAACAACTAAAGGACAGCAGACTGTGCTCCTCTCTAAGGTAAGAAGATGAAAGGGAGGCTGCTCCCAAGCCTCAGACATCTACAGCGTACAGACAAAAGGGCTGTGTGCAGGCTGGACTGTCCCAGGTTGCCACAAGTGAAGAAAACCAGAAAGCTTGTGGACTTCACAGGAGATTACTAACATTACCATTCAGCTTTGGCATATTGGATTGTCATTTATATGAGAACTATGATACCACTGAAGTTTTGTTACAGCGTGCATGGACTACAGACACAACAGGTAACTTGAAACCAGGGACTGGAGTGAGACAACCTAAACAACATCTAGGCAACATGCACTGGAAACAGCATTACCTGGATCATCAGCAAGAGGAAGGTCAGTACTGACTGGACCCTAGAAAACATACAGCTGTGAGACATGTCCAGCACTAAAGCTGCTAGAAAAGGGCAAAACTTCCAAACAGCAGAACCAGCCAGAAAGAGGAATCATAGAATTGTTATGGTTGAAAAAGACCTCCAAGGTCATGAAGTTCAACCATCACCCCAACGCCACCATGCCCACTAAACCAGGTCCTAAAGTGCCATGCCTACTCATCTTCTTAACACCTGCAGGGAGAGTGACTCCCTGGGCTGCTTGTTCCAACGCCTCACCACTCTTTCAGTAAAGAAATTTTTGCTGAACTCCAACATAAACCTTCCCTGGTGCAACCTGAAGCCATTTCCTCTCATCCTACTGCTACTTGGGAGGAAAGAATAATGTGTGTCCCACTCATACAACCTCTTCCTTTTCGGTAGTTGTGAAGACTGAGGTCTCCCCTCAGCCTCCTCTTCTCCAGACTGGAAAACTCCAGTTCCCTCAGCTGCTCCTCCTAAGAGCTGTTCTGTAGACCCTTCACCAACTTTACTGGTGAAGAACTTGCTCCTAACACCCAATCTAAATCCAATCTAAATCAACTCTTCTCTCACTTAAAACCACTGCCCCTTGTCCTACCACTCCAGGCCTTTGTAACAGTTCCTCTCCATGTGTAACTGATGATTTTATCATATTTTTGGCAGACACCAGTATCTTTCAGGATATTTCAAGTGGTATTTACACCTTGGCAAGGAGAAAAGTTCAGTCTCCATGCTTAAGAAACAAAAGCAATACCTATACTCCCAAGTCCAGGTACAGACATTTCCATGTGGTTCAGACACACACTTTGAGCTAAATCCCTGTGCACTCTGAGCACTACTTTAGAAGAGAGCAAATGGAAAAATGTAATTACTTAGTAGTATGAAGAGCAGACTGGAGTAAATATAACAATATTATGAATAGACTGGCATGTTAATTAGGACTTTAGAATCATTGCCTCTTTGGAAATTACATTGTCAAGCATTATGTGCAGAAAAAGGAGGGGAGGGTTAAAGTCTCCACTTAAAACCATGTGATAAGAGGAACATATATATGGATTTGTTTACTGAACATGACCTATTCATTATCTGTCCCAGCCCCAGCTACTACAACATTCCTAACTGAAGCTTTTACTTTCACTTGAGACACTGGAAATACAATTTCACAGAAGGATGACACCCTACCAGGGTACACTTCTCCACTGGATCCTAATGCATTTTGTAATGTGGAGAAAAAAGGGAAAAAACCAAAAAGGCACTAACTGAAGTCTTTGCAAATTCCTCTACAGCTAAAATCTAGAAGGCAGAGCACAGGAATGTAAGCCATGTCTTCCCCCACAGGACAAATCTACCCGACTTTCATTTTCTGTTTTAAACTGCTTACCTTCAATTACCTAATAGTCCTTTCTTAAGCAGCAGATCCTTAAATGATTAAGATCACTAAATTTTCAAGAGCCATTACTAATCAGCACCAACTTGGTACTAGTATAAATTAGGGGAAAACCAAAATGCCTTTTTTCTTTTCTTCCATGAGAGAACTACTCTCCTAAGCTGTACTTTCAGAATGACCCAACAGGTTGACACAAAGCTGGAACAATAAAACTAAGTCACAGGAGCCTCTAGTATATTTTTCCCCCCCTGACTTTTAAACTCACATTCATTACAGACTTCTGCCAACGCCAGAGTGTACTCACGCCGCTTGTTAGAGGCATTCTAGCGTTTTCTGGCTTTAAAAGTCAGCTGTGGTTATGCAGAGCCAGTCCTAGGCTTTACTGAAAATGTAGAGTTCACTACAGGAGTGAACAGGTTGTTCAGCTGTCTTGCACATCAAAAAATTCCACAAATAGCTAAAGGTGTCTGGGAAAGTACTAACAAGATGCATGATGCTCAAAACGAAAGAGAGAGGAGATTGGACGTGGCACTTGGTGCCATGGTCTAGTCATGGGGTCTGTGTTGATAGGTTGGACTCGATGATCCTCAAGGTCTCTTCCAACCTTAGTTATACTGTGATACTGTGATACCATCTTATGACAACTCGAGCTGCTAAAACAAATCTTTACATGTGACTCCTTTTTTCACCTTTCAAAATACACTCTGCTTGTAGGCTTCCTCACTTGTTAGGGCTCTTATTCTTGCTTGCTAGCCTACTTTTGATCCATTAACAAGTCAGTCAAAAGGAAAAAAAAAACTATTCTGATTTTTTTCCCCCCCTGACTAGTTACAGAAAGCTGTTTCTTGCAAAACAGTTTAAAGAGTTATACAGGAACTGCCTCATAACCTAAAATTCAAAGTGTCACATCGAACAGCAGAAAAAAAATGTACCTAGCAGACAGCTACTAAATAGGCTTGCTTTGTTAAAAAGACATCATCAACACATGTAGCAAAGGTTATAATGGATCCAAATTTAAAGCCTCTGTTTAGGGAAAAAAATGCTTTTGAAGTATGTGCACTGATCTGTCAATTATGCTACATTTAACTTAGATCCAAGAATCAATACTACATATTTCAATGCAACTGCACGCCTTCAATCAGTAAAGCACCAACTGCAGCAAAAAATGAAGTGTAGAAACACACACAAAAGAGTCAGAACAACACAGTTCTGGAGAGTATGTTATCATATAGTCTGCTATAAACTCTTTGGAGCATTTATTTCTACTAAGGAGATGAACAGAGACTTGGATCTACAACCAGCTTCCACAGTATCAAGTGCATAGGTACTCACCATTTTCCTACAACCATGTTAAGTAAGCAGGCTGAATCCTGCTGACCAACAGTCAGTAATAATCAGCACTGCAAAATGTTACAGCTAGGAATTCTGAGCTGCATGCAAGGCAAAAACATCCACAGTTGTTGACAAATCACACTCTTTCAATTAATGCCTTGTTGGGTATCTCGGCTGATCCAGTGTTAAACACCATCATTAAATATCTAGGACGATATAAAAGGAACACTAAACTTGGAAAAGAGAGAGAACACCTGGAGAAGGAGGCCACAGCATTTATACAGTACCAACAGCATTTACACAGTACCAACAGCTCATGATTTTTTCAAAAACTGAGGAAACCAGTGCATTATACTTAACAAGTGTGACAGTAATGTCTACAGCTTGGGGCACTGAGGCGTAGGGTACAAGACAAATGATGTGTGAAGGGATGTACATCACATACCAAAGACATTAGCTTCAGAAATTTGAGATCTGTTAATGAACCACAAGACTGATCATAATTGCAACCTTTGGCCAGGACAAACACAAAGCAATGTATTTAGGGCTTAGTTGAATATCATACTCATACAGTGTACATCTATTTGATACTGAAATAGGAGTGACTAAAGCAAAGGAGACAAACAGCTTCACCTGTAGAGCCCTTCCAACACTAATCCAGCAGAACTCCTCCTCTCCTAGCGAAGCCAGAAAGAGCTGAAAAAGTCATGCTAATTATATGCTTTGCTCTGATGACAGGAATGGAGTCAGGTGGCTTCTGTCCTGATTCCAGTTACAAGTACCTCTCTGCTCTTTCTGACGACTGCTTCCTTTAGTGTATAACAACAATCCTAACAAGCGCCTTACAGTGCATTTCCAAGCTTGCTCTGCTACGAGGCAGTCTAGCATACAGTGGGGTTTTTCTCCCTTTGAATGAACAAGTGCTTTAAAGACTGTCCACACAACCTTGTAGATTCTTGGACTTAAGACTTAACTGTGGCTCTGAACAGTCAGCTGAGTATGTATATACTTGCACAATTTAACATATGATCGACTTATTACACAATATAAATTCCTATGGCATTAAAACAAAGACATTTTTGCTTCAAGGACTACAACACTATGCAGTTTAGACAATAATGTGATTTACTGCTCAGCAAAGTATCTGTTCAGTATGTGACAAAAGTATTGCTGAAGAGCAGACTGAAGAGTTTAAGGCACAACAATTTATTAAGCTAAGTCATTGCTTTAGGACAGTCTGTTCTGGCTTTACAGTTCAGCTTCTTGAGAAAATTAAACTAACTGCCTGGCAGACTTGGTTTGCGTACATGGTTCAGGCAATTTTCAAGAAAAGGTGAACCACCCTTTATTCTTCCTCACATCCTCATTAGCAAACTGACATGCAGCTAAAACTGAGTCCTGACCAGTGACCTTTTATGACAATTTTACCTGTCTTATCCTAAACCCAAATGAACAATTAATTACATATGTATACACACACACAACCTTGTTGTAAGCAACTTTTCTACCATAGAAACCTAGAATTGCTCCAACCTCAAACTGTTTTCAAGGTTATGTAAGTGCAATATGTATTTCTTTAAACAACCAGAATAATGTCAATAGCATGCCAGGCTCAGTACTAACATGGAACATTGTTTCAACTGTAATCTTTGTGAATAATTATTTTCTGACCTCTGCTCATGTTTCTCCAGCATTGGTGCCTCAAATGCACTCCATAAATCCAAACCCATACCAAAAATAGAGATCAGTCATAATTCTCCTTATTTGCCCCCACCTCTACCTCTGAACACTTCAGTCTCATTGTCCTACTATTTCAAGCACTTTTCTTTGATACTCATCACAGCTGGTGAAGCCCAGGGAAATTTACCTACTGTACTTTTGCATTGACTACTACCAACTATACAGAGCACTACAGAAGTCCCCTGTGGTTTTCTGGTCAGTGAGACAAGAATTCTAAGCAATGCATCTGGGTGAGAAGCATAGTTAAGACCATAAGAAGTTTGACTTCCCAGAAATCTGAAGCAGCCAAGTACCCATGCTTCTGGACTTTGTTCCCAGAACAGGCACCTCCCAGCTTTCACACAACATTCCCTCAGAGACTTTTCATAACTCAACTTTTACTCCAGAACACCAACCCCTGCATCACAGTACCATTAGGACACAAATCATCACCCTGCTGAGTGTTAAATATGGTAACATTAGGAATTCAGTTCTCTAAGCTCGTGTTTTAACAAAAATGTAACACCCATTTGATTTCCAGTCAATCACCATCAAAACTGCAGTTTGAAAAATGCTGCCCTTGAGAAGAGGACAATTTCCCAAATGACATTTTCCTAAAGAAATCACTCTGCCACAGAGGCAGCTGTCTTCTGAACTCAGATTAACTGCAAAGGCCTTTGACACATGCAGAAACGTCATCATACTTGCCACAGTAAAAACCATGCCAGGATTCTAGAGAGACACATACAACCATTTATTTCTTGGATACAAAACTTCCAAGCCACCAAGAAAGGTCAGACATATTAAGAACAAATACCATTGCCCAACATCCCACTACCCAAGCTGTAATTCTCGTTAGTCGATGCTATTCCAATATTTCACTCATCAGTATTCCTCCTTCTCAGAGTTTGATAATTATAGTCATCATCAGAAGGTTGGTTTGAAAAAATCACTAACTACAGGGAAACAGAGAAACATTCTCTGGAGAGCTCAATGCCCACATATCAACCTTGGTGAATTGAGGATTTTAATTAGCAGAAAATTCTAGATACTATGGCCCTGTCACTGCACGATGGAAGGCAATCAAAGGGATGCACTACTGTTCCTCCAAGCGTGCGCTTACCTTGAGTACCATCTACTGAATTCAAAGCCTTAACACACAGTAACATATGATACCTACAAGGCTCTGCTCAGGATCAACACCACAGTCCAGAGCTCTGCTGACAGCAGTGCCTTGATTAGACTCATGCTGATATTAAATTAGTTTGGTTTGGAAGAGCTAAAAGCAATTGTACGGGAAGGTAAAATGCTTGAATAGGGAATAGTTCCCACCTCCTTCTCCCAAAAGAAACAAACAGGAGAAATCAAAATGACAGCTCCAGAAAGGGCTACACTACACAGTGAATGCTTGCTTTTGTTTTGGATGCTCTAGCTCAGGGAGGAGAAAATTCCTTTCCTTCCATCAGTGAAACTGGTCAGAACTTCAGACATTTGTAACAAAAACAGCTAGTAGAAAACTAATCCCTCATGAGGATGAGGCAGCACATTGATTGAAATCCAAAGCAGCTTCTCCTTCCCAGCAGTGGTGATAACAGATGGTGATATGTTCCTCAGCAAGGAAAAAGAAACTTATGGAGCCTTCATTCTTGGGTGAACTTTGGAAAGCCTTCATTAAATGTCTATGAAAAATGAGATTCGGCAAGAATTGTATTTGGTTGTTTTCTTCTCTAACTGAAGACTCTGCTGGTGTGTTAATTTCTGCTACTGTGGAAGTGCTGACAACACCGCCTGGGTTGCAGCATCACAATCCAAAGCTACCTTCTGAAGGCAGGCTGATGAGGAGGTACATCATGACAATTATAATAGTTTTTCACTTCAATTCAGTCATGAGTATAATAAACAGAGTTTCTTAAAAACCTTGGCCCAGAAGTTAAATGTCTCAAGTGCACTAAATATACAAGCAGAAGGACAGCCTAATATAGCTGGACTTGAGATTTTCCCTACCAGCTCCTTCGCTATCATATGGGAATTCCTTTCCACTTGTGCTTTCACTTTGTCTTTTGATGTATCAAAACTTTGACAGCCTACACAGATATCAAAAGTCTTTTCCTGGACTTTGGTCAGTACCTCACTTGGTGCAATGAGGTCCCCTCAAAAAATTAACTTATGCCAGTGTAACTACTCAGTTACAGGTACTAGCATAACTGTTTGAAGAAGCCTGCCTTACTTCTACTCATGTAAATATGAAGTGTTCTTGCAGGTTTCTGTAGTACATCTGCACTGAAGAATTTGCAGTGATCTTCGCAGCACAGGCACGGGCTGGACAAAGCAATCTATGCGGACAAACCTGAAATACTTCATATGCCCAATCACGTGCTTAAAGCAAAGGCACCTTCTTAAGAAACTGCTAAATCAGGGCCCCTGTTGCTGTCCTCAGAGCAAGGCACATGCCCAGCTCCGTGCCAAAGGCTGCTTCCCACGTTGGAGGCCCACAGACACAACCTACGCTCGAGTTAGTAAAACAAACAACTCCGAGAAAACATGCGACGGCTCTCGTTGCCAAGCATCTGCATTCTGCTCTGCCGTGTCTCACTGGGTCGCTTACATACTGTGAAAACAACCCGAGCGCATTCCCCAGCACACTTACGCGAGTGTCTGTACCAGCAGTTCTGTTCGAAGATGGTTTTACAGCCATAAACAACATGCCATTCGAGCAGGAACGGAAAGCAGGCTGAGCAGAAGCAAAGGTCCCTGGAAGGGCTTCAAGGCCTGTGCTGATGTGTCACAAACTCATCACACAGTGCCAGCCACCCCCGCAGGCTCTCGGCCCTCTAAGGGGCTCGTCCTGCCCACAGACAGCAGGCCGCGACAGTCCCTGCCCGGCCGGACGTGGAACATCTCCCAGGCATCCCTATTATCCACAGGCAGCGATTATTCGTGACTCAGAGGATTTGGGGCTGGTTTGTTTGCGCGGCCCCACGCCAACTCCAGAGTTCCCAGCAACGTACATCTGCGAGCGAGAAAGCCGAAGGCAGCTGGGCCAAATTCCAGCCTGTTTTAAGAACTTCCCTGAGAAGATTTCCGCCCACCCCCACAGATACAACCTCCCCCCCAGAGAGAGTCCTGGAACAGCTGAGCTCGGAGGGGAAGATGGGGCTGCGGGTGCGGAAGGGCAAGCACGGGGACAGCAGCAGGGCCACCGCGGGGAAGGCGGCGGAGGTCCCAGGAAGCGCCAAGGCCCGCGGCGGGCAGAAGGATGGCAGCAGCGGCCGGGGCCGGCAGGGAGAAAGGCCGCTTTGTTCCCCCGCGCCCGCGGCGGGCGGCCGCCTCCCGGCCCGGGAGACGGAGGCGGACGGGTGGCGTCACTCCCCGGTACCTACCGCAGCAGGAGACGACGAGGAACAGGAGCTGCGCTGACCTCCAAGCCGGGGAGCCTTCTGAGCTCCCCCAAGGGGCCATAACACCAGCCCGCAAGGAGGCGACGAGGAGCCGGACCCGCGACCGCCGCGCCCCCCGACAGGGAGCCGGAGCTGCCGCCGCAGCCTCACCAACCGCAGATGCCGCCTCGGGGAGCGCTAGCGGCCCGCACACCCGCACCTCATCCGCCCGCCCGAGGAGCCATGAGCCGCCGCCGCCTCCGCCAGCCTCGGCCTCCTTCCCCTCGCGCCGCGCCGCTTCCTCCTCCCCGGCTGAGCCCCGCCGCGGCTGCGCACTGGCGGCCCGAGCGCATGGAGTCGCTCCCGGCAGCCGCGGGCCGGGCGGGCGGCGGGGCGGAGCAGCGGCCCCCAGACGGCGGGGGAGGGCCCGAGCCGCCACGCTCCGCCGCGGCCCCGCCCCGCCCCTGTCTCTGTCTCCTCCTCCTCAAGCCGGCGCGTCTCGGCCCGCCCCGTCCCGGGATGCGCCACTGCCTCCTGGGGGCTGAGCTCCCCGAGCCGGCTGGGCCCCCGGGGCTGCGTCTGCCAAGGCGAAGGGGTCAGACGGGGGTGAACCTTCCCGCCACTACGGCGGCTTACACGCAAAGTAACCAAATGTATGTGAGCGCTCTGGCTCCCTGCCCTGAAGAAGCCTCTGTCTGTGAAGTCAAACCCAAGCTAGAGACACCTCCGCAGCCGGCGTGGCTCTGATTGTGATCTCCAAATACGTATTTCACTAGTGAGGCCGAAAAACTACCGTGGGAGCAAGAAGCTAACTGCTGGAGATGCACAGCATCCAAAAATTCCGGACGCCAGTGGAAGTTCCTTGTGACGCTTTCTGTCCAACTACCATTGCCAGCCTTCCAGCCTTTGCTGACCCCGTGTTCTTGTCGCGGTTACCTATTCTCTGCACTGTTTAAGCGAGGGTCCAAGCGGGATTCACAGGAGAATTTCCAGATCTAGCTTGAATTTTGCAGTGGCTGTTGCAGGCCAGGAGAAGCTCTTGTCTCTGTGCCACCAGATCAACGGATCTGCTTGGGAAAACAAAGTATTACCATTCCTGAGGAAAGCCAAGTTTAACCAGGGCTCCATAACTATACCATGAGAAAAGATGCGTTTGATCAGACCAGAGCTCTTGCTCCATGAATGGCCATTGCTACGGGGGCTACTTTATTTTGCTTCATTCCTCTCCCCGCCCCCCCCCCCCCAAGAGTCATTTAGGTTGGAAGAGACCTTAGATTGAGTCCAGCTATAAATGAGATAAGCATGAATGCACTACAACTTTGAGAAGTTCTGATCCAGGAAGACCCTGTACTAGAGATGTATAATTAAGCTTAATAATCCTCACTGTATTAGCCTTCAGTGAATTTGTCTAGTTGCAGTTTGACCCTATGAGGGATGTGACTGTTCCCCTCTCGGGAGCCATGCCTATGCACACAAAAGGGATGTTTTATGAAGAACACACAGTCTTCATTTATAGACTTATATAAATAAATAAAGCATTCACAGCATCTTAGCCAACAACGTTCTTGGTTTCTTTCTACTGGCAAGTCAAGGCAAAGCTAACTTCTTGAGTGAAACCTCAGGTGCCCTGTATACACCACCCTGTGTGTCCCATTCCTCGTTATAGTTGTTAACAGAATGCTGGAAGGATGCTCAGGAAGTCTGGTCTGTAGCTACTGAGAGAGGCATTACTGCTTGTATGAGCAGACACTTCACAGAGCCTATGAACACAAAGGGACTTCTAACCTTCCCCCCAGTAAATACAGCTGCACCTGCTGAGTGCAAGTCCCTACTGGACCCAGTCAAGCTCTGTCATAGAGACAGGTCAACATGAAACATGATCTATAGCCTTCCTCCACTCCTCCCAAGGTTACTTTTGTCTGTATAATTCAACCTAGTCTCAACTATCCAGTTGTGTGTTATTGAGAGATGTGATACAATTCCCTTCCCACAGATTTTAGTTGCATAACAAAGAAGACAACAGTAATTATCTTTTCAGATTAAATGCTGCTCCAATCAACCCAGATATCTATGTTGTCAAAACTGCTTTCAATCACTTGCACAAACAAGTGGCTACCCTTTGCCATGCTGATTGTTCATGGCAGCAGGGCAAAGCATCAACCATTGGCATCAGGAGCTTAATTTCAACATTGTTCTCAGTGATGCAGAGTGAAGGATGATACGCAAGAGAGTCCTGCCTCAGTGCTAAATGAGCTTGGCAAGCAAAAGATGAGATGCTGAAGTAATGATCTAGAGAAAAAAACCTCTGCAGGAGCAGTTTCCCTGTATGTGAGATGAGCTGGATCTTCAAAGTCCAGGGAAGAGAATGTGTTAGCAGTCCAGATAAGACACCCAGGATGTCAAACCACATTTTCCCATGTAGCACCTTCAGCAAGTTCACCAAATCTATGAACTTCACAGTATTTCAAATGACTTATTTCCTGGCAACTTATTCTGCTCCTTCTGTTGGCCTCTGCTGTGAGCTGTCTTAATCTCTTTGATATTTGGGGAGAAGAATACTGTTTCTTCTATGCCAGAAGAGTAAATAGGAAGTCACAGACATAGAAGTTGACACCATCTTTCTTTTGTGTTTGAAGACAGGTGAAGAGAAAGCATCCTGAAAGTGCACATCTATTTCACCTTGAACAACCCAAGTTTGTTGTAACAGGCAGTCATTCTTCTGTCTGAACCTCAAAGCTGGTACATGAAGCTACTGAAGCAGCTTCCACCAGAATTATCAGGCACCTCCTAAAGATATCAGCATATGTTTTTTTCTCCTGTAGTTTTACTTTAGACATTGTTTTCTTTTTAGCAGTTGGTTGTTTACAGTCACTTCAGCTTCACTTCACTGCCTGCCACATGTGCTTCCTTCTCTCCGTCCTTGCTCTTCTATATTGATTTATTTTTTTCTTTTCATCAGTTCTCCCTTTCCTTGGTCTCTTCAGGCTATGCTATTAGCAAATGCCACACCCCACCCCCCCACCCCCCCCCCCGCAGATTTAACAGCAGCTTCATTAGTCGTTGTAAAATTTCTCCTCAGTTTATTTCTCTCTCTTTCTTCCTGCTCTCTCTGGAAAATTGTAGGAGACAACCTTAAAGTGTCTCGCTAATGCCAAGTCCTGGATGGGATCTCTTGCACCATTTTAATACACAGTAAGAATGGTGAAGACTTAAGATATTGACTAGATCTCAGCCAAATGAAGTAACAGGGGTTTTCATTTACCAATCTTACTATTTTCTGTCCCCTAACCTCCCCTGCAGGTGACATCATAAGAAACATTGCCATGTTCAATACCAGCATTTAATTTTTGGTGAGACCTCTGTCACACTGACATTTTCTTCACCTGTTTTTTGCAGGCCTCAAGTATTTTAATCAGAAGGGCATCAACACAGTTCTAAATATTCTTATTTTGTAATATTGTTTTTTCAAGATCAATTCTTTATCAACTTAAAGCATAAAGAAAATAATGCAGCAGCAGAAAGATTTCTCTTCCTGGCTTGCATTTGTTTTGCAGCACAGCATATGAGAACTGGGGCAAACATTATTTGTTCCACCTATTCAGTGATTATTTTTATTAACAGACAATTGTTTGCACAGCAGTTGCTTAAAGGCTGCTGATAAACTAGATTTTTGTCCTATGTTAATGCTAGACCACAGCTACCTCATCTAGAGTACCCTGCATAATTTCACCACAAAAGGATGAAAGACAGCAGAAGATGGTGCCAGAAATGTCTGGATTAAGGCCATTGTGTTAAAGATATACAGCGTAATTCAGAGTCTGCCTGCACGGTGCGGGTATACCTGTTAGAATTGGTGTTGCATTCTGGAGGAAACATATCAGATGTATGAAGTGATCATTTACTTCCCTTGTATTTGTTTTAGTATCATTGTGCAGTCTAGAAGCCAGTCAAGAGTCCCATTGTGCTAAGGACTATATTAAGACAGGATGTGCTGTACATTGTGCAGTGGAAAACAGTCAAAATACAGCTCAGTTAACTGCAAAGGAAGTATCTCTGGAGCCAGTGACAGTGTAGCTGCAGTGTAGCTGTGCCCCGCTGGCTGCTTCTGGGATTCACACATTCATTTCCTCAAGCTGGAGTCTTAAGTCACTGCTCTTTTCCCTTGCTTTACCACCTGAGGGTGTGTTTGCAGGCAGTTTGTAAGCTCTTCACCTAGAATCTGAACAGTCATTGGATGCCCTGCAGGAGAAAGGGATTTGTGTACTGCCTACAAAATTTGTTACCTCAACTACAAGTAATTCATCCCCTTAATGTAAGAGTGGTTATTTTTTCTTGTCAGTCATATGAATCTGAACTCTCTTACATGTACTGGATATTATGCTTTAAATATAACAATTGTTTTATGTTCAAGTGAGTGTTCAGCTTTAATCATGAGTTGTAGTCACAGGCTCTGTAGTTTCTCTGACAATAATCGCTTCTGTCATGTGCTGCATGAATTACTATTGACTAATTTTGTACTTTTAAACATTTCTGGAAATGTTGCCCAAGCCTGTTCACTTAAAGTACGTTGCTGCTGCAAGAACAATTAAACAGAAGGAACTTCAATTTGGAATAAGCCATGTAACAAAGCATGACCTAATTCAGCCTGCCATTACATCATGTAACATAATGCTTAGGTGAGTAACTACATGGCAACACTACCACTGTGAAAACTGCTTTTGGTTTTCCTTACTGGTTACTAAAGCAGCTTAACTCTTACTGTGGACCTCAGTGGCAAGCAAGATCAACAGGTATGGTGCTACCCTTCATTCATCTGCTGCATCCTGAGTAACAGGGCCAGAAGTGGCATGAAAGCCACTCTGTTACCATGATTTTGCTACAGGATTTCCAGTGCACTAGATAAGCATCAGTGGTTTTCTGAAGTGGTTGCACAGTGTCAGAGGACCACAACCCTTCAGTGGCTTCATGGACAGAATGAAGAACTAAACTGTTAATATTTTCATTTTAGAGCAGACAGATCCAAAGACCAAGGGGAAAAGAAAGGCAAAACCCCATCAAGATGCCAAAGGCGAGAAAAAGCCAAGACAAAAGACAACAAATGAAAAAAATCTCTTCCATGCTGGCAAGAACATTTCACAAGCAGTCGTCAAAACCTAGGAGGCTAATCAGCTCATGTGGAAGAACCTAGTAAGGAGCCTACAATTATTATTTTTTTGTGGAATTTTTCATTTGCTACATTCAATTTATTTTTTTCTTACTCAGAACTTTTGAAGCAAGAAGCTTCTCAGGGTCTATATTTACACTAGTAATATTCTTGATTTTTACTTCGGTTCAATTAGAACCTCCTTCACCTGGCCTGTGCATGCACATCGTGTCCCCACTGGTCATTAAGGCAGAAACAGCAGGAAGCCTGAGGCAGTGAACTACCTCTAAAGTATAACCCAAAGCGTTCAAAGAACCAGCAAGAACTCCAGATTTATAGCAGTAGTCTGAAGTAGTGAACTACTTCTAAAACATAACCCAAAGTTGAAAGAAGCAGAATGAACTCCAGATTGATAGCAGTCATCTTGTTGTGCATGGTGACAGGGCCAGAAGAAGATGTAGCCAAAGCCATGTGTTAATATTTTGCTCAAATAATTTCTTTATCTTGCTGAATGCAGCTAAGTAGCCATGGTTCCAGATCATCAGTTTGTACTGGGCACCTCCAAGTGGAGGATTTTGAGCTGGAGGACAAGTTCTCAGCCAGAGAAGCTCTAGCCCTATAGCACATGCAGGAACGTAAGCCAGTCAGTGTCCTTCCCTAATACATGCTAAAACTGATGCCTACAGTTCTCCAGGACCAAGTCTCAAGTGTTTTGTTTTCATTACACAACAGCAGTTGGGAGGTTGCTGTTTAAAATTCATGACAGATTTTGTCTCAGCTGTACCTAATGCCATTTCATAGGTGGGTTGCAATTAGGAGATAGAAACTTGTAGAAGTGGACATGAGCACTCTGCAGTACAGCTGCTAATTTCAAAGGCAGGAGTCCCTACAGGAGCTAGAGGATTACATTACTTCTGCGTTAATCTTTCTTTCTGTTGTCCATCCAGTGGAAACTATCCTTCAAAGTAATGATTAGGCTCTTAAGGCATGACAACTATATTTGGCAAGAGGAACTCCAGTCTTAAATCTGAAAGCACTCACTCTTAGCTGAAGGTTCTTGAGAAATGTGAGTCAGATCATCCAACAAGCTGTAATAAGACCTTAACATAACCCACAGGTTAAGCCAGGGTTAGAGAGGGCTTCCAGGAGCTTCTCTCAGGATGCTAAATACAGACACAGTAAGTGACAGCCACTGACTCCAGCAATAGCATTCCAAGGAGTACCACAGTTTTTCACCTAACCTTCTGAACACAATAGTTATTCTGTCAGAATAATAGCAGACACACACTCACATATATGCATACATATATATATGCACTGTTACAGCTTCTGCTCTTATTTAGGTAGTTTAAGATTAATAGTACCTATTTCAAACAGCCATTCTAAGTCTTGCCTTCCCTTGCCCCAAATCACATTTGCAACACTCTCAATAAGACTTTGAATATGACTTGACTCATAAAACTTCTAATGGACAAGCAGCTGAACATGAGTCATCAGTGTGCCTAGGTGGCCAAAAAAGCCTACGGCATCCTGGCTGGGATTAGAAATGCTGTGTTCAGCAGGAGTAGGGATTGTCCATTTGTACTCAGCTCTGGTGAGGCCCCACCTCGAGTGTTGTGTCCAGTTTTGGGCACCTCAATACAAGAGAGATGTGGAGGTGCTGGAGCAGTGCAGAGGAGGGCAAGGAAGCTGTGAAGGGCCTGGAGAATAAGTCTGATGAAGAGCAACTGAAGGAGCTGGGGATGGTTAGTTTGCAGAAGAGAAGGCTGAGGGGAGAGCTCATTGCTCTCTACAGCTACCCGAAAGGACATTGTGTAAAGCTTGGTGCTAGTCTCTTCTCACAGGTAATTAGTGGTAGAATAAGAGGGAATGGCCTCAAGATGCAACAGGGCAGGTTTAGACTGGAGGTTAGGGAAACATTTTTCCCAGCAAGGGTGGTTGGGCATTGGAATGAGCTGCCCAGGGAAGTGATGGAGTCCCCAACCCTGGATGTGTTTAAAGGTGGTTTGGATGTGGTGCTTGGGGATATGGTTTAGGGGTGACCCTTGTAGAGTAGGATTCTTGGTTGGACTTTGTTATCCTGGGGGTCTTCTCCAACCTGACTGTGATTCTGTGAACTTGGCAATACTATCATGTGCCCACCCATTTAAGCTGTGTCAAAACCCACATGGGAGTATACGAAGACTGCCAGGGATTTGCAAAGCTCTGGAAGTTCCCAACATAAGCAAGAACTTCAAGATCTGAAGTTTGCATAGAATACACATGTAAATTAGAACTCAAAGCAGTTAATTTTATAGCTTGTTTCCATTTAACAATGTATCTTATAGATCATTCTAGTCTACTCTGGCCAAACTGCCTTGATTTGAAGTCTAAGATACAACCTTGATTGGTGAAAGCAAAACTGTATTAGACTGCACAGAGGACAGAGTAAGTGCATTTCAAGACTCTGTTCATATTCCTGAAGATGTACATTCAGGAACAATGTTCAGCAACCTCAATTAAAGTGTTCTGAGTTTGATAATTCAATATTTTAATTAGACCTTGTGGTAGGGTGATATCCTGTAGTGAAGGAAGATGTCCTACATGTTCTTGGAGCATTCTTCCATCTTCTAATTAAAATACAAGAAAATGTAGAAGGAAGATTAAGATTATGACATTCACATTCTGTCACTTACTCTTCAGAGTACATTTTGCATCTAGTCATTAGAGCTGCAGAAGTGAATTAAAGCCTGGGTGCCTAAATCCCATTTGCATTTTTCAGTGCATCTGCTGTGAGTGAGAGTGGGAGAGCCACAACAGTTGCCCTGTAGCCAGAGATCAGTGGGTTACAATTAGCGTGACCATTTGGAGGAGCATCTCAATATACTGAAAAATACATTTAGGACTAGACTTAATTGATTTACATTTTAATTCTCCACTGTGCTAGGCAGTTCTGCACCTCATTTTTCCCTTTCAAGCTTTAGTCCTACTATGTTCTGCTGCTTATTTATTGAAATGATGTTTTCAATCTATTACTGTCAGGCTTGTAGAAGTCTTTGACGCACTCCAAGTGAACAGTAGCACAACAACACTGAAATATTTTCATGGCAATATTGAGAGATTTTTGAGCTACAGGGTGTATCATGAGCTGCAGGAATTAGCATTGTTCCTCAAAGTAAATGAAGCTCCACTAATATCTTTTTTTTTCCCCTCCTGAAATCACACTTGGATCAAGCTCCAAATTTTCTGTTTGCAAAAAGTTCAATCATTTGATGGAGTTTCGCTTGTCTGCAAACAGACAGCTGGCTTTTTTCTCTCTTCCCCACTGGAAAAAAGTGATAACAGCTAATAGACAAAGGCTTTTGTTTGTTTGCTACAAAACAGCTGCTTCTAATCTACCTTGGACTCATACCGGTATTGCAGTATCAAGGAGTATGTAAGCAAACAAACAAGAGGACAATGAGATCCTGAAGGGCAGATTTCCAGCACCAGAAAACCCACTGGTAGTGGATTCAGATGCAATCTGATGCAATAGCAATGTAGTTCACTGCAGTCATTTATTATATTGTCCTTTAGCTCCAAATGTGCAGAATAGTTTTCTACTGAGCCTGCATAATTGCATTGCAGGAGATATCTGGGACTCCTAGAAATGCTGGCAGCTGGGATTATTCTCTCCCGAACTAGCGTGTGGGGCTCTTAAAATTCAGAAGGACGTCTTGTTATTTTTCACAGCATTCAAACTTTACTTGTTTATTCATGGCCATCCAGAGCAAAAGGGTAAAGACAAAGGCTCTGTCAGTAAGTAATAAACCCTCCATCACTATCTGCAATCCTTTCCCTGATGACTGGTTAGTGTCACAATAACCTAGCTAGCTGGCACCGCAGCACCGGGCTCTCATTTTGCTCCCTTGTGTGCCCTCCTCCCCCTCCTTTATTCATCACAGATCTAGAGCTGGAAAGATAAAAACTTGCAAGAAAGCCAATATTTCCTCACACTTAATCCATGTGTCCTGAGACAGTATACACTTTGGCCATGGTGTTAATCTCTAAATCCCTTAAACAGATAAAGCTTTCTAGAGAAGCTGCTGTAGACACCGAGGAGAAGATAAAACTCACTTGGTTGCTTCCTTGGAAGACTTCAACTTCCCAGCCTGAATGTAGACATAAAAGTGCAGGAGCAAATCTCTGTCTTGGTCTGGCAATTTCTTCCTGTAGGAGATAAAACCTGCTGAAAATAGGGGCAGAACTATGAAACTTCATTCCAACAATCTGGGACATCAAGAAACCTATCAAGAGAACTTCCAGCTTGGCTGAGGTTTGCAGTGAGCATGCTGGTGTCTCCTAGCCAGGCTCTGTACAGATATGCTGCTGGTTACTCTAACAATTGAAGTGTCCTTGACAAAGGAAAGGTCACTAAAAGCCCCACACATTGCTGCAACGTCTCTATGAACTCGAAAGCTCTTCTCATTAGTTACTACTGTCCTGCTCTTCCTACCAGTAGCTTGGAGAAGTGGAACCTATCACGGATATTTCAGTTTTCTGCCTACTTCAACCACCCATTAAACAGACCCAGGCTAAAGTCTTACTTCCAGGACAGAGTTCTGCATAGGATAGTCCAGCCTAGCTGTAAGATCTACAAATTGTGACATTTAGGCTTTGGCAGAAGAGAACAACAGGAAGGTCAAGAATAATACAAGACTGGAGTGCTGCTGACAGGACTTCCATGATATCTGGGACAAACTGGCATTAAATCGAGAGATAAATTTTGGACTCTGCTGCAATTATCCTCAGTGACCCTGAGGGGAAAAACAAACCCAAACACACACAAACCAACAGAGCCTTTTGACTTTCTAAGGTAAAGAATGAGGTAATGCCCCCTTTACTCGCCATTTCCATTTAAACTGGGAAGATGGCAAAGGTGGATGTCTCATTTCATGAATGCACAGCACCCACTGCTCAAAGCACTCTGATTTCAAGTACACCATAGCATACACAGTACACTGAATTGAAGAACTGCCTCTGTAGAAGACCAGTACAGCCATAAAAATGTATACTGGGAAATGCAGCAGGCTCTTTTGTGGTGCAACTCATGAGTAGAAAGCCTGTTTATCTGCTTTCTTTAGATAAGCCAAACCACCAACCAAGCAAACAAAAACTCTCAAACCACAAGGAGAATGCAAAAGCAAAAGATACAACCACCTTCAAAAAACATCTAGATGTGGTGCTTGGGAGCATGATTTAGTGGCAATGTTAGGGTAATGGCTGGCTTCCATGATCCTGGAGGTCTTTTCCAACCTCAAGGAGTCCATGAAGCCAAGATTCAGAGTAAAGCAGCAAGTACCCTGCACCAAGATAGGGTCTGTGATTCAGTTTTTCTGTTCCTGGGAAGTGCTCCCTATGTAGAGACTTGCACTGAACACCTGGAACTCTCAGGTGAAATTCAGGGCTGGGAGTGCAGATCTGCTCACAAACTAGATTTTGTTGGAATTTCAAGATTCCCTCCCTGTTATTTCCCTCCCTCTAAGAACCCCCCAGCCCACATAAGGAATATACAGACATTTTTGATATGCATGTAAACAGACATTCATCATTTATATGTCACAAGAAAGTACTCTAAACTGCAGTGCATTCCAAAGTGAACACACTTTAGCAATGGATGCTCTGTATGAACCTTCCTCTTACCGTGCTTGTTCACCACATAGCACCCTTCAGGTGATAAATAGATATTTACTGTCTCACTGTTCTTCTTGGGGGACTGGCAAACTGTGTTCAAATGTCAAATGGCTTATTTTTAAAACCTGTTGATAATCTTTGCAACAGGCTGCTCATAAGCTATGTGTCTGAGGCAGAAATCCCTTGACTAATGACTATAATTAAGCAATGAAGATTATGTCACTCTATCTGGTGATCTGGCAGGTATGGGAATAGGAAGAAACAGAATCTGTAAAGATGAAGCAGTCTAGAAGATATGCATCTTCAGGGTATTTACTAACAAAATTACTGAATGGCTTGTAATTAGGTTGTGTAATCTTAGGGAGAGGCAGAGTCTTTTCTAAGGAACTGGAAATGAAAAGATGGACAGATTTTTTTGTTGTTATATGTGAAGAGATAGAAAGTAATTACAATTTGCTAAACATATCTTGAACTACAGTAAACTTAATTAAGTTAATAAACAGGAAAATCTGTATGTATCTACATCACTGAGGACTAACAACAAGTTGAATGTTGCAGATGCAAAGGCATATGACATCTTAGTATTTTAGTGCAGAATTTGATCAGTAGCTATTAGATATAGCTATAAAATCTTCTAATACCTCAGGAGTCACAGAGAGGAACAATTCCACAGTCAGCAGCAAACATGAGTTTGAGATCCCTTTCCAGGGAGGCAGTGCAATGACACACAGTAAAATCCAAACTAGTCTACTTAAGTATGGAGAGAGCATTAGAGCCAAACTCAAACAAGTAAGAACTGAAAACATCCAAAATACTCTACATTTGACATTTCCAAGAAACTTTTCCAGTTAGCTTGAATTAGCATGGGTGGAATCCTACATGAATTTGAAGTCAAGAACAATACCCATCAACTGTAGGAACTATTTTATTCACCATACATTTTTGCACTACTTCTATCACTGTGGTCTGTGAGTGTCTTGCAGGAAACTAGGGAGATGACTGCCACCTGTCACTTGAGGTCACCCACCTGCTCCCTTGGGGCAGCAGCGAATGTGTTGGGTGGTGTACATTGTTCTGGAGGCAAGATGGAAAGATGTCAGCAGGTAACTCAGGTCCTTTGTTACAAAAACACTGCAGTGCACATGGATGCAGGAGCTGAAGTGTAGCTAGAATCAGGCACATGTGCCATGTGACTACTACACGGACTCAGCCACTGTAAGGAGCTCTGTAATGATGCCAAAATACAGAAGCTGCCAGGAAAAAGGAAAAGGTCTGAGCTCATACCCATATCTCTTCTCACCAACTTTACTCTATATATGCCTACACCAAAGTCTGAGCAGCACTAGCAGTGAGCAGCTGCAAGGAGAAGGGAATTTACAATCACGCTTCACTCATAGCTTTACTGTGCTAGTCTTATCAGCTGGGTTATCTGCCCTGTATTTCATCCTCTCCAAAGTAGCTTAAAGTTAAGAATCCTCCTCTTTGTACATTTTTAATTCAGAAGAGTAGCTTGTACTGATTATACTACAGGACCTCTGAGTTTTCCCACAGGTGGGATGAGTACCTACATTTATTTAGCTTGCTTAGCAAACAGCCTTTTAAGTGTAATTACTGACAATTTAAAAAAGTTGAGTATTGCAGAATTACAAAGAGATTATGTAGTGTCTTAATCAGAAAAATACTGTTGGAAACAAGACCATCATCAAAGTCTGGTAAATTGAAATATGTAAAGCATCTGATAGATAACTAATTTACCATTTGATCTGCTGTCATCATTCTTCAAAACACAACAACAAACCAACCTAAAACGCTGCTGTAGCTGCTCCCTGGTAGAAGACAGAACATAGAATTTGAGCAAAATGATGGAAATAATACCAGAAAAATGCTCATTTCTTAATTGCAGGAAACTAAAGAGAGCCAGATGAAGCATTCTGGTACCATCACTTTCTAGTAGCTATTCAGCTCAAAAAGTGCTTAGAGATTGTATTGCTAGCTTTACAGAGCACCATTGTAAACAGATCAGATCTGTCACCTTGTAGTTTATGAATCTGAAGACCACTGATAAGAGATCTGACCTAGCATTTCCTCAAAGCTGTTCTTCATTGATCTGATTATAGAGAAAGGGGGGGTGATTTTTTGTTTGTTGTTTTTTTCTTTTCCAGTGTAGCAGGCAACATTTTACAGAAGAATTCAAGACTAAACACTCAACAGTCTCATTAGATGGGGAAACAACAAAAAGCTAAATAGCAACATATTTTCTTCTTGCAGTTATAAAGATATCAGCCTCTGTGTGATGCATGCCCTGCAAGAAACAGCAAATTCAGCACTACGTAAGAAGTGCTCTCAGCAGTGAGGCAGCTACGGAAACTCACGCCATGACAATTTCCAGTGTGAAGGAACACGTAAGGCTGTGTCCTCCACTCCATTTCATGACAATATTAAGGCCTTAGTTACTATATTAAATAACTAACTACAGTATCAGAAGCTGAGCGGGAGTAGGGTTAGAGTGGATCTTAGGACTAAGTTCTTCACTATGAGTGTGGTGAGACTGGGATAGGCTGCCCAGAGAGGTTGTGGAAGGAGGCCCCAGTCTGAAACTCACCAGAACAAACAGCTTGGGAAATGTGAGGAAGAGAACTACCTACTGCTATTTGGTCTTAGTATGTCCACACAAGCAGGATGCTGTGTAGACTTATTTGAAAATAGAACTAAAATTTGCTCAAGAAAGACCTTATTGCAAAAATCAGTGTCCCCCACCAGCAAGTAATTGGGCACAGCTCTGAATAGGGGCAAAGGACTCGAGTCAGAAAGGAACAAGATAAAGCTTTGATCATGATAGAAAGGTTGCTAAAAAAATCTTTTCAAGCCCATTCTGGAACACTGCACAACTTATTTCTTCTCTAGCTTTATCCCCAGTGCTCACTACCACCGTTCTCAGAGGCTCCTTTCTTACTGCCAGCATGTGAAAAGCACGAACAGAGAGAGTCTGCCTTCCTACAGCAGATTTATTTCATGCTCATTCAGGTTTCAAAGTAAAGCCCCAAACCAGATGATGTGGGAAAATCACCCCTAACAAATGGGAAATTGATGGAAAATAAATGGGAGGAGGTGTAAGAGGCATGCTCGCCTCTTACCAAGGGTTAGTCATCTTTGAATCAGTGGGGAAGGCATATCCTGGTCTTGACTGTTCTCAAAGGAGAGGTATCCAAAGGCTTGTGTTAGCACAGAAGAGTGGGGAGTCAGGAGACATTCCAGCTAAGCAGTGGCTGGACTATCAACTTGCTTCTTCCAACCCACAAACCACCCAAGTTGTCCTTCTTTAATGTCATTATGCAAAAGCATAACACTTGTCTTCTGTACCACCCCAACACACAATTAGCCTGGAGAACCTGAAGATGCTATGTACATGCACATGCCTTTGTGACAAAGCCCAACACTCAGAATACATCACTAAAGAAGTGTTGTTATTCAACAAGCCCATGTTGCCTGTCCTTCATTCTGAAACAGAGCAAACTGTCATGCAACAGTCCACACTCACCTGAATACACAGGGATTTAAAGGCAACAAAAGATCTCCCTCATACAGATGTGGACTGCTGCTGTGACTGCCAGCTGTAGTGAAATTACTCCCTGTAGCTTAGGGAAGTTCATATGCTTAAGTGTTTGAATATATGGAAGTGTCTCCAATCCTGAGAGAATTTATCAGTAAGAGAAAACTTTATTTGTACTAAGTGTTGTTAATTTGTTGCCATAAGAGCACATTTCATTAATGAAAGAGTTCCTTTTGTTTAGGAACAGTTACACTTTGAGTTAGGGGCACTAGGTAAACAGTGAAGTGCATGTGCAAACTAAATACAACTAACATTTGCACTGTGAACTATTTTATTTGCCCTCTTGTTGGAAACTTTCCCTCCTTCCCTGCTAGTCACCATCACTCTTTTCCCTGTAATGCTCTGTTAGCTTTAATAAGAACATCACAGTAGCCAGCGCTGGCTTTCACTTACTGTAGCTGAATGTTAAGCAGCATGGCCAAATGTTAAGTTGCAAGATAACTGACTAGTTTTCTTAAGACTTTTTAGGGAGATGGAGAATTAACAATGCTTCTCACCTCCCTCTTCACACTTCAATAGCAAAATGCTAATGTATTATTAACATTGTCACAGCTGTCTCACATTCCATTTTCTCCATTTCACGATTCAGACAGGAACATATGCACTGGCACTGTGTGGTGTTGATGGAACAGCAGCTGGGATTCCTTTCAGCAGAGATTCTACTCACCAAGTTTCATCCAAGAGAGGGAAAAAACTTGCAGTATTTAGAGCATAAATCACATATGTTGGAATTGCAAAGCTTTCTCGTATGATCATGTTGATAAGATCCTGATGCTTCATGGCTAAGTTTTAACTACAGATATCTATCACCTGACTGCTGAAAAACAAAACACAACTTTGCAGGCTCACAGGATGCTAGGGATTGGAAGGGACCTCTGGAGATGTTTGAATCCAACCTCCCTGCCGGAGCAGGGCCACAGAATCCAGCACAGGTCACACAGGAATGCACCCAGACAGGGCTTAAAAGTCTCCAGAGAAGGAGAATCCACAACCTCTCTGGGCAGCCTGCTCCAGCATTCTGTCACCCTCACAGTAAAGAAATTCTGCTTTCAAGGGTCAGCTTTCAAGAGCTACTGCCTGGGCAAGGTAGACAAGAGCAGGTTACCAGGTGACATAGCCTGCATCAGTTCCTTTTGGTACTGAGGAAACGGTATGATGCCTTCCAGTCCTGGGTCTCATGTGACTTGCTGTGAGCCATGACAGGCAGCACAGTCATGCAATTAATAGTCTGGTGAAGGGCCAGAGAATGTGATCTGTGGTGACAGTGGGCTGGGATTCCAGTAAAGCTGGGAAACTGTGTTCTAGGTTGGCCTGCAAGACTTCAAGGTTTGCAAGAGACAGAGGAGCATCACAGGTGTCCAAGCTAATGTGACCAGCATAGAAGCTGAGGTACTATAATTAAGTGCATGACAAAGATGAAAAGCAAAACTAGACAATTAGCATTATCACCAAAGCTATAGCTCCCACACTTGTACTCAAGCTTCAGGCTGCATACATAGTGGTCCCACTGCCTGCAAAAGCCACTGGATGTTTAATTTGGCTGAACACAGACACATCAAGGTTTCTAGATGGCGAGCAAAAAGTAAATAGCATCCACACACACAAATGCTTCCTCTTACACATACAAGAGCTACAGGCTGAGTATTTTAATAGGCTTTAACAACCTTGTTTATAACATCACACTTCCTCAGAATACAATAGGTAATTTCACTGGGATTCAGACTTTCCTGGTGCAAAGAAACATTTAATTGCTCACACGTGTTTTTATGGTTCTGTTCTTAACTGGCAACTCCATTAATGTCAGAGTGCTATAAAGGCATTACAAGAAATCATTACTCATTAAAGTGTTCAATGACAATTTGCTGAAGCCTAAATGGAACTTCTCAAATTGTTTTTTTACAATCTCACACTGCTGCAGGTTACAAGACTATTTCAGTGAGTTTAAAAATATTAGTCCTATTACAAAGGAATAAATGTGATTTGATGACTTGCAGACATCTTGTCAGTGCCCATATTTCTCCTGTATTAAAGGCTGAAATTGTGTTAATAATATTTCCCATGGTGCCATCCTGTTCTGATTATTTTATTAAAAACCCTTACTTGAAGTATTTTGGACTGCTGGATCACAGAACCCAAACAGCAGCTGCTAAGCAAATGACAAAGTAACTTTAAGGATGCAATGAGAAACAAATGAAATTTCAGCAGGTCTGGGCCTGTGAGGAGTTTCTCACTGGGCAGGATCAGTTCTTCTTTCCTTGGTGAGGAGTGGGATAGCTAGGACCCTTCACCCTGTGAACAGATGTGGAGCAACTGTTTCTGGTGATGATTGCTTTGTTAGGACACAGTAATCTGCTAATTAAAACATGGTGAATTGTTGCACAAGTGGTCTTTTCTCCAGCATTGGAGTGTGTATAGCAGTGTCATCACCTATTGCTAATTCCCTTCATTAGACAGCACGTGCAGATGAAGGCAGTAAAGTCTTCCCTTTACCTCAAGCTATGAAATAATTAGATGAGCAACAATTTAAATCCCTCTGTGCTGGAGGGAGAGGTAAATGCGGTGGAAGGGCCAAAGGTGGGCAAGAAGTAAGTACAAGGTGGGCAGTCAAGATGCTTGGTCTCAATTTCAAACCTCATTCAGTTGTAAATTAGATGACCTTTGTGCTACTTTCCCATTTGCTTTTCTTGGAGAGATTCAGCAAATCCAGTGTCCTGCAGCAAAAGCTTAGTCAGCCAGGCTGCAAGTCAAGAATTGTTTATCATGGGCATTACTCATGAAGACTTTCTGAAATGGTTTTCTTGTAACCCATGTGGTAAGTATTTCCCCACCACAGGAGACCATTAAAAACTTGTCCCCAAGAGCATAACATTCACAAACAGTACTTGAAGAGATGCAGTTCACAACAGGCTGCACCTAGGTGACTGAGCCTGCCAGGAAGGTTTTCTTATTCTGTTGCAATGTAGCATCTGCTCCACAAAACACACTTCAAGGATATAATTTTCTTGACTTCACAGAAGAAGAAAGCATTTAGAAGAGATTCAGGGTGTGGAAGGCAATGTGTCAGAAGATGTGACAGGCATTGTACACAGAGCCTGCCTCGTAAACACCATCAGTGGGATGACGCAGAAAGATGCGAGGTAAACAAAGACTTTCAGAAAGGTTCTAGAAAGGAAAAGGAAACTCAGAGCAGTAGAATGAAAGGGAAGGCCAGCTTCAGATGGCTGCAAAGGTGGCTGTGTTTGGTCTCTACCAGAGGGAAGACATTTAAACCTCAGGAAGGTCAAAGCTACCATAGTCAGGATGGGAGATTATGAGCACCTATAAATCAGTTATGATCTAAGGAACTGCCTAATAGACTGTGAAGGGTCAAGTGAGGACTTGATTCCAATTTGGTTGGAAAACTTTAAGATTGCAGTGATAACTCAAAAATCCACTCCAGAACTGAAGTGCAATGGACCAATGCATTATTCATTTCCCTCTTTATTTCTCATTTTCCCCCCACTGTGCTGCCAGTGTCTGAGAGTTCACTTTTGGTGCATCCTTCTCTTCTAGCAGTAATTCTTCTGTTTCCATCCTTTCTTCCTCCCTAATTTTCCCAGGCTCTTTCCCACCTTCTGTCCCTCCCTTTCCCCTGCGCCCCGCAATAGCTTCCTGTTATTAATTTCTGTCTAATTTCCCCTCTTCCCTTCCTTAGACCTGTGTTCCTTTTTACCAGCTCAGTTCTAGTGATTGCTTGCAGTCAAAAAACATATGCTAGACTTGCCACTCACTGCTCTTGCTTTTAAATGCAACTCCTGATTTCAGCAGCATTTCATTGGGACGATGCTAGAATAACACAGTGGTTAAAATGAAGGACTCAGGAAGCTCTGCATTAGTTCTGCATCATACCCTTACAGGTGTGGAGGTGTTTCTCCTCTCAGCCATGCCAGCATAGAGGTCGAGGTGCAGAAGGAAAGCTGCAGTTGACAGCTTGGAGGACATGTATGGCACCAAGAAACATCTCCTGAAGAGTGACTGTTTCCCATAACACGTGGCGAGCTGTGGCACTGCAGCAGTACCGGGGAATAAATCAGGACACCCTTCAGTGTGAGCAAGGCCACAAAGTGTCTGGCCTTTGCCTAGATTTACCTTATTTTCCAGCTCTCAAAATCTTTGAGTGAACATCTCACATCTGAAAGCCTTTTGACGATGGAATTGTTGACTCTACTGTACTTGGTTGTCTCAAAGTGCCATTGTGCTGATGCTTCTGTTAGTGGGTGTTACACAGCAAAAACATCATCTCCTCTATGTTTGACATCACAGATCCTAATCCTGATGACTAATCCTCAAAGCTTTCCTGTGGCCAAAAGACCAAGCATTGAATTCAGTGGTCAATAAAGAGGAAAGTAGTAATGGTCAGAATGTAAACTGGAAATAGGCTGCCCAGGGATGACTTCAGTTTACTACTTGGATTAACCAACAGCACAACCCTGCATCCAGTTGCATGATGTGGCTGTGCTGCAGGGACAGAACCTGTACTACTGTTAAACTAAGTGCAGATCAATAGTCGAAGACTGGCTGCTCTGATCCGACATTGTCACAGATTCTCCCAGTGATAAAAGCATTAAAAACACTGTGCATGCTCTGCACACTCACAGCACTCCTATGAACATGAAAATAAGGGTGAGATAGCCACCCCACAGAGTCTACCTAAGGTTTCTGGGAGGGGGGGCTTGGGTTTTTTGTTTGTGGTGTGGGTTTTATTTTTAAGCTCAGCATATTTATTCTGGTTGCACTGAAAGGTAGCTTCTTGGAATGTTCCATATTGTGACTGTAAGGCAGTATGTTGTTACCCAGTAAGTACTGCTGATAAATACAGTTCCTGTAAGAATGCTTCCTCTCCTTTTGTTATAATCATTTGCACCAACTGTTAGCATCTCCAGAAATGTCTGTCCTGTGAGAAGCATGTTGCCCTAGACATGACACTGTCACACCAAAAAATGCTTAGATTAAGACATCCTGCTTTTAAACCTGTCTGCTTACACTTAATTGTGTAAATAAAGCTGTGGTCAGTGACATTTCCTCCCTGGCCCCAGGCACTTAGCATCAGCAATGGGAAGTATCAGCTCTCCAGACAATGAAGGCTCCATCAAAAGCATCCAGATTCGTCACTAATTTAAAATGCCAATGGTTGTTCTAATGATTTATTTTGATCTCTGAATGGCAAAAAAGAACATAAATGAGACATGTGCAGAACGAGTGCTCGGTACCTAATGAACACTCAACTGCTGCCCATCAGTTTATTAATAATGATCATATGCATAATTAGAGTTAAAAATGCATCTCCAGATTTGCAGCTTTCTCTTGGGGTTGATAAACTGATTTACAAAAGGCCTGCAGTATATAATCAGTGTAGAAACCTCCTTGGCCCTGAGCTCAGTAAGATTATTTTTAAACCCCTCAGAGCTTTTGTTGGTTAGCTGCTAGAGCGTGTGGGAGGACAGGACCAAGTGTATGATTTTGGAGAATACAGCTGCTGTTAGTTAAGCACAAAGCATGAATTAAAGTGTCTGTAATGCTGGAAGTGTTCAGAGTATTTAAAAAAGAGAAGCCACCATTTTATATCAGTCAATTTAAATACATTAGTTCTGAAGTCTCTTTGCTACTGTTCATCACAAGAAGTCAAGATGTTTTATGGTTGGGTTGTGTTCAATGTGTTGTATATGTGCATCCCATATGAAAAGCTATCTTCAGAATACACAGAGACTGTAAACCTAGCCAGCATTAAGTGTGTCTGCAGCATCTCTTGCATACTCATTCTAGGCAGGCTTCCTGAACATACACCATCATGCTACTGTCTGTGGAATATCTGAAATCTGTTTTCACTAAACCCCCTTCCTGTTACACAGGAGCAGCCTGAGCAGCACACCAGCCAAAAATAACCTTCTGGCAGTTTTTTTACACATCAGCCCTGCAGCTTGAGTGTGCTATGGAGTTCCCAGCTCTTTGTTGCCTTCTATTTGCTGGGAACTATTGCCAGTCCTGTTTTGCAGGTAGCACCCTTCCCTTATCCACTAATTGCCAGCACTGGCAGAGGATTTGGTCTATCCAGAGCTTTAGTTCCAGCACACCCAGATGGGTCAGGAGTGGTGGCATGATTGTTTTAATCTGCAAGGCTGTGGATGGGGAAAAGCAAACTTGAGTGAAATAATATCTTCAGTCAGTTCAGCCCAGCTTGGGTGAGGATGGATGTCCACAGCCTCACTCACACCAGCAAAACAGTAATTTTGCTGACACAGCTGCTAGCAGTTCCCAGAACAGCATTAAGCAGCATAGGATTTATTCACCTGCTTTCTTTTTCCTCATTTGAAACTGAAGCTCAGTGGCATCTTTGTCTGGATAAACCAAAAAGTGACAGTGAAATACCAGGAGATTTTAGCTCTAGACCTGACATTTGATCTTTACATTGAAGAACATCCAAAATGTTGAAAGTAATTACCACATGGATCACAGGTCTGTACTTAACAGTCAATCCTTGGAAGAAGAAAATGCTTTTAAAAGAGAGAAATCAGCTCCCGAGGCAAAGCCAATGACGTACTTCTAGTACCTGCTGAACTGGAGTTCCAGCTTTGATGTGGTGGGTACTGGGTTCCCTCTTGGATTGAGCCACAGAAGTGCACATGCCTTCTCTGCTTACCTCTGTAAAACCAGGCTCTGCATAGGCTTGTGGTGTGAGCAGCATCCCAGAAACATTAAAATTCCATGTTTGAACTTCTCTTAGCCAAATCCTTGGACTCTGGCTAATCTTAGATTCAAAGAGCTGGAACTCTCACAAACTTGGTATCTTTTTTTTGCCTCAGTGACTTGAGAGATTAGATTTCATAACAGGTAGACATGCCACAATTTGTTTTTCTTATTCCTCATATTAATGTCCTTTACAGTCAGTAAGTTCACCTTCCCCAATCCTGAGTCATTATAATTCCACCTCTTCCTAAAGAACAATTCAAATTGGATAGCACAGGGTTTGTAGTTTGATATATAGAATAGAATAAACCAGGTTGGAAGAGACCTTCAAGATCATCACATCCAACCCATCAACAACTAACCCATGGCACCAGGCACCCCATCAATATACATTGACAAGGCAGGCAACACCTTGTCTTCCTTCATAACAATTTGCTATTCCAGATGTACATGAAAAGCTTGGAATAAATCTTTATTTCTTCTGTCTTGACCTTGATTATAGGAAAAAACAAACAAACAAAAAGCAACAACAAAAAAGCCCCCACAACATCACCAAAACCCCACTGGTAACCAGCTACTCCGCTGTGATCCATGATAAAAGTGTTCAGCTTGGCTAACAGTAGCTCACCTTGAACGTGCATTTGCACTGTACTAATAGACACCACATCCTCTGGGAATGAAAGCTTTTCTTAAAGAACACCAAAAAAACCCCACAAAAACTACCAGCTTTTCTCCAAATTCCTTGACTACTCTAAGAAGAAATCCTCTTGGCAAGGAAGTGCTGAGCGTGCCAGCTCTCCTGCTCCTTTGCCAACCTTTCAGTCCCTTCTGTGAGAGACAGAAATGTGACCTCTGCAATCTGTTAAATTTTGTCCCTCCTTTGGAGCTGGCCAGCAAACTGGGTGAATCAACACAAGTGTCAAGAGAGGCTGGACATCTGGGCAATGACACTCAATTCATCTTTCATAAACTTCCAAGTAACCAGATGGCAAATGATTCAAAGGCCAATCTTGGCAACCCAGCTGTGTAGTCCAGTTACCAGAGTGGGGCTAGAATCAGCCTTTGCAGCAAGAGATTGCACCGACGCCTTTGCTCATCATGTTGTACAAAAAACAGGTAAAGCAAAAATTGCCACACTACAGGAAATTTGTGAGGACCTTACCTGCAAATGAGGTGCAGGTACAGTTAAGTGTACAAAGACAGTACTTAACAAGAACCTGTTACTACAGTGTACACATCTTACCTATGCAGGCAGTACACTCAAACCAGATTATGTTAATTAAATGTTCCATCAAGCTGGAGTGTGCAAAATCATTGAGCACTGACAGCAGTATAACAGAGATAGATCTAAGACACTGCCAACTATGGGAGGAAAAGTTTAGGTATTACAAAGAAGCCAGGGCATCCCAGTTTTGATTTGGACCTCTTCACAGATTCAGTGTTTGTTTTGGATGGGTAGCAGGTTCAGTTCACAGTATAGCTGGGGACCAGCTTTCAATGTTGGTGCTTTCGGAATGAGATGAACACAAATCACCTCATTCTGAGCTCACATTTAGACTGAATTCCTTCACTTCACCTAGGTTCTGGAGGGTGGAAGCATCACTCTTCAAAAGAGATCTTGATCTCATGCAAAAGCTCTCAGCTGAGCATTTCCACTAAAGTCACGGTGATATTTCACTAAGCAACATCCATCACAGTAATTTTATTTTCATCTCTCTTTGCAAAAAATGCAAATTTAATTAGCACAGTGTTTATAGCACAGCATTCAGGCTAAAAGAAGGGATTTTGGTCTTCCTGACACTTCCTCTCCCTATGTCTCCATGTTAATAAATACACTAAAATATCTTCCAGTTCCAAAACAAAGTAGGTTTTAAATCAAAATGTCAGAGTATTAACTCCATATGGTATAAAATGTGTTTTAGTTGTCTCCATTCAATACCAGTCTGACCTAGAAATCTCATCTAGTGGTCTAACCTCTTTTTCCGCAGAAGATCCAACCAATAGCAGCATGTCAATACAGGAAGGAAAAGTAGAAGAGTTCAGGAGCCTCATCCTATCCAATACTAACTCTTCTTTCTGTGGCAGCCCTGGTCCAAGCATAGGACTCTGGCACAATCAGGGACCCTCTGCCAAATGGCAGAGTGGAGAGAAAGATTAGTTATATTTAACAGGTATTTTCAGTTACTTTTCTTCCCTTGACCCTTTCCTTGACTGCTGCAAAGCTTTGGAGAACTGCAGGAACACAGACATCTCACTGAAAGACTTTTCTGTCAGCTCCTTAATTCAGGTTCAGAACTTGACTGGCTGAATGACTGCTGTGGGATCAACAGACAGAAGGGAAGAGAAACCTTCTCTTAAAACATTACAAGCAGTGAAATGAATGAGGCCTGGTTTCTACAGCTTGTAAGTCACTGCTGGTTCACTTGTCTAGAAAGGTGCAAACTCATCCAAAACTTCTATGGCCAGCTTTTTGGTGCATCATCCCTCTGCTGTTGATTACCTAGTGTCTAAAAGGGGATGAGCTCACCCAGCATCTTTTCCTGCGGGCATCTATATATAGAATCCTTGCTCTAACCAATCTGCTGCTTTCTCAGAGTGTAATTACCACTCAGGGCTGATTTCAACAAGGACAATGAGCTCAGAAGTGATTAAGAAGGGAATCCACTTATGTATATGCTAGCACAAAGCCAATGTGATTTCATTTCCATGATAAGCCAAACCCCAAAGTGCTTCTTACGTGTTGGCCCATCCATGCAGTTTCCCACAGCCAAAACTGGTGAGGAACAGTAGCCAGCTCCTTGCACTTGACTTTGCTCACCAAATTAAAATAATCATTTAAAAAATATATCAAGAACCTCAACTAAACCAAACAAGAGCATAGGGCAGGAGTCAAAGAAAGATTCATGGAGTGCATCCACACAGAGGAAGCAAGTAGTAGCACAGCCTAGGGAAAAAAAGGCTAAGAAAAAAGAATTTGAGTCACTCTGACAAGCAGCTCTGTCATTTCTTTAAAGCCTGCCACACTTTGTATACCAAACATTCCAAGGTACTGTCACTGTCTTCAGTCACTTCCCTTTCTTTATCTATCTTCCAGGGCATCTTTTCTTCCTTTTGGGACTGATGGAGACTCTCATGACCATTCTTTCAAATGTTTTCTATGCTCCAATACTTTGCTGTTAAGTACTTTTGTTCCATGAACAGATTAAATAGCAAAACCAACTGGACAAACACAGCAGTTTGCTTGCTTTCCTGCAGTTCTGTAGGAAACCTACCTCTGAACCACTCACAAAATACAGCATTAAAGATCCTTTTTGGTGGCTAGGAATGAGATCAAAATATAATCCTTGGGACATGAAGCTGGAGCATGATCTATGCAATTTGGGCAAGCCTTATCTTGCCTCCTGAAGAACAGAATCTTTTAGTGGACTTCCTGAACAGAGACTGTCGCACACAGGCTTGTAAATGGTTCATGTTTCAGTCCAGTGCTGAACTACAGTGTTGGTGGAAAAACCAAGTTAATCACAGCACTTCAAAAGAATAACTGTTTTACTGATTGCACTATGTTTGGGGGAAAAAAACAATCAATAATTATCTACTAATGGGGCTCAGCAAATTATCTGTTTGTTTATGTATTGTTGTGGGAATTATTGATGCAGGTTAAAATTATCTGTCGTAATTAACAACATTTATGATGGCAGAAGCTACACAGAGATTGCTAATCTGGAATCCAGCATTGGTTAGAGGGATGAAAAGTGCACAGAATTATTCAGGCTTCTCTGTAGCTTGATTCAGTTCTTCCTTAATTGGTATTGGTAGAAGTTTAAAGCAGGGAACAAACTATCTGACAAATGAGGCTTTTGGCAGTATTTTGCAGCAATATGAAGTCTCATTTTCTTTATGAAACTGTTTTCTGGTGCTTGCATTTCAACTGAATTTGACCTTTGCATAAGGTTTCCCAACTTCAGGCTGCTTCAGAGAGTTATTATTAGAACCATATGTGAGTCACATATCATTAGGGTAATTATGAGGCTGCACCTCAAATACTGTGGTCAGTTTGGGGCCCCTCTCTGCAAGAAAGGCATTGAGGTGCTGGAGTATGTCCAAAGAACAGCAATGAAGCTTGCATCACCATCCCTGGAGGTGTTTAAAAGACAAGCAGATGTGGCACTTCGGGACACAGTTTAGTGGTGGAGTTGGCAGTGCTAGATTAACAGTTGGACTTGAAGACCTTAAGGGTCTTATCCAAGCTCAACTGTTCTATGCTATCATGGTTCTATATTTTATTTCAAGGCAATTAGCATTGCTTTGCTGATATTTAGTTTTTTACAAAGTTGTATTAATGTGGGGAAACTGATTTTGGAAAAAAGAATCATGTGAAAATATGTCAGAATTAGTGAACTTCAGGAGGGTTTGTTGCCAGAAAAGGAGTATGTTGGAAAGTACTTATTACTGAAACAAAAAACATCCTGGGACACTCCAACAGCTCTGTGTCCTCCTTATGCTGGGGACACCAGAACTGGAGGTGTGGTCTCATCAGAGCAGAGCAAAGGGGCAGAATCCCCTCTCCTGACCTGCTGGCCACACTCCTCTCGATGCAGCCTAGGATACAACAAGAACAAAGAAAAGGCTAGAGACCCACATTTCACTGATGACATGAAGAGTTTACCTGAAGTCTGGATTGAATGTCAGTGGTTGGTCTGGCTTTGAAAAAACTCAGGTTCTTTGCCCTTGGCCACATACAACAGTGTATGTAAAGCAAATTTGTACAGGAGGAGTATCAATTGGCTGTGATGACCACTCAAAATCGTAGTGTCATAGAATCACTAAGGCTGGGAAAGACCTTTAAGAAACAAAGGTAAACCATAACCCAACAACCATGCCCACTAAACCACATCCTGAAGTGCCACAGGCTTCCTGAACACCTCCAGGGATGGCAACTCCACCACCTCCCTGGGCAGCCTGATCACCATTCTCAGTAAAAGAGTTTTTCCTAATGCCCAGCCTAAACCTCCCCTGGCACAACTCAAACCTATTTCCTCTCCTCCTATCACTAGTTACTCAGGAGCCGCTTGTCAGCAACCAAGCCCATTCTGGGATCATTCCCACAGACACTGACCCCACACAACAGTTGTGGTTTTCTCCTTGCAAGGGTTGACTCTTGCAGGGTATAACTTTCAAATCTCTTTCTGAGTCAGTTTAAAAGTGTTAATAATGCTCCATAATTTTAAGATCTAATTCTTCCTCAGAGGTGAGAAAACTCAGGTGTCAGCCTTTAGGAACCCTTGAAAACATTATTATATTCAGGTAAAATGTCCATAATCTTGCACACAGAGAAAAAGCCTTAGAAGGGATTAAGAAGTAGCAGGGTTCTTTGTCACTAAGTACATAATTCATTCAATTTAGCTACGGTGAATCTTTTTTCCAACTGACCTGATGTCTCAAATTTACACACATTTCCATAGAAGCCTATTTTCCAGTCATACAGACAAGATTAGCTCTATGGCATGGTCCTTAAGAGTTGCTAACTGCTTTTTAATCCTACAAAGCAAGAGTTTAGAACTCTGCTAAGTGGCCTTTGTAAATAACTGCTAATAAGTACATTAGCACTCTTCCTACACTAAGTGTATCAATTAATCTCCTCTGTTAAAGATGAGGTTAATGTATCATTAGATCCACAGTGCTGATTGCAGGAAGGTTTTGTTGTGTATATACATCTCAGAACAACCAGACTAAAATAAATCTGCCTTTTTTAAGTGTCTTTTGGCATATGCTTATCATTAGTAAGATTTTTGATCACACCAGCTCCTCAGTCACACCAGAAGAGTGATAGTAAACTAACTGATACTATTGAAGAAAGGGTCATCTATTAGGGGTGTCTGCAGCACAAAATAGCTGCTTAAAAAGAAACAATAAAAATAAGGACAAGGCTTTCTGTTCAAAGAGCAGCCCAAAGCTGGGGGAGAGGCTGGCTAGGTTGCCACCTGATCAAAGGTTTGGGTTTATACCGAGACAACCAAGAGTCAATTCTTGCACTTACCAATTCACTTCATGTTTCTGTGCCATAAATCCACATTTGGCAGGTGGAAGGAAAGCACTTTGCTACTTAAGCAGGTAATACGTTGGGAAAGGACTGTTCTTCCCTGTGCTTCTGTCCTGTTGCTACACAACAGCACCCTGTGGGGACTGGACGCTGCGGTAGCACACATCAACACACCCCCAGACATATTTATACAGGCTTAGAGATTTAAAAAGAGAATTATAGTGCCATAGGTAGGGGGTGCAGGTACCCCACAGCAAAGTGAAATGAGCTGGCTACATGAGCTTAAGAGACCACTTTTAAGGTCACAGGGTGAGGTACACAGATTTTGGAACCTAAGTACCATGTGGGTTTAAAGCCATCAGAACAAAGGTTATCCTAACTCTGTCTTGTCATTTTGGACTGAGCTGTGCACCTCCTCGTCACACAGAGAGGAACAGATCAGCTGTGTAGAAGAGTGTGCAAGAGCTGGAAATTACTTCCAATCTCACAAGGCAGCAGCAAACATTTTCTGTTCTTTTTGGGGGGTTGTTTCCCACTCCCCCACATGCTTTGTTTCCTTGAGTCAGTTTCAGGAGGGAGGAGTAAGGATGAAACTGTCCATGACTGACCTCATGAGAATGGGTGAGGTGTGTTATTTCCCATTTCTGTGGGAATTCATCAAACCCCTTCTCTACCAGTTGAAAATCATTATGCACATCCTATTTTTAGCTTGTGGGATATTTGTTTGTGTTTCTTTTTCCTGCCTCTTTCTTCCCACCAGACTGAGGACACTCTGGGAAGTTAAACTCTTTGATACATCTTAATTTTGCCTTTGTATCAATAAACCCTCCCACATTAAAAGACTAGAATGAACCACTGCCATAATCTTTTTTCTTATGGATAAGACCATAGAGTATCTTTGGCAAAGCAACCACTCAGACATAGACCTAGTTAAATGCTTTAGACTTACTAAAAAAATAAGTTTGGTAGCAATTGACACCATTCAAACAAAGAAATGATGAAGCAAAATAAGCCTCTGGGTTCAATTTCTAGACTGAACTTTGTTGAGCATGAGCTAATGGCTATCAGTCACATCTTCATCTGCAACACCAAAATCCCACATTCAGCAGTTTCCCATCATGGGCTACATAGCTGGGAAAGAAGTCAGCCCTTAGCCCAGAAATCTCTTGGTGAGCAACAGCTTAAAAGCTAATTTCCAGGCTCTTCTCTAAGCCCCCATTTAGTGAGGGGAAGAGTACATCTGAGACATCTGCATGGCATTCAGGCTGTGTCCTGTGCCTCTGGTCCTCCCAGCTCCCATCTGCCTTCAACTCTCCAGACAAAACTGCCTGTACAAGATCTGCAGCTACTGTCCCAGATTTCCCATTGTCTCTCCCATCCTCCTGCTTTGCTCTTGGAGAGCCTTGGCAGCTACAGTCCCCCCAGGGAAGGAGTTTCTTGTGTCAGCTTCCCTTGAGACTGCTACAGCATGTCACTTGCAGAGGTGAACTGCATCCATCTTGTAGCAGACACTGGAAGGATACACTGAACTACAGCACTCAGAAAAGCAGCTGGAAGAAGTTGTGCAGCCAGAACTTTTTAGACCCTTTGGGGCATGCATTGTGTTATTTATAGCTTTCTGCATCCTCTCATTCTGCTCCTTTCCAGTTAAAAAATCCCAGACATGCTTGGGTCAGTACTTCAAGACTGTAAATTCAAAGAGCAGTTACAATAGACAGTGAGTATTTACAATTGCCACGGAAAATAACTACACTCTGTGCATTGCTCTGTCCTTTAAAAACCTCTTCCAGGCCTGATAGGCTGAGAAACCAAGGCAATCACATTCAAAATACACCTGACCAGAGTCCAGCAACTCTTCTCTCCTCGACTGCAAAGCTGTAAAGAAGATGAGATGCAACACTGATGGCAGTAAACTCACTGACAATTTTAAGGCTAAATCTGTTTTGCTCTTTTCCTTTTATGTGTTCTTCCTCCAGATGGGTCTTAAAAGCTTGGTATAATTTGCTAACTGATTACTAGCTTAACTGACACCCAGTTACAAACAACATCAATAAAATCCCCATCTCTCTGAGGTATTTCAGGCTCTTTGTCTTATTGAAGAGTCATCAATAGTCCTGAGGTGCTGGGCTGCCGCGTTCCTGCTGGATGACACAGCCTCTGCCAATGCCAGCCATGTGTGCTCTGGAGGCCTTGCTGCCCCGAAGACCAGGAGGAATTTGTTGTTACCTTCTGGGGAGAGATGCCAAAATCCTTTGGAAGCTTGACAAGAATCAGAGGGAGGCATGGCACAGTCAGGTTTGTACTTCTGGCACCACCTGACCCTCGCAAGAGAGCAGACTGCCCTTGTGCAGCTGTTTAGGCACTCTGGTAATTATGGAAGCTTGTTTGCATACATTTCAGCAGGACCTTCTGAAGCATCCATACAGCTCTTCAATCCTTAGTTGTGCAAGTGTCTGCCAAAACCACATGATAAATGGGTCTTAAATGAGCTGTCTAGTGGGCCTCCTTGGATGCCAGGCCATTTAGCACTTTTAAGAGGAGAGTATGAAAGTTTAACAACTTCAGGGGAATTGTACCCTATAGGCACTAGGGAACAAAGGCTGGAAGATGAGTGTATTTACTTTGCCTGGCTGATCTTTGAGAACGCATTAGAAAGCAGTTCAGTCCCTGAGTTGGCTCTGAGTAAGTATGGACCCTCAAAGGTGTCAATCTCTGGCTCCAGATCTAGAATCTGGATTTTATATCAACTCTGTCTCTATGACTAACAGGTCAGAGTCATGCAGTCGTCAAAGTAGGAGTTAATTACATTTCTTCCTCACTAGCCTTAACAGGTAAGTAAGAAGGTGATTGTATATGCAATCCAACAGCCTAATGGGAGGGTGAACTGAGCAAACATGTCAAAGAAGCTAAAAGAAATGGTTATGATGAAATAATTGGCTGAAGTCTCATTTTCAGACCAAGTCCTGTGCTGACTCTCCTGCTGTGGTTACATTATGCAATCTAAGTGGCTCTTCCTATTAAACAAGAGACACAGACATTTGTTTTTACAATTTACAGCACTTTCACTCTTACAGGTCAGTTTTCAGGATTTTTCACCATCTGTAATGCTGGATACAATCTGGATACACTGCAGTTCAGTAATCCTTAAACTGCTGCTTCTCATGCCAAAGAAACCATGCAGAAAGTTTTGTGAGGTCATCAACAAAAAAGGCTCTGTGTTGGAGAAGGGTAAAAACCAGATTTAAATCATGAAGCCTGGAGTTGCAGTACACAGGCACAGCTCAAGGCACCTATGATGCATTAATAGCATTTGATTTTGTCACTCCAAGGAGGAGACAGAGCTTTGACCATGGGAAGAGGCAGAAGCGCTATGCAAAGCTGGTGAAGGTATGGAGTTTGCTGGGTTTGCTGCTGTTGGAGAGAAAGACTGAGCACTCCCATTGGGCTGGGCTGCCTACACCTGCCCTTGTACCTCTGCTCCCCACAGTGACTCAATTTTGTCATAGGCAATGTAAGCAGGAGGGGCATAGCTGTATAAGCATCTTAGGTGGTCTGCCATCCTAAGCAAGCACCACCTCTGCACCTGCCCACAGCTGGTAGTGTTGCTGCATTATCAAGATGACCCAGCAGCAGACAAGTGCCTACTCCTAAGCCCAGTACCTTTTGAATACATAAAGCAGTGTTTTTGCAGTGACTGCATACATGAGTGCAATACAGGAACACAAGCATGTGAATCCAGGAGGGTCTTCCATTTGCTTCCCAACAAAAAGCATTGATCAGGTATTAAGGGCAAATGCTTGGTGGCTGTACATGGTACAGACATTGAGAATTCTTTTGAAATTCACAGGTTTATGACAATTACAGTTTTCAAACACAGCAGAGCAGGGTAGCTCTAAGTATTTGTTTTGTGGTGGAGCAAGTGGGAGCTGCATTACACAAGACGCTGAGCTGGTGATTACAGGCAGGCACGGAGCTGGCTGCAGGCACCACGCAAGCAGATACTCCTGAGGATGAGACAGGATGAGTTGGATGAAGTAATGGCAAGAACATGGCTTAGTATCAACTTGTCAGGAGTATATTTTATATGGAGGAAGCCAGTGGTAGCAAAGAGTACAGCATGACTGTTACAGCTGGGAAAAGAAATGCATTTCAGCTCATTTTGTAATTACCAGATTTACAAACCAACCAAATTTCCCTGACCTCGCTCACTCAGTTGTCTAGAACACAGCTGTCTCACTCATTGGTTGTCTAAAAATGTTTCAGGAGAATGTCAAGCTCTCTGTTGTTGTTTCTAGCACTAGAGATGTGTTGGAAGTGGAGTTACACAAAGTTTGGTAACTGAGGTGTTTGGGCAGCCAAACTGCTAGCTTCAAAGACATAGTTGAGCTCATCCTGCTTACTCAGCTAGCATTAGTGATACTAAAGATTCTCTTTCATTCATTACATTTCAACTGACCAGAGATGAGTAGCAGCCCCATTTGGCAAGACTTGGTGAAACCCACATTACCACCAGTGAGGAACAAATGGCCCCTGCTGGGGAAGAAGCCTTGCACTGGCACATGCTACACCACCTCTCACAAACATTTCAAGGCTTAAAGACATTCTATGAAACAATTGGCAAACAAACAACTGCAGACTCAGACCTGGGGCTTCTCAGTCTGGAGAGAAGACTGAGAGGATCTAACAAATATCTGAGGGCTGGGTGTCAAGATGGAAGTGACAGCCTCTGTGTCCTGTGCTAGGACAAGGGGCAATAGATGTGAAGTGCAGCACAGGCAGTTCCACCTCAACATGAGAAAAATTCTTTACTGTAGGGGTCACAGAGCCCTGGAGCAGGCTGCCCAGAGAGGCTGCGCAGTCTCCTCCTCTGGAAACTTTCATGACCTATCTGGATGTGTTCCTGTGGGACCTGTGCTGGATTCTATGGTCCTGCTCTGGCAGGGGGGTTAGATTTAAAGATCTCCAGGGGTCTCTTCCAGTCCCTCACCCACTCATTGTCCAGGCTTGTTCAGACTATACTGTTGGTTAAACATCCTCAGGACCAAGTAAGAATTAAAAAAGGAAGAACTGAGCAGGTTGTGACTTGTCAGTTACACAAACACGACTGTCAGCTACCAGGAAAGGCTGAGCTACATAAATACCTGCCACATTCCTGCAGAGCACAAACCACAGGGCGAATTGCCTCCACCTCAGAAAAGCAGTAGAATTGGATGTTACTAGTCATATGCTTTTCTCTGCTTAAATTACAACTTCAAGAGGAAAACCAGAGAGTGCAAAGCAGGCAACACATTTGTGTTTAAACCTTTGGGCCCACACATTTATACATTCAATTTCCATGACTATCACTTTTCCCCTACACTGTTCTAATGCCTGCATTACTTTAAGACAAATAAGCAGTAGCAAGGAAAACATAGAGGAGACAAAGAATGTTTAATTAACTAAGATATATCTACCTAATCCCTGATACTCCATCCCATAACACTGCCAGAAAGTACTTTGAGAGTCCATTTACTGCAGGTATCTCCTCCTTTCCAGCTAATACACACATAGCTCATTCCACTTTCAATCAGAATCACAGAACTGTCAGGGTTGGAAGAGGCCTCAAGGATCATCCAGTTCCAACTCCCCAGCCATGGGCACGGACACTTCCCACTAGATCAGGTTTCCCAGAGCAACATCCAGCCTGGCCTTAAAACTTCCAGGGATGGGGCTTCCACCACCTCTTTGGGGTAGTTTTTCCTAGCTCATCTCATTTCCTCTTTCCATCAAGCATTCCCCTTCTTGAAACCATTCACACAGGAACACTTATTCCTTGCTGCCTAGTGCTTCTTGCTACTGCAGACACAAATCAGAGGCAGCTCTTACACTTGGATTGTATGGTCCAGGGCTCCAGCAGCCCAGCCAAGAGAGCAAAGCAGGCAGCCTCTGGGACACCCAGCTGACTGCCACACTGTGTCCTCCCATTGTGCTGGATCATCTGCTTCCCTGGCCTCTGCCTGCCCCCTTTTATTGCTACCACATGCAGAGCACTGCTGCTGGCTCAGCTAGTATTTCCTTGGAGCAACAGTTAATTCCTTGGAGGGGTTTCTATTTTGGTATTGTGGGGCAGGTCACAGAGCATGGCTGTATAGAGGGCAGGAAATGGGGCACAGGCATAACGAATCCCCATGTGGAGGCTACATAAGAAAATGGCCTAGAAGCACTTGGAGAAGCAAATTAAATTGGACAGACTGCTTTTTGCTGTATGCCTCAGTAATGCTTCCCTAGGATGCGATGGGGGCCTGCTTGACCAACAGCCAGAAACATGAGTTCATGCTACATCTCCTGACAAAACAGAACAAACTCTCCTGGAACATCTCATTAAAATAAGCAAACCTCAGCCTTTTTGGGAAGACCTTTATGGAAGGACTGAATGGCACAGACTGTGCAGTGCCTCCACAGCATCTTCATACTGACCCCCACTGTTCACAGACTGAATACAGACAGGACTGGGACAACCTGGAGTTGGAGTGTGTGCAGAAAGTGGGACACAGCTGCTCCTTCCTGAAATGACTTTGCAGGAGAACTGCTCAGGATTTGGAGACAGAGCACAGAGGTGGGAATACCTGAGGAATTACTCTGATCACGCTGCCAGGAAATTGGGGGCAAACATGAGGGGGAAAAAATTAAACCCATTTAGGAAAAGTTTTCAGGCAGGAAAAAAATGTGTGTGAGCTAACCTAACTATGCAGTAGCTGTAGTGGAGAAGACAACCACCTTTCAGCCCATCTAGAGGGCTGTAGGGCACAAATCACCGCAGAGTCCAGCCTCATCTGCACTTCCTGATCTCACCACTCTTCCCCTCTGCCACTTTTCCCTGGGATTCACTCACCATTGCCCCAATTTCCCTCTCTCCCAACACTTGCATTTATTTGTCCTTCTGACCTACACAGGGCTCCATCCCTGCTGCACACCTCTCCTCAGTCCCTTTGCTGACAGTCACCTGTCTGCACCATTTCTGTCCCTTCTGACAACTGAACAGTTTGAGCTTTCCACTGTCAGTAGCCTACACCTCTTTTTACACTCCCACCTTCTCCCTCTCACCTTCCCGAGTCAGTCTTCCCCCAGAACATAAGGAACTTTATTCTCCCTGCTTTTTATTCCGATCATGGCTCCAGTGGCCACTGACCTGGGGTGAGTGTCAGGGTCATTTCCATTTTCCTTTGGAAAAAGCTACACATCCTACATCACAAATGGTAGGTAACAGGGCTCTTGGCACCTTCTGCCTCGTTATAATTTAGGTGTGCAAGTGAGGCTGACATGCCTCTGCTTAGAGATCTTCCTCCTTTCATTTCCCCCCAATGAATCTGCAATAAATACAATTCTTCATTTTAGTCTCCCTGTAGGGTAGTGAGAGATAAGCTTCAGCTGGGGTATGCCTCAGCCATTAGGAAGCACAATCAAAGCATGGTTTTATTTCTCTGGGCTTCTGGAAAACTGCAGCAGAATGAGACATGCTAAGTGAAGCTTATTTTAGCAGAGGATTTCATCCAAAAAAAGCCCTTTCCCTGAAACTGTACAAAGCCTTCTTTGCTGCCCAGGCCACCCCATGCACCACCAGTGCCAGGTGACTGTCAGCCATTCCCAGAGCAAAAGTCAGCCTGTCAGCAGAAGCCTGCTGGAGCTAGCACTTTGTCCCAAGATGAGTTGTGATACCAAGATTGGAGCAGAAGCAGGGAGAGCCTTAAAGGTGAAAAGAAATCTTTATCTAAAAGGTAGAAGGTGTGATCATATTTTTTAGTGAGTGGTAGGTGCTGGGAAGGTTTTAGTGACAGGAGGAGCAGCAGGTCTGCCAGTCTGTAACCTCCTTTTTGAGGACAAGCATCTAAAATAAACAGTGTGAAGGAATGCAGATACACGAATCTGGCTCCTGAGTACCAGCTTGAACGTTCCTGGAAAGCAGTTCCTTCCTTCCTGACCTGATTCTTTTACAGGATGCCATCTCCTCCTGTGTTTTGTGGAAGATACCTGCTGGAAGAGCTCAGCTGCCGTCTCTGACGCCGAGTTCAGGATTATGCTGCAGTTTGGTGTGCTTGAGGTCAGTGGTCAAGCTGTACTGGAGCCCACTGGCTCCCTACTAAAAGGAGAGGCTGGTGGAACACTGCAGGGCTGTTTACAAGGTCACTTGGTTCATGTAAATGTCACTTTTTGACAAAGATTGCTTGCAACACAAGCAAGGCCAAATGCTTTCTGCAAACTAAGTTTATCACAGGGGTTCATGTCTACATGTGTATTTGTTTGGCAGCACTTCAGATAATAAATGCCAGGATGTTAAATCCATCATACAAGGAAAGGGAAAATTGTTTTAGTCTTTGACCAACAGAGCATGTCCACTGCTTAACTGGATGCCCAAAGGAGGAGGATAGCTTGCTCACCTTTAAATAAAACCAAGTGCAGGCTGAGAAGATCTGCATGGAGTAAAGAGAAATACAATGCACACATGAATGCATAGCTAGCAGGTCAAGGGAGGTGATTCTCCCCTTCTACCCCACTCTGGTGAGACCCCACCTGGAACAGTGTGTCCAGTTCTAGAGCCTCTATCACAGGAAGGAGCTGGAGGTGCTGGAAGGTGTCCAGAGAAGGGCCCCAAGGATGAGCAGCAGGCTGGAGCTGCTCTGCTCTGAGGACAGACTGAGGGAGTTGGGGTTGTGCAGGCTGGAGAAGAGAAGGCTCTGAGGAGACCTAATTGTAGCCTTCCAGTATCTGAAGAGGGCTACAGGAAAGCTGGGGAGGGACTTTTGAGGGTGTCAGGGAGCCATGGGACTGGGGGGAATAGAGCAAAACTAGAAGTGGATAGATTCAGAGTGGATATTAGGAAGAAGTTCTTCCCCATGAGGGTGGTAAGAGCCTGGCACAGGCTGCCCAGAGAGGTGGTGGAAGCCTCCTGCCTGGAGGTTTTTATGGCCAGGCTGGATGTGGCTCTGGGTAAACTTATCTAGTGTGATGTGTCCCTGGCCATGGCAGGGGGCTTGGAACTGGATGATCCCTGAGGTCCCTTCCACCCCTGACAGTTCTGTGAAAAGCAGCAACCCTATTTCCTATTTGAAAACGTTATCTAATATTTCTGTGACGCGACTGAACTTCAAGCTAGACAGCTGTTTAGGCAGATTACTTGCACCTTGGCACAGATGTTCTGTGTTTTTTATTACAGCACTTTAATTAAAGAACATTCATCAGCATTCACTCAGCACAGTTAAGTGCTGTTTCAAATAGAGCTGCAGAGGGAGTGAGTTCTGTCTGCCATTTGTAATGGCAGCTTTAAATCAGATGGCGATGGCACAGGACTGCCAACGAAGCCAGTCACAGCCTTACTGCCACTACCAGGTGAAGAAAGAGGTCAGGAGGGGACTTACACCCTCACATCTGTGCAGCAGATGCTGACATGCTTTCCACCCCCTGCCTCTAATCCCAGCATCCCTGGAGGGGCTGGAGTAGACACTGAATGAACCAGCCAGGGCCTTCTGCCTGGTTCCAGCTGTGGCTCAGCCCTATTGCTTCCTCCTGCTGCTTTCTGTTGCCTTCCCCATGGCTCCCAGCAACATACTTGCTTTACCAGTAAGGAGTTTGCAAAGCAAAAGTGGAGGCAAAGCAGAAAGGTGACATAAAATTTGTCTTAGCTAAGCAATGTAACCACAACTAATTCAGGCTAGATCCCAGGAAAATACAGTCTGTTATCCAGGGAGGATATGGAACAGTCTGCCAAATAAATGTGCCAGGGATGAAGTCCAAAAAATAAATTCTTCAACACTGAGGAAAAAAGTTTACAAGTTTAATTCCATATCCCTGCAAAACATTTTTGACAATTTAGTGCATTCATCTCACCAGCCAGCATCTCCCATCAGCCTCTTGCAGGTGCAGCAGTGCCTTCTACCCTGGGCTCTGCCTGGCACAGCCCTACAAAAGTGCCTGCTGTGTACCACAGAAATGTGCTGGGTGGGTTTGATTTGCAGAGAGCCTGTAATTTGCTTCCTATCTCTCTTTAAACCCATTACATCTCTGACAATGGAAGCTGTCAGCTCAAGTGATTTTTGTCAGCCAAATTTGAGAGGCTGCACACTTCATGACCATTAAAGTTTCCTGTAATGTCTCCCTTGAATTTCTCCCATGCCTAGGAACAGGGCTTTCTTCCTTTGTCAGATCCCAAAATAAGCATCAGCAGTGATAAGAACTTGTCAGCTCAACAGGGAAAAATAAATCAAGGAGATTTGTTCCCTGGGTTATTTCTGTTATTTTAATCTAATGAGTGCTTAGTATAAAGGGCAGACAATCCATGTCACTGAGTTACACTCACCCCCTCTCTCACAGCACTCCCATTCTTTTGGCCCCCTGCTTAGGTTCTGTATTACCCACAGTGGCCTGAAGCTGGTATGCCAGCTATTGCTATTCATACATGGTTTAAGTGGACATAGCCACATGTTTATGCTGTTAATGAAGTACTTTGCTGGAAAGTAGATAGCTCAGCCACTGAACAGGGATAGCAGCCAGCTAATGTGTATCCTGAGGTCCACCTTGCCAGATGAGGTCCCCAGTGATTGCTTTTGATTAGGCCCAGTAGTTTGTCCTGAAAGCCACTCTTAGTTGGACACTTCCCTGCCATTTGTTCCTTTTTAAGACTGCTGTCAGTACCCAGCCATTAAGGACAGCAGTCTGTCCTTTTCCCTTGTGCTGAGTGGAACACATGGCAGAGGCTTGGCCAAGCAGCACAGTGCTCCCTGGTTGTTCTGCTGGGCCACCCGAGGATAGCCTGGGGGCAACATACACAGTAACTCCTTTTGGTATTGTTTCTAAACCAGTTTTGTGAGTCTCTTTGTGCATCTGTCCTTTCTCTTTACTCCTCTGAACTCATCTTTTATGCCAGTACAGAAATACTGTGTCACAATTCTGCTTATGTATGCTTTGATTCCTGTTCTGTGCTGAAGTAACAGGAAAACAATTGAATGGATGTGATGGCTTAGTTTCTGCTCTGGCTTTGAAGATGTTAAAAAATCTGGGATACTCTGCCTTTTGGAACAGGTTTCTCATACCTCAATCCCTACCCTGCTGCCTGTAAAAGACTTGCTGGATGAAAGGTGTGCACTGCTTCAAATTCTGCTATTTACCTTTCATAACTACATGAATCAACAAGTTGGATAAATATTTTTCCACGAGGAAGGGATGAGAGAAAGATGGAAAAAACAACATGTGACATCTCTCACTTAATGTGGTCCTGGAAGGCATTCAAATACTTCAGTAAGAGCAGACAAGAGGAAAGGATGGAGGTAGGAAGCACTGAGCATTCATGATAGGAAGAGCTAGAAAGGCTGGAAGTGAACTCCTGATTTTCTTACATGCAGGGCAGGATATTGTGCAGGTATGATGACTTAAGAAAAGGTTTGACAGGGTCCAGTCTTCAAACATCAATATGGCAGTATGCTAAAGATATCATATTGAAAGACTACATACAATTACTTAAAGTGTCCTGTTAGAACACACAGCAGGTAAGAGACCATTTCCAGCCCCATCACACATTCTCTATCTTGGAAGTGGTCAGGAGGCTGCAGTTCAGGTCAGGCACACAGACATCTTCTGTGACAGTCTTTCCAATACCATCATTGGTATCGCCACCACAACAGATACACTCACTGGGACCACCACCAGTACATAATCCCTCAAATAAACTTCAGCCTCAGCAACAGACCACTGGCTAAAAAGAACATCAAGTGGCTTGTACAGAGTCTTTATGTGCCAGTTCTGCCACCAATATGCTAAGAGCTTGTCCCACACTTACTATGTAACTGCAAGTGAAGTTTCTGAAGATTAACAGATTTCATATATGCACATCCAAAACCAAGCCAAACCAAAATCCCCAAACCAAAACCCAAAGCACAATTGTTTCAGTGAGAAAAATCTACATCTCAGAGTTCAACCACTAGCACTACCAAGTTCTCTACTAAACCATGTGCCTAAGAGCCACATCTTTTAAACACCCTGACCACTTCTCTAGTAACACTGTCCCAGTGCTTGGCAACCCTTTCCATGAAGAAACTTTTCCTACTGTCCAAGCTACAGCTGCCCTGGTAGGACTGGATGCCATTTCCTCTTGTCCTACCACTTGTTACTTGGAAGAGGAAACCGACACCTACCTCCTGACAACCTCTTTCAGGCAGTGACACAGAGCAGTAAGTTCTGCCGTGCTAAAAAGAAACCATGCCGTATTCTGTCGGAATGTCAAGACAAACTCCTGACCTCTAAATGACGTCAATGCCCTCTTACCTGCAACAGAGGCGAGCATCAGTGCGGACGACAGCATCCCGCGGCGGCACGGCTGGCCCCGCGCAGCTCCGGAGGCTGCACAGCAGCCCCTAGCGGTGCCCGCGCCGCCAGACCTTGAGCTCGCCGCCGGACCTTGGGCTCTCCGCCCGCCCTCCCTCTTAAATAGGTGAAGCTGCTCCACAGCTTTCCCAAGTTTGTTGTCTGAAACTGGGTATTCAAATCAGCTGGTGAACGATCAGCCCCCGATCACTGGGCGTGAGCTGCCACCCACCGGCTGTTCGCGCTGCCTGAATTAAGCAGCTTCTCAAACCAGCTGGGGAGACTTAACCAAGCCTTGTGAGTTTGCCGCCGCGCTGAGATCAGTCGCCAGCCTGCTGCAACGTCATCGTTACAGATGGCAATTTCCCGTGCTCCCCAGCCAGACTTTGGCTGTGTGCAAATGCAGAGTGGTCCTGCTGGGCAAAGCTCAACACTCGTACAATAAAAACCAGGGAGACAGGGAAAAAGGAGTTGTGAGAGTGAGAGAACTTTCTGAAGAGCACAGCATAGACAATCAGCTGCCAACACTTTATCTCCTGTATCGGATTAGTGCCTGTTCACTAATGCCAAACAGGCTCATCCACATTCATCCATAAACGAACAGGAAAACAATAAAGTTTATTGTCACAAATCAAGGGAGGTGTGAAGCTAAGTTTTCACCTCCGTAAAGTTTGCAGTTATCTGACCAAATTCCACCTGCCCTGTGAGTGTGTAAATCTGTGGCTCCTGTGTGTTTGACACTTCACTTTCATAAATTACAATCCCTTGGGATACTCAGGAGATATTATTTACACGTGCTGAAGCACCCCAAGCTGCAGGAGTGTTTTCCACAAGTATGTCTTGGAAGTGCATAGCACATTGTGCATCACACCAGCACCTTCAGCCTCAGTGAAAAGCCATGGTCTTACTAGCTCTGATATGTATATATACATCCTTGAGGTGTATTTTGCAAACAGACCAGCTTGGTGCTCCATGTTAGCATAGCAGCCAGAGCCACTTGGGCTGAGAACTGGGTTGCATGGTGGTAGAGGTTGAATAGCTTTTCAGTTAGGTTATTAAAAGGTTTTTGTCTTTAAGACCATACAGAAATTGACATCCAGGTGTTAGTAGTGTCTGAGACTAACAGCAGGGAGACACAGACAGTGGAATGACAAATGACACAGTAATAATTGCATGGTTTAACTGAAGTGCTGTAACAGTTCTACAGCAGTCCTACACTGTCTGGATCTAGAACTAAACCACACCAACCTTTTCCCCCTAGCCAGCAACTCTCAATGCAGCCTCCCAGTTCCCAGCCTCAGGGACAGAGGGTGTGCAAACCATGCTGCCTGCCCCTAAAACATGGTTGTGAAACCCGGTGGAAAGCAGAAGAGTGGCCTGGGATAGGTCTTACACAATAACACGCCTGTACTGTGCTGACATCTGCTTTGCCCAGCTCAGGCTGAGTGATAGTCCCAACAGTTCTGACAACCCTGTCACCTGTACAGACCGAATCATACAGATTGTGATACAATACACAAAAGGCAATTACTTGTTTTGAGTTCAATAGGTTTTATTCATAATCAATGATTTCACACTTAATTTCCAGGTTTAGGTCTGCTGTGGCAGCTGGGTGTGTTAAATACATCCCTGCAAATTCTTTAACACTTACAAAAATTGTTGAGAACTTCAAGCTCCTGAGGTTGGTGAGCTTCAGTCTAAGCTCTGCATCAGCACTCTGGATACTTATTCTTCCTGAAGAATTTTCCCAGAGATCCCTTCCATATGGCACTCATTTTCCCCCAGGACTTTTAAAGTTAATGACAAGCAAGTTGAATAGTTTCAGCTCATGAGTCTTGGTGTATTTATTCAACAACATAAAAGAGCTGCTTGTCATCCGGTTTTGTTAGTGTCTCGTAGCTCTCATCTTGACCTAGTTTGTGAATGTTTTGTGTATCAACAGTGGGCTTCCCAAACAGCCTCATCTCAGAGTGATTCCAAACACAGGCTCAGTCCAAGAGGACACAGCTTCTCCAGGGTCTCCCCCACCTCCTCCTTTTCTGTGTTTAGCAGCTACTCCCTCTCTCCTGAACGTCTTTCCAGCTTCATTTTTTCTCCTTAACAGTATTTCTGTCTTTCTTTCATCAAGAAACATTGCTAACAACATCTACTTACAACCAGTTTCTTCTTATGTCTACAAACTGTGACTGCAAATTGCAGACACAAATCTTTCAGCATTACTCGGAAGTGTCCGTGATGGTGTGACTCACTTCTCAGCTGAGGCTGCAAATGCTTTGCAAGCTGAGGCTCTGCATTTTTCTCTTCTTTCAATAAAAATAATCTAGGAAAAATACATTCTGCAGCATCAAGGAAGGAGGAACAGCACAAACCCCGAGAGGAAGTTGAGCACATAGAATCATAAAGCCATTCTGATTGCAAGAGACCTTGAAGATTATCAAGCTGAACCTAACTATCACTAGCTTCATCAAGATCCACTCATTAAAATATGAATGGGTTGCACTGCACTTCCTCATGCTTTGTGACACTTCTAATTTAGAGAATAGGCAGAAGTATGAAGTGGATGAAAAGTTGGACGCGAGTTGGTGATGTGCACTCGCATCCCAGAAGGCCAGCCGTATCCTGGGCTGCATCAAAAGGAGTATGACCAGCAGGTTGAGGGAGGTGATTCTGCCCCTCTACTCTGGTGAGACCCTACTGTGTTCATCTCTGGAATCCATGGAACTCTTGGAGTGAGTCCAGAGGAATACCATGAAGATTGTCAGAGGGCTGGAACACTTCTACAAGGAAAGGCTGAGAGAGTTAAAGTTGTTCAGCCTGGAGAAAAGAAGGCTCTGGGAGACCTTATTGCAGCCTTTCAGTACTCAAAGGAGACTTACAAGAAAGGGAAAAATGTTCAAGCAGGGCCTGTTGTGACAGCACAAGGGCCAATGGTTTTAAACTAAAATTGGGTGGATTTAGGCCAGGTGTAAGGAAGAATTTTTTTTACTATGAGGGTGGTGAAATGCTGGGAGAGGTTGCTTGGAAACATTCAGGGTCAAGTTGGACAGGGCTCTGAGCAACCTGATCTACTTGAAGATGTCCCTGCTCACTCCAGGGAGGCTGGACTATATGACCTTCAAAGGTCCCTTCCACCTCAAACAATTCTATGATTTCATGGCTAAACCCTTAATGCCAACAACTGAGAGCATTCTTCAGCCAAGAGTCCAAAATAAAACCCCAATAAAACCCCCCACATGGAGCCACAGAAGTGGGGTTTTTCCCCATCTCATTCTAAATCATAACATGCTGCTTCATGTTTGCATGTAGGAACAAGTTGGCCATCTTCTCCCTTTCCTTCTTGCTATACCTTTGCAAGGTCCTTTACAAGAACCCCAGCAAATTCTGAGAATACTTGGACAGAAAGTGTCTGCTTGCAGGACAGCTGTGACACTGTCAGCAACACTGTGCCAAACAGCCACTGCCTGAAAGAAAGAACCCAACATCAAATGAGAGCAAACTCCTTCCTCTGCAGGAGGAGTTAATTTCAAGGGCAAACATAACAGGCTTTAAAAGAAGGAAACTGATCCAGAAGTAAAATGCTCCTCTGTGGAAGGTGGCACAGGCCTCTCCCAGAGCGATGCAATGTCCTGAGGACTCCCTGCAGAGGCTTGGGTCAAGCCAGAGCTGCTTCGGCTCTGCAAAATCTCCAGAAAGATGCTATGGCTGCTGCAAATTCCTGCAAGAAAAGGGAGCCCTGGCAAGAAATGGACAGAGCCTGGGCGTAAGGGTGGAAAAAGAAGACAACTCCTAAGCTCTCTAAGCAGCTCTCTAGCCAGCCATGGCTATTTTGGCTCTTGGCTCACCGTGTGGTCTCAGAGCAGGTGCTGCCTCCCTCTGCCCACAACACATTTACAGATTGAATTTACTTTATTATTTTCTCGCTGTGTGCCCAAGGTTCATCTTCTGCCTGGCTCTTTGTCTCTGCCTCTTCCCCAGCTGTTGCTTTCTCAGCTTCTCATCAGCACACACTTTTAATTCCCTTTGAGCCTATTTGTAAAGGTGTAAAGGAACATAAATTCACAGTTTTTCTCCAACATACATCAAGAGATTTGGCTACTTCTCAGCATGCTAACTCTGGACTCATGCAAAGAAGTTTTGAAAGGGTCAGATTTAGTGAATATCCAGCTCCTGACTACATGGTATTCATCTGTGCTCAGACTCTTTTTGTGTTCATTTTGTCAGGCTATGCTAACAAATGAGTTTGCTGATATTATTTATGGCGTTGTAAATCTTATGTGCAACGACATCAAATTCATACTAATGAGCAGAAATCCATCACTGATCTGTGTGCTCAGTCAAAACAAAAATAAATATCTGAGGCTGTGAATACCAAATTTTTAATAAGTCCTGAAGATACACAATTTGAGGAGTCAATTGCTCATGAAATATTCACTGACTTAAAAGAACAAAGTGTGTCTGGCAAACGTGGGACTCCTTTGTGGTTCATTTGTAAGTGGGGAAAGGTAAAAATTTCCATACATGTGATTCTTGCAGTGTACTTCACATAATAAGCTCCTAATTTTAATCAATTTAGGCTCTTGAAAGTTTCCTAATGAAGTCCACTTCAATTAGTTTCAGGAAAATTTTATCACATTCCAGATAGAGTTACACTGAGATGATTTCCCTGCAGTCAGTGGAGCTAAACTGATTTATTCCTGATGAAGATCCAGCCTGCAACACGATACTAGAGATGGGTTGCACAGAGAGTGCTCACAGATGGAGGTGCCTGTGGTGGTGCCCCTGGGGTAGGGGAGCTCTGGCTGGTAGAGAATTCATGCATTCATTATTTCATTAATTCATTGTTTCCATTACACCTTGAGTTGCTGCTCCTCTGCACATGCAGTGACAGAAAGAGTTGCCATGGCCTGGGGATGACACAGCAGAATCTATTGCACCTGTCTCGTGTTATTTTGAGCATCTGAGGGTCACAGGGTGGGAATCTGTGCGCTTCTCTACACTCTATGCCTTCAGCACAGTGAGGTCTGAAAGTGTACAGTGAAGATGTCACTCCTGAAACCCACCTGGCATGTTCTAACATGTAATTTCATACCAGGCACCCAGTGAGGAATGCTTTATTTTTAGACAAACCTTTTGCAACCTCAGACAATTAATGGAATTGGAAAGAGAGAGGGGAACGTGAGCTACAGACAGCAAAGCCAGAAAGAGAAATGAATTCTAGGAGGAAAATAACAGAGGAAAAGGAGACAATTAACAAATATAACGAAGTACACCTTGAAGATGTTAGTGGCAATATGGTCCTCAGCAGAATGCTATAGCACTCAATGGAGATTCTCAGCTTTTATACTGAAAGACTCCTAGAAAATAATTTGCCATCAGATGTCTACTCTTGTTCTGCCCATATGTCATCTTTTTTCTTGTTCTAACAGACTTCAGCCACGCTGCCCTTTATTTCCCTGGGGAGCTGTCCCCATCTCTGTGGCTTCTGCAGAGGCACAGCTTGCCCAGCCAGGCCTCCTGCACCCAAAGGCAGGAGCGGGCTTGCCTCTCTGTTACTCACAGCTGATAGTAAAGAGAGCAGAAGGACAGCTGCCACACCCTCCTCACTTCCTCAACTCTGTACACACAAACAGCCCCCAAAGGAGAGGGGATGAATTTCTCTCTTCTCCTGCAGTTACCCTTGCTGGCTGCAACCCGTTCAGGTGCAAACATGGGGACAGCAGTCAGGTACACAGCGTTCCCCCCACACCGTGCTGGGAAATGATGTGCATCCCTGGGGAGGATACCCAGGAGCCACTGCAGCCTGTCACACATGATCTTTCTCTTGAATTTATGTTCAGTAGTAATTGGCACTGTAAGCAGTCTGGAGAGATCCAGACCTCTTTTTAACCACATGCTCTGTCCCTCCGCCCCCAGTCTGACTACACAAACCAGAGAGGGGGCCGGGAGGCACAAACAGCTGGGGTGGTTTGCCCAGCACAGGTCAGTGGTGGGGGCAGAAGCAGAACGCAGTTCTCCTGTCCTCCTCTGACTATTTACTGAGATCATCCCTCAATAAAATGAATAATTTATAGCTCTGCATATTGCAAAGCTATTATAGCCCTGGGCTTTTACTCTGGATCATAAAAGTACCTCAGAGGGTTGAATGAGTTCTATTAAATGACATATCATTGCACATCTTCTGTGCCAACACTCTCTTCTCCCCATCTCTGACCCCCACATCCCTGCCAATGACTCACTGATTTCTCAAGTGAGGGAAGGAAAAAGAATGAGTAGGGAGTAGTAACACTGCTTCTTTAGATCCTGATTACTAATAGAGACCTTGGGTTTGTCTTATGGATGGTGTTTGGCTTCTAGCAAAGTTAGTGAGTACTGCTGCTCTACGCTGATGTGGAGGAAATCAGATTGACTGCACAGATCAATGGCTTGGACAAAAAAAAGCCTTCTGCATGCAGGCTAAACAGAGATCTCTTAAAACAAACCATATAATCCATCTTCAGAGAGCTGAAATTCTCAGAAACAAACTACTATTGAAACCAGCCCCTCAGTGTGAATAAATCTGAGTATCCTCAGCTGGAACTGACAGAAGAGATCTAGTGGCTTTCCTAGGAAAAATGACAGTTTGCTATTCAGGAGCTGCCAGAGAATAAGGATGTTTCCTGTATTGATTGATGCTGTAAAATGCTCACCCACAACCTACTCAAGGGTACTCCTTCCAAGAACACAATGCTTGTGACTTTAGTGGAAATAAGAGATAAGGAGAAGATCCTTCAGGCAGCCTGGAAAGAGAGAAACATTGCATTCCAAGGGCAAGTGATAACAATTTCTCCAGACTTCAGCCAAAAGATGCAAGAAAGAAGGAATTGGTAGAACTTTACAAAGCCTTTGTAGATTTTAAATCCAAGGCTCTCATCTGTCATGAAACTGTTAGTTCTACAGGAAAATGAAGATTTCCTCCTCTGGGATGCAGATTGAGGGAAACAGTTTGTAGCAGATATTACCCTTGTTTTTGCCCCAGGGCACTCAGATGGATTAATTCCTTGTGTTTTGCTGGCAGAGCCCAGGTAGTAGTGAGTCCTGCTCTGTGCAGAGGGACTCCTGGGAGTCACAGCAGCCCACTGAGTCTATTCCATCATGGGGACTGAGACAGATGGTACAGCTGCCAAAGCTGGCAGGACAGGCATCTGATACATGTGTTGGTTTAAGGCAGCTCTCAAGCAGCAGCCATTGCTGTGGCTGACACAACCACAGTTCAGAGCTGCTTCCCTGGCCAGAGCCCACGGGGGAGACAGCGCAGAATTGCCCCTGGAGGGGACTGAAGAAAAGACTACAGGTTTGCCAAAAGTACTGCAGTTTTTCAGTCTGGATGAACTTGAACAGTAGGCCAGGAGCCTACTGTAAAAAACTGCTGTTGTGCCCAAGGAAGAAAGCACAGAGAGCAATGAGCCTATATTAGCCTGGGTACCAAAGTCATGCCCCCAGATGCAATGGGAGGCACTTGCTCAAATCTATAGATAGTTCTGTAAGGTGCACCACTAACTCTGGAGATGTAGTTACCTCTAAACATGAGTTTCAGCAGAAAACAAACGCTCCTTGTGTGTGTCAAGCCCACAATGCTAGAAAACTCCTGCTGCCAGTGCTGTCAGGAGCACTCTCCCAGCACACCTCACATGAAAGGCTAAGCGAGACAGCGTGCTTGGTGGTCACATACTGAGGATATCAGAGAATCAATTTATAACTGTAAACCCTGTCAGTTTTTACAGCTGAAAGTTTCTTCTTCACCCAGAAATCCCTTCAAAGTGGCCACTCTGCCAACAGCACACAGATCACTCTGCTCTGCCAGTCCTTGCTGGGATAACAACTTTGCAAATGAGCCCAGAGTTTGCCTGTGCCTGTTATTCATGCAGTCTCCTCCACCCCACAGGCCCCTTGATTTCTGTGACTTGTGCTTTACCTACAGAATTAATGCTTGGTATAGCAGGGCCTGGTTTACACCTAAAGAACTGGGGAAATTCTTGCACATTGATAAAATTTGACATGTTTTATCTGTGCCCTGCCATCAGAGTGCTAATGGGAATCCAAATGTTTTTAGAACTTTTTAACTGCCACACAAACCATCAGGAGAGATACCCTATCTTGAAATCAGAAAATAGCTTCTCTCCTGCTATCTTATCAAGCAGCACCACATAGCCCTACAAAATGTATCCCCTCCAAACTACTAATGGGGAGGTGTTTACATACTAGATGGAAAGCTATGGGACCTGATTTGGGTAATCATAGGAAATGAGGGAATCAAAGTGTGGTGGAGAAGGAATTCCAGAGCTGATCTGAGGAGGAAAGAAATTTGGATAAGAAGGCTCCCCTTAAAAGCACCAGGAGCACAGATAACAAGGCTGGGTGAACACGGGTGGAGGAGATGCAGCAACCACTGAGGAAGTGATTATTTCATCGGCACACAGAAGATCATGGGAAATTTGTTGCTATTCATTTTATTTGTCAACTTACCACTGCCCAATCTGTTATGTTAAGCAAAACAGGTAAGAGCATTTATGTAAGTGCAGATAAAGAGAAGCTAAGGATTTGGGAATGAATGGAAGCACACATGCACTGTATGTATTTGTATGCAACACAACTTTGTCCTGCCAGAATAATGGGGGGGGGGGGGGGGGAGGGAATTAGCAAATTTGGGAGATATTTATGCTTTTCACAATCCAAGAACATTGGCATGCAGAAGATACTGAGACATGCATTTGTATTTCCCTCATTACTTTTTCAAAGGTGTAGTTGATTCTTACTTTGAGAAGTAAATAAAAAATAGTAGCCAAAGCTCGTCTCTGGTCCTCATCCCTTCATGTTCAGCAGCCTCACAGGGGAAGAAAGGCACTTCTCTGCTCCATAACATGTACTGACTGCAGTAGGCTGATGGGGCTTCACCCCTGCCACCTCCTTTTGCTCCTGTGTTTTTCTCTCTTTAGCTGTCAGGTACTTAACCTCTCTCTCATCCTCCAGGACTTGCTCTGGTTTTGACAGGGTGGGTTTCCACCTCCATCTGCCCCATGAATGCCAGCCTTTGCTGCCTACTTTTAGCTTTTCCCAGAAGCATCTTCCTTCTTTTTCCTACTCTGCCTCAGGCTTGGGAGATGTCTGAGAGGATGCTCTTAACCTCCATCCTCAAAATCCCTGTGCCTTGGTGTCTACAAGATGATCTGATACTGCTGGGATGACTGACACATGGCTAACTTTGTCCACCATCTGCCATAACCATCTCATTCCTTCAGGCCTATCAATATTGATATTGATCAGTCTGTGGGGTTCACTCCTGCTAATTCTCTCACATTTGTACAGCTCCTGGGACAAACTTCTGGCCAGAGCTGGGTGGCACTACCTCAGCAGTCTATATATTGCAGCAGAAGTATGTGGTCTTTTTGTGTAAGAAAGCTCACTTCTGATCTGAAAGTATAAATATAGAAAAGACAGAGTGTTTTATCCTTGCCTTACAGAATATCCACTTGGATTTAGGAGCCAGCTCAGAGAGCTTTGTTCACTTGCTGAGTTCAGCATGGCTGTAATGTGCTTAGTTACAGTCCTGCTCTTGAAAAATTGATTCCACTTTCAGAAATATTACCAATTCTGGGGGCATTCACCACTGCAAATATAAGGAGCACTGCAAAAACCTGGGAACCTCAATGATTTTGTGTCCTTCCCAACCTAAATGTTTCTGTGATCCTATGAAATCATGAAAACCATGATCATCTACAGAGGTGCACATCCAGTGTTCTAGCTCACGCCAAGGCAAGGAGCAGAAGCCCCACGCTACCTGCAGGCTTATTTCACCCAGGTTGCTCCAGTCCAGCCAGATCTCAGAAGAAGGAATTTTCTTACAAATGTCTGTGTACTTGTTCCAAACCTGTTGGAAGCAATATTAAAAAGAACAACCTTTCTCAGAAGTTTAGCCTTTTCTGGTTTGAAGTATTGCATCCCATGAGGCTCTTCCTCCTAATTAGTGTGTGGCCAGCACTGAAGATACATCCAGGACTTCACACCTGAGGGAGACTCTAAGCCATGTAGCCATCAAGGCACCATGTGCCCTCAGACTCCTTCCTACAGGACCATAAAATGGAAGGCTAACAACCCTGTCTGGCCATTGATAAACAAGCCCTTGGAGGAATTTACCTGGCAGTCAGGAGGTGCAGACCAGCTCTTTTGTTTCTAGTTGATCTAGTGAGCAGCTCGAGGAGCCAAGGAAAGCGTGACACTTTCCCAGGCACAGCTGTGCTGAAGTCCGTGCTGCTGTTTCTTCCCACGTTGCTGGTTAAAGGATGCTGCCTGAGAGGTATGTGCTGTGTACTGTGAAAAGACTTTGCAAATCCCACCTGGTTTTCTACTCAAACTGTAGGAAGCATAGAGGAGCAGAAGAAGAATGAGGGAAAAGGAAGAAATCTCTCCTGCCGATTTAAAACAGTCTAAGTTTGGCTTAAATATTAGGGACAGTTATTGGCCTGCTTTTTGTTACTGTGTTGCTGGCCATTGCAGGATCAGGTGTGAGAGCATTCTGTGATCACTGCACCCTGTGTCACTCTGGTTATTCCCACTGGAGGGGAATGTGACAGGTCCAAGTGGTAGCGACAAAGCCCAGGAGCTCTTCAAACCGTGGTACCTGCTGCTGTAAGCACACAGCACTTTGTTCTGACCTTGCTTTTTATGGTAACAATTCAGACCAATATATGCATGTGTGGTGACAGCCACAATAGAGAGCAGTTATTAAGAACCTAGTCAAACTTACAAGCCGCTCTTCTCATGACATAGCCTAGTTAAGCATGTCCCTCAATGGAATTTGTTAGCAGAAAGAAGATAGGTGGAAAACACATGATATATGTTAGTTGTATCACATAATGTGCTCCTCAAAGATTCTCATAAGCAGTGGTGAGGTGGGCAGCATAAGGGCATACATAGAGTGGAATAAAAAAGAAAAGAATAGAAGGAAAGCAACTGATGAGGTGAGGAAAACCAAGCAGGGGCCATAAAACGAGATATGGCCATTCCTCCACCGTACCATAAGATGAAGGGACTTAAAACCTCAGGGAAAGAACTCGTCTGTTTGTTTTGGCCCTTTTGTTTTGTCTTGCGTTGTTCGCTTTTGCTTGCACGGTGGTTTTGTTTGTCTGTCCGTTTGTTTGTTTTTCCTTCTTTAGGTAGCAGTGCCAAAGGTTTTGTTACTCTTCCTGTGGACGCTAGATGGGGATCTTGAGTCAGCCAAGCCAGGGACTCCTCTCTCCGGGCTTTTCTTCTTTATTTTAATCTCTTTTATCATGGACAGTGTACATGCAATGCAAGTTTACTCTTCAGGCATTTACATTTTTACTAAGAGGTTTGCCGGGGTATTTATTTATCTATTTATTTATTTGGGGGGTGGGAGGAAGCAGATTAATCTACAGCAAATAAGTATTTACTTTTAAAAATATAAGTTTAATTAAGCTCATGCCGCATCTCTTTCCAAAGAGGAAGGAACGCATCTGTGGAGCACATGCTCTTCTTCATCCTAATGATTTGTTCAATTCCAGCGGCACACTGCAATTGTTTCCTCACTCCGCGGTTTGCGGGGACGATTGTCTCACCGCCGCGTAGCGCCGATGATGAGAAGGGGAAGGCCGCCGGAGCCGCTCGCTTGCAGCAGCACTAATGACCCAAGCATTGTTATTGCCAGAAACGGGATCTTTGTGTGTGCTAACTAAACCTGGGCAATGCAACTGTGAAAGCTGCTTCCCTTCAATCTTCCCCAAATCTCCGTATGACTGGTCCGCACAACAATAGATTCATCTCTCTTGTTAACATGTTGTTTGTTTCATGAGTACCTCTCTTTCTGTCATGCAGCCTTCAGCTCAGCCAGGAAATGTGAATCGTATTTCGAGCCATTGTCTTAAAGAGTTCCTTTCTTAATGGATTCTTTCTCCTCCCTTCAGTAAACTGGGCCTTGCAAATTGCTTTGCAGAGCAGCACATCCAGTGCTGACCTCAAGCCTTCGGACGCTGCTGCTACGGACTGGCCCTAACTAAAATGAGTTTGGATGCCTCAGCTCATTTCGTAGGGACTTGCCAGTCCACACCATATAACCTGCAGCTTGGGATTATTGCCAGTCTCTGCCCAGAAGATACCCAGAAAAGAATTAATGAAAGGACTGGCTGACTCCTTGCTGCCTCTGTAGATACAGGGCGTAGCCAAGGTGAAATGGGATCATTCCTCGGGCAGCAGGAAGGAGGCACACTGAAATAACCAACCCTGGGGTGGGCTGCTGCTTGCTCTCAGTGTCTAATGCCATTGGTGTCTGAACACTCCACTACAACATGCTGGTGAAGGAACAATTTGTGCTGTGAAGAAGCAAGTTGAGCACTGAATCAGTTCTTGTAAAAGGATCAATTTTCAGAACGCATTATAAACAAACAATTGTTTTGTGATGGGGGGAGTGATTTTATTTGGTGGCACACAGTGCTGCTGCTGCAGAACTGATTGCTCTGTCAGAGCAATGGGAAAAAATAGTATATTAAAGACATGAGATGCATAAAAAATGTCATTAAATAAGTCTTTACTAGCTTTGAAATGGGGATGGTTTGCATAATTGATTAATCATAAGGGGACATTTTTGGTCACAGAAATTATCATTAGTAGAGCTCCAAAGTTAAGTCATCTTTATACTAATAAAAAAAGCCATTTTCCCCTCAGATCTTTCTAAGATCTTTCTTTTAGTCTCTCTGACTTTTACAGGCCTTAATAATTGAACAGTATTTAACTGGCAGTGTGGGTGATGAAGCCATTGCAAGGAAATTTATCCCCACAGTTCTCTCCCTGCCAGAGCTGCAGCGCACTCGGGCCCAATTCTGTGAGCTTGGCCACGATGCTCCACCCGCTGCAGTTTGGATCTGGGCTATTCCCCCCAACCTCCATGCCATGGGAGCACCTTGAGTTTCCTTCTCTAAAAATAAAAAGATAACCATGCCAAGGAGCCTGTCTGTGCGCCCTTTTTTATCCCAGTATTAAAAGGCAACTCTCCTGATTGTTCCAACTATTGTTCTGACAGATAATTCCACTCCTGATGAAACCGTGGGCTTGACAAACATGTGCACATGCTTTGTGAGACAGTTTGCAGTCCTCTAGGATGGATGATGCTACATCTAATTCAGAGATATAATAATAAGTATTTGTTTATTGCCAGGAATGTAATTAAGGGAAACTGCTTGAGATACACAGTTCTCAGAAGGATTTTCCTCAGCCTGCTCTCTTTCAAGCTGTTTTACACTGAACAAAACAGGGCTTGGTTGCAGCAGAAATGGGGTAACCAAGGTGTGCCATACCTAATTTCATCAGGGAAAAAGAAAGGGATCCTAGAGTGGTCCCACACAACGAAGTGGCCACCTTTGGTACTTCTCACTTACTGTAACTCCTACAGGAGTGTTGAATGCTTGGAAACCACATCCACAATAAAAGGAGGAATGCAGACATTCAGCACCGTACAAAGGACTTTGGTGTTTGTCCATGGCCAGTTCAGTTTGGTTTATTTAGCTGGGAAATGATCCTTAAATTGAGACATATAATACCTTCTCATCACAAATGTCCTTCTCAGGAGATCTCTAAGTGAGTGTTTTGGTACACTGCAGAGAGGAAAATGTGGTCAAAAGCTCATTTATTACTTCATTTTTAAAATGTGGAAATCAGGAAGCATTCACACACTCTGGTTACATACTGTGCAGCTTCCAAACATGAACCTAAAATTGGGGTTAAATGAATCCCAGCCTATAAAGCCTTCTGATGTGTGTTGTTGTATCTATGTACAGAACATAATGTATGAGTAAACAGAAGCTCACTGTTCACTCTGGCTTGTGTATGCATTGAATGAAATGACACAGAATTGAGTATTGATACATATGGGAAATATTTGGATGACAATACAGGGGAGTTATTTAGCAGAGAGTTTCAATGCATTTAGATATCAACTGCTGTACAGCATCAAGATTTCCTTCATGTATAACAGCAGGCATATTTATCTCCATTAATGTGAGGAGTTGCTTTCTAAATCTGCAGTTAGGCAAATTCAAAGCTGAGCCTGAGGGTCTTGAAGCAAACCTGATTTTCAGTTTCTCACCAGTTGTTTTCAGCAGAAGGGAACCAGAGCAATGCAGAGATTTGGGGATTCCACGGGTCGCATCTCTAGAGGCCTTTAGCTGTAAAGAACAGAACTGGTGATTACTGAACACCATAGTTAGTACTTGAAAAGCCCCAGCCATTCTCTTCCCAATTGCTATTCTATGTTTTATTACTTCAATTTCTCCATCTGAGAGATATATATACATATATCTATCTCACATATATCTCTCTCACATATATCTATCTCATAGGTATGTAAAGCAAATGTGTCCTCATCCTATCTATTTCTATGAAGATCACTTCCATAAGCAAGGATTTATAACTTAGGCAAAAACTGTTTCTGTGCTTTTTTTAATCAAGCTTTAATGATGGTTGTATTGAAATTCATCTCTTTCCTGCCTCTGTGTGTCTGTATCAGCCTGCACTGTTCACTGTTATGAACTATCTGTATGAACAGGAACACATTACAGTGCTGCAAGATGCACAACCAGTGTGATGTATTTATTTTGCATGTAAGATTTTGTGGTAATTTAGTCTCTAGAGCTGCAGCTGAGCTTTGCTCACAGGGCATGCATTAGAGGTGCAGGCAGACCCCTCCTGTCTGAATCCACCTGCCAGTATTTTTCTGTGGCAGTCCTAACAGCTCATTGAATGCTGTGATTGTAGTTTATTTTTTCCTAAAGTTGTTCAACAGCTTTCCTTTCCTCCACTTCACCTTTTCCTTGTGTGCACCAGTTCAAGGAGTATTCCCACCTTTTGTACTGAGGCAAGTTCTGAAAAGCATACCTTAATTCTGACAGGCTCCAGCATTTTTGTGAAACTGGGTGAGTATTCCCAGGGAATGGAGCATTATTTGGTGTTTACACCATGTCTGCATGCCAGCATTCGTGCTACTAAGGACATTTAAAAGAAGCAAAGGTTTACAAAAACAGGAGTCATTTTTTGGCCAGCCCAGGAGGAAACCAGAGTGTCACTGCTGTTAGGGGCATTGCTGTCTCCTAAAAATGTGCAGTCATCAACATCTCAAACCATGTAGGGTAGGAAAAATGCATTGGGTAGCAATGACTTCCCATCACACAAAAAAAACCACCCAGGTCACCTTCAGAGTACTGACCTAGATAAGATGGGATCTGTATTCTGCTAGCACTCACTAACCCACCCAGCCATCTATGGCACTTGGTCACCTTCCATGTCCCCGTGTGTTAGAACAGGCTGTCAGACCATGCAGCACAGGACGCTGCAGCCTAACACTCAATTCCTGAATTTCCAATGCTTTGTATTCACTATGCCTTTATGAGGGAGATGTGCAGCCCATTGGTCTTGTTGCAAACTATACAGAAAATAAGAGAGACTTCTCCTCAGGCAGTACAATTAAACCCTCAAGGGAACAGAATGTCTTTCCTCAACATGTGGAGCTCCAGACAGGCAGAGAGGACTGACTCCCATTTACCTCGTTAGACACATCCTCCTAATGTGTATTTAAGGTGCATTGATTCAGTCAGCTGCTAATCCAGGAGCCTGGGTGAATTGTCTGGGGAGGGAGCAGAGTGTCTCTACCTGGAAAGGCTGGTGTTGTCCACAAGCTCCTGGGTTAACCTATTCAGAGAGAGCCCACGTTATTTCTAGCACAATTCTGCTCAATACTGATACTTTTCATGGCAAATCTGTTTCCAGTATTGTGCACATGCCACTATCCCCTCTCTTGTCAGAGTTCAATGCTGACATAAATCTTTTTCTAATAAAATGAACTATTCAAATTATTTCTTTACTGAATGATGTCTGAAACAGATGTATTTTAATCTGCTGGGCATAGAAAATGAAATTTACATGTCAGTGAGGTCCTTCTGGTTAATAAATGTTTTAAAAGAGTGAAAGCAGGAAACTAAATATATGTCAAACTGCACTGCTTTGCACAGGATGTTTTCAGCAGGAAACACAATACTCTAATACTGAACTAGATCTGATTTATGAGACAAAAAGCATGCAAGTTTTGCCATAACAAATATCACCCCTGTAGGAGTATCATATAAAACACCAGGAAGAATTCTGATTTCACCAGCAATACTTTCCTTGTCCTACTCTCAGTAATATTTCTTCTTCTTCTTTTTTTTTTTCTTGTCCTTTTTTTTTTTTTCCCATGTGGGAGCAGCATCTGCACAGAGCATTTTGTTCATTATCTCTCTGTATGTGCAATGTGGAACTCATATTTCCCTATTATTTTAGCTGTTTACATAGCACCAATTTTAGTACATTACTGCAGCTTGCTCTTACTCTGAAAGGGCCAGCTCCAAAGCCCACTGAGATCAGTGGAGAGACCCCCATTAGCTGAAGCTGACTTGCCGTGGGGGATGCAGGTTCAGATAACAAAGAATTGGCTCCAGTGCTCCCTGGGGATTTGAATGAGGTTCCAAATAATCATCAACACTTCCAAAATTAGCTGAGGATGCTGTTGAAATGTGAAGTTTCTCATTTTGTGACGTTATTTGGTGAAGAGCACACCTATTAAACATGAAGCTTTAAACTCGATTTACTTTCCTGGCTGAACTGTTGCCAAATTTGATAAAGGTGCCACCGCAGGTTTAGCCTAAATTGCTTGTATGGAAAGCCCACAGACAGCCCTGGAAGAAGGCTGCCTGGCTGGGCTGTGCCATGCACAGATATCCTTAACCAAGCCCTTCTCCCAACCCCTTCCTCCCTCCTCTTCCTCTCCGATCTCCACCACTCTCTTCTCAATCATAAATAGAAATAATAACTGTGAATGACATAATTGCATAATAATATAAATTATGAAAGTACAAAATAATCTTCTTATGTTCAACACCCAAGGGATTCGTTCCCAGGAAATGAAGTGGTAGCTGAGGTGACATGAATTGTACCTCAGCCAGGACAATGCTGTGAGGGAATCTCTTCATTGGAGTCAACGTTTGGACAATGCAGGAATTTTCTCCTGAACACACCTCTTGTCCCTCATAAAATGGGACTTCAACACCACAGTAGAACCCATTCTCTGAGTGGCTCAATGAAGAGCTCAGTTGTTATCTCATCCTGATTAAAAAGTGCTCGAGTCTGTACAAGTTTTCAGCCAGAGAAACTCGGCAAGGACGCCCAGGTTCATTTCTTAACAATTAGCAATGGGGAGCCTCCAAGTGACAGATTACTGCTGGTTGGCAGTATCACCAGCAGACAGGGGCCTGGGAAATTGTAAGACATTATTGTATTGTTGGTAGCCTGAGTAAATCTAAATCTTTTCAAGCTTTGCTTCAGTGGGTTAATTCCAGGACCTGAATTACAAGTGCAATTTGAATTACATTGCAAAGACTGAACTTACTTCACTTTAGCCAAGTCCTTTTTCTTAACACTTATGAATTCCAGTTATTTTTAAATCCTGAAATGTTGAAATCTTTTGATACCTTCCCTATTATTTCCAAGGAAAGACGGGTAAAGGTTTTCACCGACTCTCCCTTCCAGCACCTCTTTATTTAGTTAAGTGTTTCTTTGACTCTGCCTTTATTTTGCGGTATCTCAGCTGCTGCTACGCACAGTGTACATCCGCAGGGGCCTTTTATTCTCCCGCTCCTAACCCAGGGATATTAAAATAGCAGGAGGGGAAAAAAAAACCCTGCCAGGATCAGGAAATAATATAAAGATGAACTAAATAAATGTTCTGTGTGTATTTAAGGCAACTGAAGAGAGCTGCTGGAAGCAAGGGTGATTTCAGTTTCTCTCTCCATATTGTGTCTGAGGATTTTAAAACACTCAACTGACTCGAACTAATTAAGTCTGGAAGCTTGATGCTGAGTTATACGAGGCAGGGCAGAGGACATCACACATTTTGTTGGGAAATGAAGTGAGATGTGATTGCATGGTTTGCTGGGTAAAAAAGATTATTAAGTATTGGATTTGTGCATAAAGATGCATATTCCAGTTACAGTTTAACCATTAGGATTGATTTTTGTTTTCACCAAATAACAACAATGGCACTGACAATAGAGCAAAAAAAAAAAGCTTTTGCAGTGAAAGTGCCTTAGAAAAGGATTTGCTTCATCATTAGCTTGCTGTTAGAAGCAGCCTGCACGTGACAATCATGCAGACAAAATTTCAGTTAGAGTAAAAGGGCTAGTATTGAGTACTGCCTTGAAACTCCAGTTTTTCAGGGGCTTTGAGTTATTTATTATACATTCAACACAGTGGGAGTATTGATTAATTGTTGTAGAAGATCAAAATGGAAAGAAAAGAAACCAAAATACAGGTTAGTAACAACGGTTCAAAAACTCTCCAAATGTTTTAAGAGAGGCAGCTGAACGGGGCTGGGGCCCTGCAGTTGTCTGCACTTATCAAGGACTTTCAACAGACAAATCCCTTTTTCAGTTTCTTACCACTGTATAGAATTGAATAATCACTCTGGAAACTGAGTACATATTGTGTAGGCCTCAGCTTGCTTTCTGAGAGCTTCCATTTTCTCCAGTGCAGCACCAGGATTTTGAAAATCTCCTCAGATAAAATCTCCCCATGGAAAGCAGCCCTGTGCTGTGGCCAGGCACCATGCTGCATCTCTGCATCTCTCATGTTCATAGAACAAGAGGAAGGGGAGATGGACAAGATCTGTTGCTAGGAATGTTTGGTCTTCCACATCTGCCAACAGGAATTTTCTACTCCCCAAAGATATTTGTGTTTTCCTTGCACTAGTGGTATGAGGTTGAAGTGATGGAACTTCCTACAACGTTCCTTCAGAGATCACTGCAGAGTGCAACAGCCACCACTGTTCAGTATTTCCTATGACTTCCTGGTTATGTTTAGGTTTTTTGGTGAATTCTGTACATCTGATATGCATTCTCTTATTTGTAAGAACCTTGTTATTATGCTGGAAAAAATTATACCATATTAATATTTCCTGGCAGTTGTGTTAACCTCCCCGAGAGGAAAATATGCCTGCAAACCAAACTTTTGGTCAAAACATCTGAGGGGAGGATTTTTGCCTTACTCTGTCTGGAGCTGTATTTCAGATTTGGCTCAAGTTGGATAATAAGCACAAATACCTTATCTGAGTTTGCATGTGGGGTGCCCTCTGAGTGCTGTTCTGGGCTGTTCTCGGATTTCTTTTAGAGCAAGTGCTGGTAATTTGGGGATGCAATACCAACAGAGGTAGTAACAGAGGCAACCACGATTCAGATCCACTAGAATTTGGGTCATGTTACTCAGAATCCAGAATGTTTCAATATCTGGTGCTCTGTGTGCAAATTCTTTCACTCCCCTGATCCCTTGCAGTTACACAACATGCCTGTCTCAGGGCAGGACAGTGCACTGCAGCCAGTGCTGTACTGCAAGCAATGCCTCATGCAGACTGAAGAATGGACTGGAATTGGCTTGTAATTACATTTAAACACATATTACTAGAACTCCCCCTGATTCCACATGAACTGTCTCCTTTGTGAAGCTGGAAAGGGAGGTCTGCCACACGCACTGATTCCAATGGGATTTAGATTTCCAAAAACCTGATGTGCCCCAGATGCTTTGAGTACCTTTGATTTGAATGTAATAACCCTAGTTAAAGATATACCTACAAAACACAGTCCTTGGTTGTCGTTTGGGAGAAGGGAGTGCAAAGTTTTGAAGTCCAGCTTTAAGTGTCTGAAGTCCTACAGTCAGCAGTTTTAAACTAGAGCAGGGCAGAACTAGATTAAACTTTACAAAGAAGTTCTTCATGGTGAGGGTGATAAGACACTGGAATGGGTTGCCCACTGAGGTTGGGGATGCCTCATTCCTGGAAGTGTTTAAGAGCAAGCTGGATGAGGCTTTGAGCAACTTGGTCTAGTGGGAGATGCCCCTGCCTATGGCAGGAGGGGTGGAACTATGTGGTCTTTAAGGTCCCTTCCAACTCAAGCCATTCTTTGACTCTATGAATTCATCCTGTTCTTCAGATGAGAACCAGTCTTAGCATTTGGATACAGAACAAAACAAGAACTCTAAATCTTTGGCCTCATGTTTTTCTTACCCACATCACTATACAACACAGTCACAGGCTGAGCCCTGGGGGTTTTTGAAGGGTTGAGAAGGGTGGTGAAAACAGCTTAAAATTGTCTTTAAGAAAGAACACCCGTCATTGCTTCTTAGAAACACTAACTCTGTGTCAAGTTCTTTGATTCAAAGGCAGCACATCTTCCTATTTCCTTTCTTCTGCTGCTCTGCATTAGGCATCCAGGCTTTGGCCTCTCATCTAAGTGAAACTGTGGGTTTGGGAATTGCATTAAAGCATGTCTTCTCCAGGTAAAAGGCTTTGTGTGAGAATATCTACATTGGAGTTCAAAGACAAAAGCCTGGTGACTCTAATTTGTGTTCTGAGTTGCTGTTAGCATTTCCCAGGTCTCCATTTCAAAAGGACATGTGCATCTTGACTTATTACTTAAGCACTCTATAAGCTATTAGTCCTCTAAAAGCTCTTTGCAGTGACTCACCTGCTCACCAAGAAGCAAGGGCTCTTCAGGTTAGGTGGGCTTGCCTTTCCCCGATGGAAACAAAGCATAGGAAAGATGGATCCAGTCTGCGCTGCTTTGGGTATGATGGAGGCCAACCAGATCAGAGTTGCCTGTACAGCTACAAGAAACATTCCAAAAGAAGAGATGGTAAACAACACACCTGGAATCAAGCCAACATATCACAAAATAAAATCAGGGAAGATTTCATCAGTAGAGGAGCAACAAAAAAAGAAAACCAACAAACCCTCTTGGAGCACAAAGAAAAGATGCAATTTCTTTAAAGAGTAACCTGCTCTCTTAAAGTTCCTTTCCAGCAGCTCAGGGCTGCAATCACTGATTACAAATTGCATTTGAAACAATGACATTAAATATATTTCTTCTACAATGTTTTTTCTTTTTCTTCCCTAAGCCTCTTGGGTAAAGAGCAGTGATTCTTCAGGAGCTGAGGAGGGTTTGCTTCTCTCCGTTTTCACTTGCTGCACAACTGTGTCATTCTGTAGATTTCATGGTTGTTCTCTTTGTATTCACGCCCCTGTAACAGCTTCATCCAAAGTCTACTGTACCACTGGAAACATTTTTATTAACTTCCACAGGCTTTAGATAAGGGCAGAAATGAAAGATGATCTCTGAATTATTGTGCTTCATTATTCCTATTACAATGATGGCCTTGATCATCCTGCTTCTGACATAGGGCAGAAGAAAAGGAGGACATATCCTCCAAACATGTGCTCATAGCAAAGCAATTTGTAGTAGGAGTATTCTAAAAACAGTATCAGACCACAAATATTCCAGATCTATGTATTCATTCATCCATTAAATTAATTTCATTAAATGCATAGAGGTGTGGATGAGGATTGTCCTTGGTTTTGTTCTGTGCCTACAGAAATGCTGGAGTCTTGGCTGACATTACAAGCAAGACACCAAGGACAGGATCCTCTCAGCTGATGTCGTATTCTGCACTTGGATTTCAGGGTAGATAATTACTTTTTACGAGATACACAAAGAATTAGGAGCATTTTCTACTTACAGAGAGCATCCACAGCTGAAGACATGCAAGTTGTCAATTTATCTCATGCGATGCATGTTAGAGTACATCATAAATTGTGCTCTTCTTGGAGGAAGTGACCTATTTTAACCCTGGAAAATAATGTGGAAGACTCATAAAACCTTTCAATTATACCTATTAGAGGAGTAAATCAATAAAAAGTGGATTTCTAGCAGTAGCCAAACGTGATGGTGAAGAAGGAATTTTGTATAATCTCCTAAGTATGCAAATTCCATAAGTTAAATGTCAAACAGCACAAATCCTGCCTGGGCTGGAAAACAGGAAGAGAAAGGTTGAAAAGGTTGTGGTTTTATTTGTTTCCTGTTGATTCTATTTCTTTTTATTTGCTCTTATGTACAAAGGAATATGCTCTCGTGTTCTAAGTATGCCATTGAAACATGTGCTGCTCTAATATTTGATTTTGCACTGTGTGTGAACAAAAAAGTTTTGAGTTGGTCTCTGAGCAATTACTGGCAGAAGAAATTCACTGAGATGTAAAACCCCGGCTACTTTTGCTAACATATATCACAGCATCACAGAATTGTTGAGGCTGGAATAGACCTCTGAGATCATCAAGCAGCTTGAGAGGGTATTTATTGTGAGCCTTTGAACCAAGCAAAGCTCTGCTGAGGAATGTGCACCTGCCTCTGCAGGCTCTGCCCTCAGCCTGGCCTCTGGCGTTCTTGCTTTTCAAAGGCAACCTATGACGGAGCATTGTTTTGTTGTCTTCTAAGAGAATAGGTTTTTGGCTTGCAGTGTATTACTGGTAGACACCAAGGCAGTGAAAAGGTGGTACAATCCTTTACTACATCCAGCAACAGAAGTGCAGACTGTTATGCATCTGGCCAGGTGTGACAGCTAATATTTAGTCCCAAAGAACTGCCATTGGTGTTTCTGGGCTGGTGATATTTGTGTGTTAGGTAGCACTCAGAAATAAACTTGCCTGAAAAAGCTGGCTGCAGCTCTTGGTAGCAGATGAGCTTGTACACAGATTCTCTGGAGCTGCCAAAGGGGAGCACAAGTTTCCTCTGCCACGATGAATGCAGGGTGCTCTCTGTCATGGCACACTTGTGTCGCCGTGCGAGTGTGGTGCAAGTTTTGAAGCCTTGCACTTGAGTTTTGTTAGCCTGGTGAAGGAAATCTCATTTAACTGGCATTTTTACATCTACATTAATTCTTTTAAAACACTGCAGTGAGTGTTCTGCAGCTATGTAAAGAAACGCATTATCAAAGCATTAAGATATGATTAAACTGACATTTTCTTAAGAAAACGAAAGGAGCAGGAAAAAGCCATTCTAAAAGGACTGAGTGCTACATACTCCAGATATTATCTTCAGTGCTTACTCAGGGATCTTTAAAGAAGCTTATTACCAAGTACCCTAAGAAGACAAGTGTGGATGTGTACAGATCAGAGGAATGTAAGTTAATGCACCTGCCAGATTTTACTATCGTACAAAGGATGTCAATCAGCACTCAGGCCTTGCGTCTCAAATGTGTTCCCTCAGATTTTCCCAGCGCTGTATCTCACACAGCTAGAATCTCCTCGCCGGTAGCCATCCGCTGCTGCGACTGCCAGAAATTATGCTGCTGAATATACATCGCTGGAGTGGATGTGAATAATCCTTCGTTAGCCTCACTGAGGACTTACCCAGGTGCTGGTAGACAGGGTTGCTGTGGATATATATATTGAAGTCTCTCTGCTCTTCTCAACGGGAGAGAAAAATGTTTGCAAAGTAAAACAAACCTAAAAATCAGTTCTCAATATGTTTTCTTCGTGAGGAGTAAATTAAAATGCACAGTAGGCTGAACAGATTGGACTATTTCTAACACATGAAAGAAAAGTTTTTTGAAGCACAGCTACTTGATAGCTACCTACAGCTCGTGTCCCACAGGGCCATTTGAAAAGCGAATGCATCGGTTCCAGCTTGGCCTTCATTAAGAAAATATGATCAGAAACTCCTCCTGAGAGCTGAGAGGTCACTAGCTGGAAATGCTTGTAGCAGAGGAGGGCCTGGCGTACCAGATCATTCCAAGGTGGATGCGAGCTGCTGGGATGCTGTAGCCATGAAGAAGACAAAGAGAACTCACAAGAAATAAAAGGTATATTAGGGTCATCACATGCTATGCTAATAAGGTCTCCTTTGTTGCCTGTCACAAAACTCTGGCACTACTAGCTAAAAAACAAAAATGAATTCAAACTCCAGGAGGTGTAAAAAGGGCTGCCAGGATCATGTAGGGGAAAGAAAAAACTCTGATTGCTTTATCTACAATACTTGAAGAGGATAAGACTACTGCCCATAAATGGGGTCAGAGGGAGAAGCCACACAACCTAAGGGCCACTGGCTGCACAAGAACAAGCAGGTCTGCATAAGCAGATGGGTCACAAAGCTGGTGACAGCAGGCAGCTGGGCTTGGTTTCCCAGTAGAGCCCTCAAGCTTAGGTTCCCTGATGAAGTCAGAAGCCTAAGCCTTGGTATGGTCCCCTACAGAGTCACCTACATGTTTCTGCTTAGTTTGAACTGATCTCAGGACTTAGCCCAGATAATATTTTACTGAGTGAGGGCTCAGAATTTAGTGAGTTGGGATGTCAGGTTCTGGTGTTAGGTGGAAGTCACTTTATAAAGCAACTGGCATAAGCATAAAATAACTGAAGATATCCAGGTGCCACCTTTGCACTGAAAATATAGTCACATAAATAAATGGGCTTTATCAGTTTGCTGGTACCTCCAGCAATGTTGACATTTGCATTCTGCTCTCCTACCTCTGTCAAACTTTAGTTCTATTAAAATAATGAATTCTCATACTGATATTTGCCTCTCAGCATCAGGCATTTAGAACAAGTCAACATATTTTCAGGGAGGAATTCTGGAAGCATCTATTAAGATGCACAGATTTAAACAGGAGAGATGTGTACATATGTCCTGTGCTAGAGATCTCTTGTTTTATCAGCTCTCATAAACCATGTCCAGTAGTTTTCCAGCAGGAAGATGAAGCACAAATCCTGTTGGATCACCAGCAGGGTCTGATGTCCAAAGGCAGGTATTTTATTTAAATGCTCTTATAGTGCTCAGTAGGAAACACCATTTTCATTGTGTTTACAAACATCTTAGCACTCTTTTTTTCCTTTTTATGTCTGCTGCCTGTAAGATTTGTATTTTAAAAGGCATAGTTCTGAAAGGCTTTAGAGAACTGGATTTTTTTTAGACAGGTGTTAGCTTACATTGAAGCTTCCATTGCAAGCCACCTGTTCCTGACAGCTTCAACACCAGAGAGCAACAGGACCATAATGTGCTTCAGAATGGATGTTTCTTTATAACTTTGTGGCTATTTTTGAGGTCACTGTAATGGTAACTGCTGTGGATATGTCATACTGTGGTACAATCTAAGCCACTGCTTGTACTTATCAGCATCCCAACACCATCATTTCCTTTTGATGAATTCTGCATACATGGCTTCAAACACAGCTACTACAATACAATACTACGAATACAGCCAACCCCCCTGCCGTGGCCAGGGACACCGCACACTAGATCAGGTTGCTCAGAGCCACATCCAGCCTGCTCTTAAAAACCTCCAGGGATGAGGCTTCCACCACCTCCCTGGGCAACCTGCTCCAGTCTCTCACCACCCTCATGGGGAAGAACTTTTTCCTAACATCCAATCTGAATTGACCCATTTCTAGTTTTGTTCCATTTCCCCCAGTCCTAACACTCCCTGACACCCTATAAAGTACCTCCCCAGCTCTCTTGTAGTCCCCTTAAGATACTGGAAGGCCACAAGAAGGTCTCCTTGGAGCCTTCCTTCCAGACTGAACAACCCCAACTCTCTCAGCCTGTGCTCAGAGGAGAAGAGCTCCAGCCCTCTGCTCATCCTTGTGGCCCTTCTCTGAGCACATTCCAGCACATCCATATTTTGCTTGCAATAGGGACTCCAGGACTGGATGCAGTGATACTGGTGGGGTCACACCAGAGTGGGGTAGAGGAGAGAATTGCCTCCCTTGACCTCAAAATGTATTCTCTTTCCTGTACCTAGCTTTTGATACAACCATCCCTTCACTAAGTGTCCAGCAGCTGGGAAGTCAGGTCTGCAAGAGAATGATGAGGTGGTGGTGTAGTAAAGGAAAGCAGCGAACAGGAAAAGGGGGGTAAGGCTCATGTTGAATGTGGAGAAACAAACCCTAGATCATAGATAAATCAGGTTGGGTCCCTCAGAAACCATCTGTGACTACTGATTATTTGCGTTGTGCTGCTGCTTGAAGGTATTGGTCACTGCTTTCAAGGAAGAGAGGACAGAGTTTACATGCTACAGGGGAACAGAGTGGTCATCTCTTGGTACATCAGCAAGTGAAAGCAGAGAGCTGGGTACAGAGGAGGATGAAGGCAGCTTGAGGGGGTTCACATAGAAGAAATACACATTGAAGAAATACAATAAGAGAAAGAAACATGCTTGTCTAAACTCTGAGAATTACCTTTCCTGACACTTGAGATCAAATTTCCCTGGTTAAGCAATGATCCAACTTTGCATAACTTAAGAGGAGTGACATTTTCAGGCAAATTTAGACACACAAAAAAAGGAAACTTCCAAGTAATATATGGAAACTAGGGATAATACTGAAAGTGTGCTGAAAGCTGATTTCCAAAATTAGAGCCAGCTGAGGAGCAGATTTTCTTCCAATATTGGACAAAATCCAATAGTTTATACTTTTTGTCAAACAAAGTTGTTGGTTTGCTTTTTTTAGTAAGAGGACCATTATATAAAGTTTCATTAAGAGCCATCTGAGTCCTTTCCTCCCCCCACTTTGACACTACCCTAATGGTCACTGAGGATTTCCCTACAGTGGAGAAATCTGGGGGTGATTTTCTGGAGGAAAGGAAGCTGAGGGGAGACCTTCTTGCTCTCTGCAGCTCCCTTACAGGAGGTTGTAGTGAGGTGGGTGTTGGTCTCTTCTCCCAAGTAAGAGGTGTTGGGACAAGTGATGGCCTCAAGTTGCACCAGGGGAGATTGAGATTGGATATTGGGGGGGGGGGGGGGAATCACTGAAAGAGTTATTCAAGGCTGGAACAGGCTACCTAGAGAAGTGACTCTCTGGAGACTTTCAAACCCCACCTGCATTCATTCTTGTGTACCCTTCCTCAGGTGGTCCTGCTTAAGGCACATGGTTTAGCACCAGACTTGGTGGAGTTGGTTGGACTTGATGAAATTAAAGGTCTTTTCCAACTGAGATGATTCTATAATTCTACATACCCCACGTGATAAATTTTCTACACTGGTTAACAAAGGTATATATATATATATGTCTTCCTTTTAAAATCATCTTTACCTTGGGGTATTTCAAGAGAACAAAGTGCTTTCAACAGTCAGAGATGCCCAACTCAACCAGGACCTTATGCCATCCAGCAGTCACTCCACAGCATACTGAAAGGCCTATTTCTTGAGGCAGGACTGAGCAATGTTATAAGCAAAATCTCAAATCTCCAAGGTCTGCATAACGCAGACTAAGCACTGCTTTAAACTACACACTGAAGTAGTTGTGTCGTACAGGTGCTGCTAGGCAGTGCTAGAGATGAAGGCTATCTGACTTTGAAACCACATTTTACTGCAACTCAGGCAGAGGTCTTGGCCTTTATTTCTTTGAGACTAAGGGGATGATGCTGACTCCTCAGGTCACGTGTGTGATTCTCCATAAAGGGGCTGGGGCCCCCAGCACATGTAGATAAGGGACATTCAGAACTTGCCCACAGTGTTCCTGGGGCTGACTATTTTAACAAAACTCGTGCAAAGAGGGTTGTGACATACAGCTGTCACTTGAGGGGTCCGGGAGAGGCTTGCTTCGCTTCGTCTTGTTGTAATTCAATGACAATAACAGCAGTTAGCATTTCTCTCCTATTTTCCAGTCTGAAGCACACAATATAAATATTAACTAATTAGCCCACCCCAATCAGGATGATGATTGCCACATGTCTGCCCAGAAACACAATCAGGCTGGGATATTCATGTGAGCCTGCGGGAGTCCCCTGCCTGAACCACGCAGTGTGTCATGGGGAGGTGGACACCAACTCCCTCAGGTACCAATAATAGATGGTGTCTACCACCAATTTAGCATACAATTAAACATTTGCACAAAGCAAACAGCACCAGAACTGTTGAAAATATAATCCTGCCCCTTGTTAGAACAGGCTTGGCTGTTTGGCATTACGCAGGGCGACTGTCACCCAGCGCTTTGAAGTCACTATCGCTAAGGCAAACGCATGCAGGTACCAATAATTCAGCCGCGGAACACTGATGCTCCCCAAGTTTCTTATTCCATGTACACTCCCGAAATCTTCAGCATCACATTCTAGTCTATTTATTCTCCACACAAAAGGTACTTTGCAAAATCTGCTGAATAGCTGGGCCTACTTACCGGGTCCCAGGCATATGCACTGCACACATCTCATCAGGCGCATCTGTTCCTTGGGCTCTCGGCTCCTCTGTTCTCTTTCACCAGCAGCTGGTCTCTGAATGGGTGTCAGAGACTGATCTCTTTGCTTTGCTTAGGCTGCAGGATTGTTTCTTTTTGGGTCTGCAGAGATCTGTCAATATTAGCTTAAATGTAGGTTCTTTTTTCTTGTGAAAAGAAAAGATAACAATTCTTCCTCCTGATGGTGGCTTAGAGCACTTCAGATTATCCCTTGTTATTTCTTTGCAAGAAGAAATGTATAGTCTCTTTTCATAAGAATTATACCAGTTAACAATCCTCCAGCCCAAACTTTGTCCCATGAGGAACTCACATCAATGGGAGTTAGGAAGATCGCCTAAGGGTAGAATTAGGATTCTCACAGAAATCTTCAGGTTCAAATAAGACAATCTTCAGTGGTGTAACCACAGCAGCTCTCGTGTCCTACATCGTGCTTTTTGAGGATATCTTGGTCAAACATAGCTTTCAAAGTAAAACATCTTTCTTCCCCACCCCCGACTCTAGGCCAAGTGCTTTTTCTCTCTACAGGTCTCTATTCCACAGAGCACCAAATTGTGTTTGGCTGTCACTAGTTCTGGAGGCTACACCAGCCTGGTTGGGTATTTATGCCTATTTCAGTCTTGTTTACCAGATTATGTCCTAGATTGTAATTTAACTGTTTAGGAGAAGAAAGAAAACAGGCTCATTTTACCTAGCAAGGGTTTGCATTGTGTGCTGTCTTTGTGGTCATTAGTTATGTGTATAATTAGTTTTTCTTTTCACTGGTATTCTCCTTGGCCAACTGTAGATGCCTAATTTACATGCCTAAGAGAGGAGGCTGGTTTCTCTCAGCTCCCACTATAGCTAATGAAGACAGAGTGCCACGTAAGTTAATTTCCTGTATGAAACATTTGGTGAAAAAAAAGCCCTTTTTTAGAGCCAAAGGTTTCCAGTTTAGACATATAGAGTACCTAAAGTTTGGTGCTAGGAAAGCCTCTTCCTTCTTTGTTGTTTTCTGTGTCTCTAATGGCAGTGGGTCAGAGATCCCCTTGTCTAAGCAATGTGCCCTACCTGTGCAGCTAGAGCAAGTCCCTTCATGTGATGTACCTTGCCATTTAAGTTTGCTTCTGAACAGAACTTACTAAGGGGCTAGCAACAATGTGCTGAAGGAGGGCCAACAACTGCCAGTCTCTGAATCACTGATGTGCAGCCAGTGAGCCAGGCTAGAAACTTGCCAGGGAATCTTGTTTCCAGCATGACCAGCGGAAAGGATGCAGCTGTGCTTAGCCACACCATGAGATTTTCCAGGGCTGAAAAAGAACTCGCTATACAGATTAATGTTGAAGGTTAAGGATGAAGCATAAACCAGTAGATGTGGTTCCACAAGTGGAGACACTGAGCTTGTGTATCTTAAGAAGGAAAAAAACATTTAATTGAAGGGAGAGTTGAAATTGGTATATGATGAAACTCAGTATTAAGTTTTAATGCAAATAGGTCACACTGCCAGGGAGAGTGAGATAAACAGCTATAAAAGAGCATGATTGTGAGCAATTAATAGCTTTTTCATCGATCACTTTACATTCTTAGTTTACAGGACCAGTTGTCCAGTATGGGAGTGAGAGGCTGTTCACTAGGCTGCAGTAAAAGCTGCAGCAGCAATGGGGAGAAAATAGGCAGCAGAGTCAACTTTTATTCAAAAAGAGATGGTATCACTAGAATAAATTATGAGTCTTGTGAAATGGCTGGAGATTTTGCCTGTCATCAGGATTTTCTCCTTGATCTATCCATTCACATTGCAGAGCCATGGCAATGCTGGCAATTTCTTTCTTTTTTTTTAAATGGAGGATTATTCTAATTTTAGCATGTGAATATCCCAAACACTGTCCGGAATATCCCAAACACTGTCCTGAATATCCCAAACACTGTCCTGAATATCCCAAACACTGTCCTTCTCCTATCATCGATGTCATGCAGTAGGCTGCAGCCTGTCTTTGATACGGGGTACGGTAAGCGTTAACAAATGTCTTAAATCTTTACTGCTTGTGCCCAAAAGGCCAAGACACCCTTCTGTACTTGAAATTTCCCCTAAAGAACCTGGTCATAAAGAATCTACAGGGACACTGTGTGCTTAGGCCGCTCTGAGAGCTGAGTGCCAGACAGCAATGCACACTCCCTTCCCTCACAGAAGATCTGTAGGAGAAAAGCCCAGATAGGAACTTGTACAGCACCGTTAAAATGAGCAGTTCCCCAAGTGTAAGTGCATTTAATTATGGAGTATATATGTCTTACAGAACCACATTGAGATACCTGTGCCTCCCACAATGAAAAATGGATTTGCAATTTTCATTTTCCACAACTCTAAATATTTGTGTACCACTTAATTTAAAGATGCTGGCAGCAGATATCCGTTCCGATGAATACGCCGTCTTTTACGCCATTCACGTGCCGATCCAATATGCTGGCCTTCCAGAAAATGCATTTCAAGACTCCCTAAAAAAAGGGGGGGGAAAAAAAAAAAAAAAAGAGAAAATAGGCACACTTTAAACAGTTTACAAGAGACAGATCATTATCTCCTACAAAGGAAAGGAAACAGGAAAGCTGTAAATAATAAGTTCTGAATAGGAATGACATAAACAGCCTAATCAATGTCTTCCAGAGCTGGCAAGTGACACCTCTTTGTTTTTTGCAAATAAAAACCTTCTTAACATCACAATATAAACCATTATCTCTGCAGGCAAGGTATATTTAGAAAGGTACAAAATGTACATTTCCTGCCAGCCACTAGATCAGTAGGTGGAGATCTAAAGTCATGCAAATATTACAGTAAAGGCAGGCAACCAATTTCTAATTATTCCATATCAGCAGATTGGCGAGGAATATAATTTATGAAGAGAAAAAAAAAAGCCCAGTTTATGATCAGCAGACCTTAGTTATGACTGTTTAGGAATTCAGTGCATTTTGATCTAATCACAAAATCAAAATATTCATGAAACACAATGATATCTCCCCAAAGCAGCCGGGCAGCCATTAATTTTGAAATTCGGGTAATTTATTAACACTTATCTGCAGCTGTAAAAGCTTACCTCTGTGTTTGTAATACGGGGAAAAGTGAAAGCAGTTTTAAAACTGATTCCTAATGATTTATAATGGTTTGCTGTAATTTGAGCCAGAAATTCAATTAAAATGTATGTCTAGTTTTGTTTCAAGATCTTTAGTTAAAAATTCTATTAAAATTCTATTTCCTCCTTGCATTAAGTGTATCTGTTATCTGCATATAGGAGAAATGCAAGAAAATTCTATCATTTATTCCCCAGAGCTCACAAATGCCTTTAAAAGCATTCATTTTTAGTTCATAATTCTGCCAAGGTAGTATTTAGAATTTATATCCAGTAGAGGAGGAGTAAGTGTGCGTGCTATTTCCTTCTGAAGGCAGGCAGCTTCTCTGCTCAGAGCTCATGCAAATATCCAAGTGACATTTATCAGTTCATCAAAGAAAGGAAAAAAACAAATAACACCGATTTATCTGAGCTTTTAAAAGCTTAATTGCAATGCCAAGGGTATAGCTTCTTTCTCTGTATTTCCCACTATAAATCCTTCTTGTTAAGGACACGCAGCTTCAGCACCAAAATTCCCCCGAGATAACCCTTCTCAGGGTTATTTATAACTAATGAGAGGTAAAACTGGCCACTCTTGTGATTATTTATAGGGGAATAAAAAGAAGAGACAACTCATAGCGGAGTCACTCCAGGGTGAACCAGAAGTGAAAGAGTGAATATTACTCACTTCCCCTCTGTGATGGTCTTATCGCAGAATACTTCACTACTTGTAAAGGTAAAGGACTGACTTTACAGATGAGCACATCTGTTAATGTTGATGGGAGTGATGTGGCCAGTCCTAATTCTCTGTGTTGGGAACTGATCTTTTGTAATGCAGTTAATCAGTAGCTTCTAGATAAAGAGAAAAATATTCAGGCACCCAAAGAAATGGTCCCCTGTGAAAAATACTTCCTGTTTTCAAATTCAGTTGTTCCACATTTGCCATACTGCAGTCCAACTGACTTACAGTAGTGGTGAACCAGGACCAGACAACAGCAAACTAAGGATGCGGTTCAGTAGACTAAGTGGCACTAAGAAAGCAATGAGGGCTTTCTTCTTTATCTGGTTCAGTAGCAACTACTGACTGTGCAAGTGAGTTTTACAAAAGACTGGGACTCTTCCTAGGCTCTGCAGGAAAGATAAAGCTGAGAGGAGGAAGGTGTAGATCTCTCAGTGAAGGATAATTACTGCATTGGATTGACAGGAGAAATCATCCACTACATTATTTCATCAGCTTTAAGACTCAAGTGTTTTTAGCTGAACTTTAAGGCGTTCTCTGTGACTGAGGAGCTTCCAAAAGGACAACGTTGCATAAGAACAAGGAATGTTTGTTCTGGGAGACATGGATTAACAGAGGGAGAGAGGAAAGTCAGAGGAAGAGGTGGCTTTCACAAGAGGAAGAACGAAGGATTACCTTTTCTGTCTACTCTTGATCAAGTGGAAAAGTTGCAGAGGGGGTACTCATTCATTATATTTTTCCCAGAAGCAAAAAAAACCCCAAACCCCCAACCCAACAGCCAGTTGGCACTGGTCATTGAGAGCAGAGGGGCACAGGTTCTGAGAGCCTTTGTTCCCTAGGTTATCTCACCAATATAGGCAACACAGCCTTGTCATGTTTCTGTCCTTTCAGACCACTGCACTGACAATCAATGGTTTCTGTCAGATGAGATGAAGGCTCTTAAGGTGTGGCTGTTACCGAGATGGTGTTTTGGACACACTTGAGTATGTCTGCCACTCTCCTGTGGAGGGCAGTGGTACTCTTAAATAGTAGCTCCAGCCTTTAATAATGTAATTAATGATCTTGAGATGAAGCAGCAACCAGCATGTTAACAATATTACTATATACTAAGCTGACTGAGAGATACTGCTAGAAACAAGAAATGATACAAAGGATCATAGAGAGGTTAAAAACATGGGCAAGGAAATAACACAATTACCTTATCTTTCAAACAAAATACACACTTCTTTAGTTGTTTCACACTTTCAACAACAGATCACAACAAACAACAACAGACTTGAGGAGTGGGTGAAACTTGGAGAAACCTGCTAAACCAAGAGATATTTAGGGGTGAGAGAACAAGAGAGCTTAGAGTGAAAGAACAGGAGATATCAGAGTGATAGCATCAGAGACCTTATGGTTCTAGAATAAGAGATGTAGGAGTGACAGGAGAAAGCAGAGTGGAGGATAAGTGAGATGCACATAGGCATACAGGACTTGGGATACAGAAAAGACTCCAGCTAGCATTGGTAAATGATGAGGAAGAGTTCCTAGAGGTGAATAGGTGCATTCCAGTTGCCAGTGGGTGACCAAAGCTCTTTTACCAGTGGTCAAAGTGCCAATAAATAACTGAGGGGACCCACTAGAAGGAAGACTCCAAATGAGGATAATTTGAAGGGACTGTGAAAAAATATTCCCAAACTTAGGACAGTTAAAAAGTGTTTACAAAGGACCTTGACAGAACTACTTCAGATATCCAAAGTCATCTATGGTAAAATGCTTCTTTTATTAGCATCTAGTGGGGACATCTGCTTCAAGGGCTCTTATTGCTGTTATTCTCTTAAGAAAAAATTGTCTGTCTCCCTGGTGAGGACATTGCCTCTGCCTGCGCTAGAGTCATCATCTCCTGGCTTGCCTTCCTTCTTGGAGCAGCCTCATGCTTGCTGCTCCCTGACATTAGGAGGAGTATCCATTACAACTGGGCTTCAGTTTAGAGGCAACTGGCTGTTTTTTTCCAGTTGGTGGAAGAACTGACATTTCAGCACCTGAATTAATGATGCCATTTTCTGTTCTCTGATTGGAAGATGCGTTCAAAACAGAGAAATGATACATGAAAAAGAGGGAATAAAAAAGGAATAGAGTTCTGGCATTCATTGCCAGACAACTGCTGCCTGCACAATAATTTCATAACTGGAAACAATTTCACAATGCTCATCTGCATACCAGTAAGAAATGAACACTGAGCCTATGAATAAGCATACTGCTGGTCTGTTCATTTAGGGGGGAAATAAAAAGAATCTGCTTTCCATTGTTCCTCAATTCCCAGGGAAAAAAAACTAATGAAAAAGGCAAAGTACCATCAGCAAATGTTGACAATTGTGTTTCAGGCTGAGTCAGATGCCTCTGAATGTGGAAAACGTAACCAGCACCTTTAGTGGCATGCAGTCAGTAAGGAAAAGTTAAACTCTCTTATGCAGCTATCAGCCTCCTTTCCAGCTAGAGAGACAGGTCTCTACCTGGAATAGTTTTGCAAAATGGAAGTAAAAAGAGGTTGGCTAGCTTTTACTTACTGAAAGTTTTGCACAAGGTCAAGAAAGACTAGGAACAGAAGAAGGAGGAGACCCAGTGCTGCAGTGGCGTCATCCCACCTAGGTTAGACCTGTAATGGCTTTCCCTTCAGCAGCTCTTGACTGCTTATTGCCAGTCATGAAATTGCTCTGTGTGCTGATTCAGGGAATGAGCTAATCTGCCAAAATATAACCACTGTTTTGTTATCATTCATATCACTGCTGCCTTTACTGAGTCACCATTGTGACTAGAGTACAAACAGGTAGTTCTGGAGGGGGCACGGGCTGCAGTTATAGCAGTTCCAACTTGGACAGCCTTGCACTGTGGCAAGGCTGCATCTGCAGAAGCGCTGATAGCTTGGCCTTGAGAAAGTATCTGTGGAAGACCTTTGGGGAAACCTGCTAGAAAAATGAAGCAAAAAAATATTTCCTGTTGTTTCTTGCAATATTCAGAGATTGGACCTCATACCTTCTTGATAAGTAGGTGGGAGAGTTAATACTGTCATCCATTTATTCTCCCTGGGCAAAATGTAGATGCCCCTGAACCTTGCCAATATGCTGTTTAGCTCTCACAATTGTGCTGGGTGTTTCAGACATGTGAAAAAGTCAATCCAGAACCTGCTTCCCTTCTTCAAAGCAGGTTCCCAAAGAACTTGCAATGTTATCTCCTAGAGGTTTATGATGTAGGCCTACATCTCACCGACACTTATGAGCCAATAAGAAATCCCATCCTACTTACTGTGCCACACTGTGCTTCTGACAACATCTTAGTGTTTAACTCTGTTGTTGCCTGAAGCCTGTAAGAAGCTGATGCAAAAACTCCATCTAATGAAAGGAAGTATCTGAGTCTTTGTTCACATCAGTTTGTCACAGTCAGCCTTCCTCCCATGAAAGCGGGCACTCACCCACACAGATGAAGAATCAGGGCACTCTCAGCTCTGTACTATTTGATCCCTGCTTCTCCCCATCTGATTTCAATGGGATTTGGAGCAAATCATGAGGAAAGATCAAAGAAAGGTAGGCATGAAGGTGCCTTTCATGCTTTCATAAGCATGGTTTACGTAGAGGTCTAAAACACTTGCAGGCAGTCCTTTGGTTTGCCATACCTCTGAGTGAATGGTGCTGGCCATACTGTTTTACAAGCATTCATAACTCTCCCAGGCTCTGTTTACCAGCTGCAGTTACTCCATTTCCCTGTGAAAGGGGGACGTGGCATTATGTATCAGAAAGGTCCATTGTTTTCTCCTAGAACTCTCTCTTCCCTGTGATGTATTAGCAGCCCTTTTGCACTGGAGAACATTTGGTATAGTATGGCTCCTAATTACTTGTGAATTTGCAGATTTTATTGTTCTGTGTCACAGCCTTAACATCCCTTTTAATGTACTTGTGTGTGGAAATTAGAAAAGCAAGAGTTAAGAAGCAAGACTCTCTGTACATGATGGAGGATGTTCAGAGCAATTCATTGTGTCAAGCTGGGGTCAAATGGAAAGGGAATGTCATTACTAAATGGTAACATTTGCTGTGGATTTTAGAGGAATTCAAATCCTTTCTTAATCTACATTTATTTTATCTTTTTTTTTTCCTTCTCCCCCCCAGGGTTAAGGGTTGGAATTCAAGCTCCTGTCAGACATTTTGTATATTAAAATGACTTTACATTTAATTATTTTCTAAACTAACTTTCAAAATAGCTATTCACAGAACGGCCACACCAGAGTGCAGTCCACTTCAACAGGGCCTTTTATCCTCACTCCTATGTATTTTGTGTGATAGATTTGCCTGCTTGGAAGACATAAGATCACATATCCTCTAATGATTTTTCTAAGTCTCATGCCGAGGTGTCTGCTGCCGCTCCACAAAAATCTGGGGCACTACTCTGGATGCAGGATGTACACTCTTAACAACGCCTAAGTGAGAGCTAAATCTCACTGCTTTCCTCTGAGCACTTCAGTAGGATACTTAAGCCACAATCTGTTGCATGCAAATTGGAATTAGAAAAGTTAAGAAGGCAGCTTTCTGGCTGTGACTCTCACAACAGAGGTCAGTTGCCTTGTTTTTATTTCCCCCAGTTCTGTACTCACTGTGCTGTTAACATCCCTATTTTCCTTTAACTCTGCAGTGGTGTTGGAGTGAGTTTGAGATGAGGTGATGTATTCAAAATCATGCTTTAGGAAATTACTTTCTACTTTATTTTTAGCTATTACCACAGCCTTGTAATACATTAGCATGAAAAACAACCACTCACCCACCCCCCAAAACAAAACCAAGCAAAAAGAAATGACAAGGTGAGACAGGTGTGCTGTAACTTGGGAATAATTATCCTAATGTGTGTGGGACTGTGTGGCAGTAGATTGTCCCATATCTCTTTCCCATTATGGCCCATTTTAGCTAGTCAAGGGCAACTACTAGCACCAAAACTCTTCCCTCTATACCGAGGAGCATTTCTGATGACCTTTCATTTCCCTGCCTACTCAGTTTTCCTTCACTTCAGGCACAGGCAGCTTGTTAACCCACAGCTAGGAGCTACTGCTGAGGCTCAGGGAGACTCTAAACTGGATGTGACACAATGGGACAAAAAGGATTACTTTCTTTTAGTACAATATGCTACATCATTACACAGCTCCCAGTTTTGTTCCCAGTTTCTCCTGTTCCTGCTTTGAATTCTGATTTCTCACCAAAGTAAGCCCCAGTGGAGTGCTCATTGACACCTCAGCTGCTGGCCCAAGAAGCAAGGGGTAAGAGAGACCTGAGATGAAAAACTCATCCTGCCTGTGCCATTCTGTTGGTGAGATTCTGCCCCAGCTCAATACGATGCCCATAAAGCCCAGTCCCATAGAAAACCTGACCAGGGTGCAAACCCCCAGGCAAGTGCACAAGAATTCCTGTGTACACACAGAGACTTCATACGCTGAGTGAGGCTGCATTGCTGAAGCAAACTACTCTGAAGTGTATCTGAAGCTTTTCTGAAGACTTCTGTGTGGAGAACTCTCCATCATTCTTTATAATGACCATTTGCTTTCACAAGGTCTGCAGTAGTTAAGGTGTGCAGCAGGTTAGCCTTGTAAAAATAGATGCATTCACCTGGTCATTTCCCTGTGGGTGTTATATGCTATTGATAGTTAGCATTTACTCTGTTCACACTGCAGAAATTCCTTGTTTTGCTACTAGCAGGGGGGGAAAAAGCATCAAGTTTGTGTTGCTGACATGTTCAAAAAAGATGTTTAACAAATGATGATTTGTGGCTCTCTTTTCCACATTACCAGCAGCCTCATGGTTAGAGACACTGCACTGTTTCTGGTGTCCGGAGACAGTGCCCAAATGTAAACAACTGTTTGGGAAAGAATTGTTCTCCTGCAGGCATGACACACCAAGTATCCACGTTGCTTTGAAAATAACTATGAAGGAACAAAAGATGGTTTAGTTCTGAGTTTGATAAGTGGCATTTAAGGGGATCAGTACAATGTTTACTAGAAAGATAAATCCCCTAATGGGGCCTGTTTGAAGCCCAGATGTTTCTTATTGTACTCAGCCTGTCCTCACATCACAACAGTAGCCCAGACCCGTAGGGGGAAGAAGCACGGCTCTGACTTTCTGTAAGAACTCTGCTGATACTCAGACTCCAGCACTGTCTGCCTAGCTCTGATACAGGCAAGGAAAGACTTCAATCTAGTCAGGACGATGGCCCTGGCATCAGTCTTCAGCTGAACATTTCCAGTGAGAAGGGGAACACAGCCCAGACTTTATGCTCACCTTCACAGCTGTAACTCACACCGACTCCACTGAAATGAATCCAGATGTGCATTCTGCCAATTCTACACTCCCATGAATTCCTATTAATTGATTTCTGGCATGTAACTACCAAAGGCAACACTGGAAATTAAATGTTTGCAAAGAAAAATGAAAATGTAGTATTTCTACATTTATACAAATTATTGAATTCTTCATAGACTCAGACCGAGGACTGCTCCTTCTCCCGTGCTGGCAGCTCCAGCCTCACTGAATAAATAGGCTCGACTCACAGGAGGAGAAGTTAGAGCTCTCTTTCAGCTGGGCATATTGTGCAGGACCTTCCAGGCTTTTAAAGTCATTTAGAGGGGGGATCCCTTTGAAACTCCCTCTGCTATAATTCAGTAGTAAAGTGTTGTGCTATGAGAACACTGCCAGTGAAAGAAAATGTCACAGCAAAATTCGAGTTCAGCTAACTCAGAACGCTCTTCCTGGACTTGACTCTGAGAGATCTAGAAGAAGGAATGAGAGGGAGACTAAGGGAGATCAGTTTTCCTGATGAAATCATTCCCCCTATTACAGTGTCATCTCTCTCATGACAGAGAGAAACAATATCCTGAAGGGCTCAAGTCAGAGACTGCTGCTCTGACATTACCTGTCACTCTCTATTGACTGGGAATTAAGTGGAGACAAAACATTTTAGCCTAAATTTCCTTCACTTTACGCTGACTTTTAAGACTCTCATTGATTCCTAATTGCCTTTGAGATTCCTATATTCCTCTAGCACACAGAATATGGTATATGTACTGATCACTGGGGGAACATGGTTATTGTATCATCTGTGTTGTGCTATTAATATATAGGGATTTACCCTATTTGTTCTTGAAAAAGAATGGAAACAATCTCCCAGCACATACTGGCAGGATGCTCTTAGCCAGCTGAAGCTTCCTCTTCTCCAGGCTGGAATAGACTAGCTCCCCCTGCCTCTCCTTACAGACCATCCAGCTTGCGGTTCTGATGGTGAACTGATGCCAGTTTATTAGTGCCCTTCTTGAACTGGGATCTCAGAACTAGATGCAATGCTTCAGAGGCCTCAGCAAGCTTCAGTTCTGTCCTTACTGAATGTGCAGTTTCTTCCCAGGGTATCATCTTCTACAAATGTCTATCTAATCCAGAGGCTCCTTAGAGAGTCACCATCCCTGGAGGTGTCCAAGAGGAGATTGGACATGGCACTTGGTGCCATGGTCTAGTCATGAGGTCTGGGATGACAGGTTGGACTCGATGATCCTCAAGGTCACTTCCAACCTTAGTGATACTGTGAAAATGAACCACCTGGTGTGGTGCACAAGTGAAAATTATTTCACCTGATTTTAAACCTAAGAATAAAGGTTCAAAATAAATGTATGCTTAACAAAGGCTAAGCAGACACTCCAGATCTGTTCATGGGTGGGTTTTTTCGGGGTGTGTGTTTGTTTTGGTGGTTTATTTTGTGTGTGTGAGATCAACAGGCTGAAGACTGGAAATCTCTAGAGGGAAAGCAGCACAAAATCTGCTCCACTGGGACATATTAGAGGAATTACTTCTTCCTTGGTAGAGGAAAGAGCCTATTGCTGGAGCATTTCATCACCTCTGCTTTTATTTTAAACTTGAGACAATGGGTTGGCAGCTATGTTTTGTGAGCTTCTTTACACTTGGTTGGAACAATTTGGGCACTCAGGGGTCTTCATGCAGAGCGAAAGTCCACCACCTGTGTGACACTAAGGGATCTTGTTCCATTCATTGTGTTAACATGACAGTGTTTCATGAATGGCTGAGTAGCTCTCTTTTCAACAGCCTTATATAACTTATATAACACTTATTTCTCTATCATCCTCCATTTAATAAAGAGCCCTGATTAGCTCCTGTCTCCCCTCCCCAGCCCAGGCCTTATGCTACTCCTCCAGCCCAGGGCTGTCCTGCCGTGGCAGGGGTGAATGCCACAAGGCAGTAGGAAAGCAACACTATTAGTCAGCTCTGTCTTGCTTGACCTTAGCAGCCAAGGCTGGAGTTAAAAGCAGGGTAGTTGTGTATAAAGCAAAGTGTTACAGACATGTTAATAGCTTCCTCTCCCCACCCACTGTATCAGTGGAGATGCCACATTCGCTAATGCTCCAGCAGTAACCTGCTGGCTTTTGACTTTGCTTTGTACAAAATGAAATCACAAATTAGAGGTTAAAGTTAATTTAGTGTCCTCACAGTAAAGGGAAAGTCCATCAGGTCTCAAAAAAAGGCTATAACTGTGCTGTTGCTGAGAGAGGTGTTCTGGAGATAAGGGAAGGGCTGTGGAGTGTAAATATGTACAACATTTGTGTGCCTCTGTTTGCATCATCTCCCTCTCAATACCCATCCAAGTGGGACACCCATCTGGATCTATATGCAGAACAGTCTCTTGTTGCTATGCTGTATATGGTCATATAGGATATAAATAGCTCCTTTTGCATGTATCTACTGGGTGTTCTTATTGTTCTCTATGAAGACTGAGGTGCCCAGCCTGCTCTCTTCCATCACAGATCTGAATCTAGCATGGGAGAAATCCAAAGTGACATTTTCCTACTTTCTTTCAACTAACTGCAATTCTTTCTCCCAGTAGCAACCCTCCTGTTCAATACAGCTTAGTTTGAACATCCAGAGGTTAAACACTGCCAGTGGGCATTTCATGCTAACAGAATTTCCCTGCTTTTCATGCACATGCCATTTAAGTGGAGAATTTAACATCTGGATTTTGAAGTGTGCTGGTCGCTTGGCTTCATCTGGAGATGCACACACATGGCATGCTTTTCTGAGGCCAATGAAAGTGAGGCTTAGCAAAAGCACACTGCTGGTCTCATTTAGGAATTTCAGCTTCTCTCCTGTTTAGTCCTGAGGCTGGTCTCTGGCCTGTACTGTTTTATAAGCCACAGTCAGGGGGTGTCACAAAGAAAACCACATGGCATGAGCACATATTTAGCTAAGCAGTGTAGTTGCCAAGGCAAAGCAGTTCACCTACATCTGGACGAAGAGTAACTATCACAAGAAAGGTATTAAGGTCTGATTACAAATAGGTGTTTTTCCCTAGTTCTTTCCCTCCTTCCTACAAAACTGAAAAAGCAAATGAATCTAACATTTGTTGAGAAAAGGCTGAAAATATGAACTGGGTCTGCCCTGCAGGCTCAAAACCCAGATGGCAAATAAACCAAACTCTTATAAGAGACTTTAATGCTGTATTTTAGAACCAGTTGAATGGATTGTAGGGGCTTGACTTGTGAGTGTTGGGTGCTGGGTATCAGTAAGACAGCATCAGGCATCCCTGTCTGCTGATTTAGCAAAGCAGGTCCATTACCCCTTGGAAATTCTCAGAGGAGCAGTTCAGCTCTCATTACCACTAACAAGTTTCTTTTGATGATGCAAAAAACCCAACCCAACACTTATGCATTCTTAGAGCTAAGCAGCACTTAGTTCCTATTCTGGCTCATGTCACCCTGTTTATGCTGAGACATTCATCTGAACATGGAAAGAATGGTTATGGTAGTCACTAGGTACAGATGCTGCAGTGAGTTCCTCCCATTGATCAAAGACTGTGATATTTGTCTTGGTTTATGGGGCGATTGTCATCAGCTACAGAATCACTGAATTTTATGGTGTCTAATTCACTGTAACAAGATAGGAGGCTGCCAACCCAGCAGATATGTTCTTTATGTACTTTTCAGTCACTTGTTGGTTCCTAGTCTGACAAGCAGTCATTTTTCCTCTGAGAAACAAAATATTTCCATGTTTCATCTTTCCAAGAGAAATGTGTTCACGTCACTTATGAGAGGAGTAAGTAGGCTATCTTCTTAACTCCTGTTAGCCATGTGTGTAAACTCACATTATTTACTATCTGAAGATGACACCTTACTGAGGTCATTTGAGCTCTTTAATTTCTGGGCTCCACAGAACAGTCCACAAGGCAATCATACCAATGACTGTCAAGAGACAAGTCTGTAGATGCATCCCACAGCATCCTTTTGAGTATCTGTGGAATCAATGCTTCATTGTCATGGGAATTGCCATTATGTAGGGTTGGAAGGTATCTACAGGCACAAGATAATTCCTTTGCTATCCTTACAGTACATAAACCAAACAACATCTCATTTGTTCTTAAAAGTCTTCAGTGAAAGAGAATCTGCAACCTGCCTCAGAAAACTATTTCAACCCTCGACTGCTGTTTCAATTGGAAACCTTGCAGCCTGATCTCCTTTGCTGCAAATGGGACTGCTTTCCTCTTCTGCAAATCCCACTAAGGCCCCAAGAATAACTGATCACCATACTCTTGCTAGCAAGCTCTATATATTTAAAGACCTTATCACACTTCCCCTGTCTTCCCTTTTCCAGACTAAACAAATCCAATTCCTTCAATCTTTCATTGCAGGTCACATTTCCCAAGCATCTTATCATTCCTGTTGCTCTCCTCTGGATTCCCTGTGTTGTCTGTATCTTTCCTGAACTGTGGTGACCAAAGTGAGAAACATTACTGCAGGAGAGGTGTGAGCAATACCCAGAACATCAAGAACATCACCTCCAATAGCTTATACACAACACTTCAGAGTGCAAATCCAGCTTCACTCTTCATTGCAGCAGTAAGGAACAGTTTGGTTTGTGTCCTGTTGTGTTTGTTTGGTTTACATTCATCTTGCCCTATTTATTCATCATTTAATGACTGCTCATCAACTTCTCTAAGCTTAGTACTTTGCATGTATCTTTACATTTCACACTTGGTGAATGCTGTCTCCAGGAGTTGAAGAGGAGATTGTGTTCTGATTGAATTGCCAAAGTATTTTGCAGTTCTTGTCTCCTATCACTTCCTCTTTGGATATTCCCTACAAATATGACCATGTCCTTCACCCACCCCATGGAGATTGTCAGTGAAAATCATGCTGGAATAGATGCACAGGTACAAACCCCTGCATGAGCCTCTTTGAAATACCCTCCAGACAGGCAAAGAATCAGCACTAGTTGTTATGTTGGGCACCATTTCTCAACCACTTGGTCACATACCTTCTCGTGCAGTCATCCAGACCACGTTTCTCTCGGTTATGAGAACAGTGTGCAGAGCAGCGTTGAAAGCCCTGCTGAAGTCAGGATTTATCAAGTCTTCTGCCTTCTGCTATGCTGTTATCCACTCATCCTGTCAAAGACAGACATTAGATTGATGAGATCTGCTATTGACAAATCTGTGCTGGCTGTTTCTTTTCACCTTGTTATCTTCTCAGTGCTTTTAGCTGGATTGTTTAATAAGTTGTTGCTGGGTCTTTCTGGATGCCTTCAGCTGGGCTATAACTCTAAGGTTCCCATTTCCTGGTTTTTAAACCCAGTTACTGCATTTGCTCCTCTCACTCCCCTGGAACCTCCCCCTATATGTGATAAAATCTTGGACAGAATCACTGATCACCCAGAGGTTACTTAGAATCATAGATTTGTCAGGATTGGAAGGGACCTCAGTTCCAACCCCTCTCCCATGGGCAGGGACATCTCACACTGCATCAGGTTGCTCAGAGCCACATCCAGCCTGGCCTTAAAAACCTCCAGGGATGAGGCTTCCACCACCTCCCTGGGCAACTTGCTCCAGTGTCTCACCACCCTCATGGGGAAGAGCTTCTTCCTAACATCCAATCTGAACCTACCCACTTCTAGTTTTTTTTCCCCTTTCCCCCCCTTCCCAATCACTCCCTGACACTCTCAAAAGTCCCTCCCCAGCTTTCTTGTAGCCCCCTTCAGATACTGGAAGGCCATGATAAGGTCTCCTCAGAGACTCCTCCTCTCCAGACTGAACAGCCCCAACTCTCTCAGTCTTTCTCCATCACTTCCTGATGGCTAAATACCATTTGGCAATCTGAAGTTGAGTATCTGTTACTTACATCCTGGGTCTTTAAGCTGATTTAATTAGGATATCAATGGATTTCTTCTTAGTATACTGCTGATACTATCACATGAATAAGGCATTTTCATGAAAGAAGCATGCTTCTGTGGGGTTTGTTTCCTGGCATGTTGAAGTATGTGTTTCAGTGAATACCTAAAATCTGTTTACATTTTCAAGAGGCCATATGGTACCAGCACCAGTTTAGAACAGCTTTGGGTCCCAGGGGTATGTCCATGCTCAAGTGAATGCAGTGCTCTAAAATTGGTTAAAAGAAATAGGATGGGGAAAACTAAAAGGAGGAAAGTAATGGAATTACTGAGCTGTGAGGCTGAAAGCCACCTCAGGAGATCATGCAGTATAACCACTTTCACAGAAGGGAGATCACAGGGGACTAGACAACCACCGACATTTCATACCCCGTTCTTGAAGCCTCTGGTTAGGTAGCTTCCATCAGAGCCCAGTGTTTCACCATTCTGATTACTGAGTGCTTTTGCTAGCAGTAGTACCTTAGGTTGTTTAGCTCTTGGTGGGGGTTTTGTTATTGTTTTGGTTTGTTGGTGTGGTTTTTTCCCTTGCAAATTAAGGCAATTTCATCCTGTATATAACTATCTGAAAGGAGAGCATGAAGGCAGAGCTGGGCAATTCTCAGTAATGCTTAGGTGGCAGGCAAAGAGGCAATAGCTACAAAGTGAAAGACAGGAGGGTCTGCCTGAGTGTAAAGAAACACTTTGGTTCTGTGAGGGGGGCTGAGCACTGTTACAGGCTTCCCAGGGAGATTGTGAGGTGTCCCCCCTTAAAGATACTAACAGCCTCCTAGACAAGCCTGGCTCTAGGTGGCCCTGCTTGAGTAGCTGGGCTGGAGCAGATGACCTCCAGAGGCCCCTTCCTACCTTACCCATTCTGCAATTCAGTGATCTCATCCTTCTTCCACGAGACAGGGAGAACATCTGAATATTTTCCACTTCCATCCTCAATTTAGGCTTTGCCAATTGATTTTTTTTCTAACAAAGCCCCAGATTCCTTCATTTTGCTTTGTGTCTGCTTTAATTTCTAGTTATCTGCAGACTGGGGTTACTGAGATACTTTGCTATCAATATTTCTTTTATGAAGTTTTTAAACACTGTCTTACCTGAAATCAGCCCTCCCTGCTGACTGAAAAAATCTCAGAGCTGATCAATGCTCCACTGCTAAACTGGGAGGTGTTTCAGTGAGGCACAGCAGGAGTCTTTGCCAGGGATAAATGGATTAAAAACTTTCACTCAGGACTTCTCTAGCTCTGCCTGTCTTCACATCAACTGAGCAAATAGTGGTATCACAGCCCCCCCAGGTTTGCATTCAAGCAAGGTGAGAAGCAGACAAGATGATCTCTTTGCCAGATAATTCACAGAAGAGTTACAAGAGTGAAAGAGGTTAAGGCAAATGTGGGGAAAAGGCATTTTTACACACGAAGTCTAATGATATGCCTACAATTAAGTCAAATAGGTTAAAGGCTTGTTATGCTAGGATTAACATATGGTAAATGCATCCATTGATTTACACTGAGATCCATGGGATGATTACATACAAAATTCCATGTAATGAGATATATTTATCATCAAAAGGTCTCTGGCCTTTAAGGAAATGTTACAACAATTATCCTGTGAACGTGAAAAGTCAATAGAGGTATAAATGCATGTCTTCATGCCATTATGATGACTGGATTAATTTCAACAAGACTAGCCCTGCTGACATTAAGCCATCAAGGGGGAACTCTAGTGTTACTGATACAGCCTCTCAGCATGCCCTCTCCTCTCTCATTGTCTTCTTGGACAGTCAGAAAGCAGATTTTTCAAGTCCCTCCTTTTGGCATTACAAACATTGAAATGGAGCTTCACACTGTACAGTCCCACAGCTCTTCCAAAGGTTGCTTTTGTTGTTTCTTTTTGTGCTGGTTTTTCCCCTTTTCTTCTCTTGGATCTCCCAAATCTCTCAGTGACAAAAGCTGCATCTGACAGCAGCCAATCTACTTCATGGTCACTATTATGAATTGGAGTAACATTATTACTAACCTTAAGCTCAGGCCCACACTCGCTAGGGCAAATAAGATGTGGAGTACCAGCAGAATCATCACTTTCTGCCCTGTTTGTGGAAGTGAAGGGGTAGGATTCAGGGGTATCTGTGGACAAGCAGTGCAGAAGTGTATCAGGCACACTCACAGGTAGCAGATCTGCCTGCCCCTCCTTCCCCCCAAACCAGCAAAAAGCACCCATGCAGAAGTGTCTCAGCTTTTTCTGATCATTTTCTTCATGTAATGTAACACTTCAGAGGAATATTCTTCTACAGGCTGATTATTTGCTTATTGCCAGCACATTTTGCATGATGGCAGCAAGTGAAGACTGTTCCCACAGCCATTCAGTGCTGAGCACTTCCTAACACGCATTTGGTTATCCTGCAGGATTCAAACACAAACCCTGCACTCATGAGGACTGGAAGAAGATTTGGAGCAGGAGGGCTGGGAGGGCTGGCAGGTTGGTCTCAAGCACAGCAGCAATCAGGTGTAATTCTTATTTACAAAGCAATTTCTGTTTCAGCATTGGTAGCAGTGCTACACCACTTGAGCGTTTCATAATCACTCCAATATCCACCCTCAAGGTGATGCAGTTCTAAAAATCAAGAGTCCTGATTAAACAAACTGTTTCAGTTTCAAAAGTGCTGAGAATTTGCCAGGGACCTGCCTGACTATTTACCCAGTTTATTTCTTTCTTTAGCAAGAGTCTACATTGCAGAATTCCCCCTTCCCGTTATTGCCTTGCAGAAGCCAGTGCACAACAGGGAGAGGGAAATGTGTAGGCACAGCAGCAGTACTCAGCACTTCACATTCTCCATTTTTCTCCCCACACTGATTTTTACATTAGGACACCCAGCAACTAAAAACACTGCTCTTGTTTACAAATTGCAAATGCAGTTCAGCTCTGAGCTCTTTTCTGCAAGTAGAAGAGTTTACATTTTATTACATCTAAAGGCAGCTGCCTTTTGTGGAATTTTGAAACGGGCTAATTTTTATCAAAGGTTTTCCTTTCATGTCCTTTGATTACTAAGCTATATGAGTTAACCAGAAGATAACTAAGCATTAACCCACGTTGCAGTTTTTATCTCCTCTGGCAATCCCATGAGACTTCAGCTAAGTACATTAAATGGAGCATAAATCTTTAAGTTGTTTTCATTAAGCCACATATTTAGAACACACATCCCAGTTTATTTGATCACTCGTGAAATATTAGCTGCTGCACTGAAGATTTGTGACACGTTTGCAGCAAGTGAACAAACATTGCTGAAGAGCACTGCCTTGATTTCAGTAGTTTTTTCTGGAGTGCGTGGATAAGTTACAACAGTTAGGGGTTCAGAACCTTCCTTTGTGCTGTTTCTTTTCTTTGTGCAACTTGCAAATGGATGCTTAGAGGCCAGCACTACCACCAGGCAAGCTTCGAAGATAATGCTCATATTGGCTTAATATTCCCCGTTTGCATTTCTGTCAAGTTTCCCCCCAGTTGCAATCTTCTGTTCCCCCTAAAGTTAGTTTATTGGCCAGCCCTAAGCCCCAGGAGCAGCACTGGCTGTAAGAGGGCAGGTGTTTGGACCAGCAGCTTCAGCATGTGGCTTGCCTCGGAGCTTCCCAACAGCTCCCACATTCAAATATGACGGGGTAAGTATTAACACATTAAGTATGTGTTGGTGGGTGGACTGAAAGGAAGGTTTGCATTGAATAACTTATTGAATGCTTGTCCCTCAGATAGCACCAGCTACTTCCCTACCAGCATTTGTCCAAGACTTCAGCACCATTCTATCAGCACTAGCAAAGCAGATCTTCCACACTAGCAAAGCAGGATATATCTCAGTACACAGCAGAAAGAGTTGGTTTTCCACTTACAGAAAGCCAAGCTCAGGTACTGAGGAGCTGTACAACGTATTCCAACACACAGTCAATAGCAAAGCTAAGCTTAGCACCAAAATGCATGATCTTCAGACAGAGCATTGCACTGACATCACAGGATGTTAGGGGCTGGAAAGACCTCAGGACATCATGGAATCCCATTGCCCTGCCAGTGTCTTTAGTGCATTTTACAAGTGGATTGTTTAGCTCCTTGGCTAAATTGCCTACAGAAGGAGGAATGAGTTAAGCACTTTCCTTATTAACAAGGATCTTAAATGTTTCAGACCTCTGTCCTAGTAATTTTACTCACAGGGTGTTCTTCAGTGAGCATCCCCATCCAAGTTCTGTACAATGATTCATACAAGAGAAGCTTTCCTGAATGAACTAAGAGAATTTGTGTTAAGTTGCTAGATCAGGTTGAAATTGTGCTTTAAAGCATCTTGATTTCAAACCATCACTACTAAGGGAAAGATGACAATATCTACATGAAAAATGTTCTTAAACTACAGCTGTTGCATAGTTTCTGACCAGAGATGTAAGATGTGTGGATTTGCTGCTACAAAATGGTGCTGCAGAGATTCAGATTATCTGCAGAGCTACATAATAAATCGGTCAGATACTAAGCAGTGTTCGCTTTCCAAACATGAACAGAATGCCATACAGATATTTGTCACCTACCCTCTGCCAAGATAATCATAGAATTGTTAGGGCTGGAAGGGACCTCAAGGATCATCCAGTTCCAGCCCCCTGCCTTGGGCAGGGACACCTCACACTAGATCAGGTTGCTCAGAGCCACATCCAGCCTGGCCTTAAAAACCTCCAGGGATGAGGCTTCCACCAGCTCCCTGGGCACCCTGTGCCAATGTCTCACCACCCTCTTGGGGAAGAGCTTCTTCCTAACATCCAATCTCAATCTGCCCATTTCTAGTTTTGCTCCATCCCCCCCAGTCCTATCACTCCCTGACACCCTAAAAAGTCCCTCCCCAGCTTTCTTGTAGCCCCCTTCAGACTGGGAGGCTACAATAATCCTGCAGTAGTGCTGCTTAGCTTTACAAAGAGAGCACAGGAACATGAAGTTTAGGGTTTAAAATTCCAGCTCTGTGTTTGATGTGGCTCTTCAGCTGGCAGCTCACACACAAGCATTCTGAATTTCTTAAAAACACAGTAAAGCTGCTGAGAGGCCTCCATAACCTCTACAGGTATTGCTAGAACTTGAGCCTTAGTAGCAGCAGATGTGCTAATCCTAAGGTAGAAGCAGGATGTCTGTGTGTCTCCAGAATCTTCTTGATATCGATGCCATCAATTCATCTTAACTCATGATACCTGCATGGTCTTCACAGCAGTGGGAGGTTGAGCTGTGCATCTCTTGGTAATGGATTTAACTGCTACTAACTCAGCAGCATGGGATTCTAGCTACCCAATATTTTGAATCCTGATCTGGAATTAATTTGTTTTCCCAAGGACAAAGCTTTTTGCTTCTGTTACCAGGAACGCTCAGCAAACACAAGGGTGCTGTGCTTTACGCATTCTAGGGATGATTCTCAAGGCAAGTTTTGCTATCAGCAACACACCATTTGGGAATCAGTAACACATTGTTAAAACTTGTGTACAAGAGTCTTTTGTTGGCAGTGAAATGCCCTCTTTGTGTTAATATACGCTGCGGCTCTGCTTATTTTAGGCGTGCCATACATTAAGTAGATATGATAGGTTGGCATTCATTGACAAATTAAGTGAGTTGATTAGCAATCTGAAATCTGCATGGGCCTTCATTATGTTTGTCATGAGTTGTAGGCCTAAAAAGTGCTTTTCAGATAAAAGACACAAAACATGAAAGTGAAGCAGAGGCTGATAACCCTTTCTGAAGGAAGAGCTATTAGTAAGTCCCATTGCTTAGCCATCTAGTAAACACTTCAATGACTTCTGATTACTACTAACCAACAGCATGATGTTTTTCTCAACCAAAAAGAATTACTTGTGCTTCCCAAGATGAGCATTTCAGCTCAATAGAAAGAAAGCCAACTGTGCAAATGCTGGCAAAGTATAAGAAAGTAAGAAATATAGGCGGATTTCACTCTGGGGAACTGCCTGTGTTATCAAAGACAATTAAAATGTTCTGCATAGAAGTCACAACCTTCAAAATGTTTATTTGATAGGATCCAAAGTGGGCACCAGAGTGGTTTCTAAAACCAAAAGTTTGACTTCTTAAATGAGCCATCAGGTGAAAATCTCAGCTCTCCTTTATATGCATTTAACATTGAGTGATTTGTTATTTTAATGATGGGATTTTTCCCCTCCCCATTGCTTAAAGAATATTTCATTATATATCTACTTGTGTGCAAACTAAATATAGAACAAGAAATATTACAAATAATGATATGTATATAAATAGACAGCTGGGTTGATGAAGGGAGGTCCCACATGGAGAGCAGGAGGGCCTTTATTTGCCAACATTTCTACTCATGGTCCTATTGGAGCCCTGAGAGCATATTTTAGGATGACCCTAAAATAGCTCTAAATTGCATCCAACTATCTAGAGCTCCAAGATGCTTCCATGTAAACAAAGCATTAGCAAACAGAACTATGTCTACCTTTTTGTCAACCACTCTTATGAAAGAGGAGACAACTTAGGAAGACCTTATATCAGTGTGAGAGTTGATGGGGAAATACAGTCAGTTACCAAGGGACTGATAACAGAGACCCAATGTTCATGAGCTTAAATCAATGCATTCAAGCACATGAAAGGTAAAACTTGCAAGAAATGATAATGTGCAGCTGGAAGAGCCAGGCATGCTTGCAGGTGCACAGCCTCTTTTTGCTTCATTTACATTTTTAGACCACTTTGGCCACAACTGCAGTATGAATAGCCACATGCCAAGGCATCATTGAGCACTGATTGTCAAGGCAGGCAGGTTGATTGGTGTTGTCAAAGGAAATCTTTAAAAGCAATGAAAACTGCATAGGTAGAGCTTGGCTCATTTTATGGGGAGGAAGAAAAAAAACCACACAACTGCACATGGCTCCTGGAGTATGTAGAACAAGCCACATGAAGACTAGACATGCTGCTTTCTGGTTTGAGTTAGGGCCTGTCTGCATGCACCAGGATGATGATGCTACTGACTTAACCTGGTGCAAAAAGCCCTGACAGGGGACATAATTCACATCACATTAATAAAAGATAAACCTTGTCTGTATAGAGTATGTCTAGTACTCCACCATCTAGGTACTCAGGAATTATAAATACCTATTAAAAATGCCCTCTTCATGTTTTGTCACTTCAGCCACACTGCAGCAAGCCACATCAATATAGCAAAAGATGTGTTGTGAAGTAACATTTCTCCCATAGTTTTGAAGGAAACCCAAGTAAAGACTTACAACATCTATAGCACAGTAGAAGTCTTTCATAAGCCTGGGAAAGAGTCAGCCCACAAGCATGCTGAACCATGAACTTCCTTCTGCATTGGTCCCAGTTAGGCTTCAATAGTTCCTCAGAAGGACAAACACTTATTTACTAATCAGAGGCAGAGCTAACCACTTAAATACTTCTGTGATGTCAAAGAGGGGGCTTCTAATGAACTGCTCTTGTATGTCTTTTATCCTCAGCTGCTCACAGTAAGGAGCATTAAGAACTTCTGGTTTGTCTAATAGGTAACTTGTGTTGGATGATCTTGGAGATAGCTCACAGGTCCAAGGTCCTGGGAAGAGCCAACCTATTATTTGGCACACGTAGGTCAGCAGCAGAGTTTCTTCACAATGAAGGCATAATTGCAAAGAAATTCACAAATACAACCTTCAATGACTTGACTGTGTGTGGAGGTTAAACTGTTATGCATAAGTGTGGAAATGAATTATCTGTTCATTTTAGATCCATTGTGTCCTTATTCAGCATAGCTCTTAAAGAAAGGCCAAAGAAATCCTGCATTACATCAGTTGAGCTTTCAAATGCTTCAAAGAGCACGGTATCAATTGAGATATCATCAGGCATGCTAACATGTAGCTGTCAGGTGAGCCTGATGGGCTGTTATTACCACTGCCATGACTATTATTGCTATTAGAATTATTTGATCTAATTTCAGGATAAGGCAGGATCCCACTTTTATAAGTGGTATATAAACACATAAGGTCTCTCTGCAAAGGCTTATGAAGTACAGACCCAGTAAAATCTTCCCTGGCTGTGCCTCAGTTAACATATGAGCCCTACCAACAGTCAGGTATGCAGAAAAGAAAGGAGAGAGTGGCTGCCTGCATTAATCAGTGGGCTCTAGTGTAAATATTTACTGTAGTTAAGATATGTTACATGTGATGTATTTTTTGTGACTAGACAATGCAAACATGAGCAATTCCTACCCATTCAGATGAACTTGCTTTGGTCAGTTGTGACCATTTTACAGAGAAACTTTGTGTTCTTTAATGCCTCTGGCATTTTACCTTCAATTTAGATTCCCCTTTACACCCCCAGTGTCCTTCAAGTTCTGGGGCTTGTACCTGCAGGCTTAACGAAGCTCAGAAGCTGGATCCTAATGCTGATCATTTTGAACAATCAATTTTAATCATGAAACAATTCGGGAGGGAGCAAATTTTTGGTGCAAAGGATCAGATTCTCATGGAAAGTGGATTACTGACAACAGAAGTCCAGAAGAGCAGGACAATTAGTGTTGTGTTTCCAACTGAATCCTGAGCTTTGTGGAAGAGGGATTGTCCAGCTGTGATAAATACTGGACAGCTTCAGAACAACTCCACTTGATGTTTGTGGGGGTTTTACTTCTAGTGTAAGCCTTCACAAATCAATAGAGTTCCATGTGGAAAAATCTAGAGTGTTTTAGCATCCATAGCATGTGGTTTTCTTATTGACTAGAACTCATCTTGCTTTCATTTGTAAGCAGATTTCTCTCTCAGCAAAACCTTTAAGACTATTGGAAGCTTGTATTTGTGTTTTGTATTTTGATAGAACACTAATGCTCGTATTAAACCCACCAATATTTCAACAGCAAACTGCAATGCAAGCCCTTTGCACAGTGTTTTTAGAGGTTTCAGTGCCAGGATAATGAGATGATCTTAAATGATCTGCAGGACTCCTTCTGGAAAATAATAGCCTTTGCACATTTCTGTAATCATGTTTTAAGAGATGTGGATACAGATTGTATGTGATGATTCACAGTATCTCTTCTATATCTTAGTTTTCCTCTCCTTTTTCTCCCCTTCACATATTCTCAGCTGAGCTTAACTAGTAGCATTTTGTGTCTCTCTCCGCTTTCTGCTATGATGAATGCAGCCATTCTTCTCTCCCCATCATTACAGCTGGTCTTTGATCCAGTACAGCTAATTTATATTTACCATCTATCATCTACCATCAAAACTTTATCGGGAAAGAGGTGCACCTGGACAGAATGAATTTCTTTTGATGGAGTTTGAGACTATTTTAGGACTTGTGATTAGGACACATTCATCCTTTTAATGGAACACAAGGGAGTCATCTTCAAATTTGTGCCAGCAAGCACTTTGTTTTCCTCAACACATCATGGATACTTCAGAGTTCATCCAGTTAGGTTTGCCTATGCTCTTGCTTACTGGTTGGATCAGAAAGGTACTGGGGGTTTGCACCATGTCAGGTGGCGGAGGAGTGGCAGAACAATCACAAATTAAAGCTGAGTTTGACTTCCTCATATATACAAGAAAAAGAATCTAAACTGGAATATGATCAGGAGGAAAAAGACTTCAAGTGGAAAATTCCTGCCAGACTAATACTTGTAGCTCAAATTTCAGGCAGAACACTAAACCACAAAGCCAACACCTCAGGAAGCAATGTGATGATGCTTTGATTTATAATAGGGTTAGTGGTGGGTTTACCATAGGTGCAGAAGAAAGAGCAAAGAGACCTTGACTCCTGCCTCCCCATTCAGATTCCAGCCCTCATTGCTGAAATGATCCCATGGTGTCTCTACATTCTGCTCCCCACGATGCCCCCATCACAGCCACACCACAGGTTCACTATGGCACTGACACTGGGTCATCCCCTGATTGTGATCCACACATCAGAACTCTTTCCTGTCCACCCCGCCAGACCCTCAGTTCCAGTAAGCCTGTGCTAGGCACAGAGAAATGCAAGAAGAAACATTATACCAAAGCACAGGAGACTCCAAACACCTCAGAGTCAAGTTATCCATATTCTGCCATGCTAGAACGTAGTAATAACACAGAACAGCCATTTAAATGTTGATATCATCTCTTTCTATGTTTGATTTAGAATAAAACCAACAGTTGCTACAGGATCTATTGGCCCTGGCCAAGAGAGAGGGTTGCAACAATTTATTAACTTAATCCTTTCCCTGTGTGTTTCAATCTAGAAAATACACACCAATTTCTAAGCATTGGAGCTATCTGTTCAACTTTTATTGTAGCCAGAGCACTGGTGTTAATTAAATGCTGTGTGGGATTTTAATCCCTATCATTTGCCAGGATGCAGGCAGGAAGACAGCACCTTAAACAATGCATCACAGCAGAGAAATCTATTTAATCATTAGCTTTATTATTCAGGGAGTGTAAAACTTCTTATGGTATTGTGATGCTCTCTATGCACAGTCCCTTGACAACACAGAAGTAAACCAGTTAAAGAATTAGCAGCCTCAAGTTTACAAAAAGCCTAAGACCAGTTCAAACATAAGGTTTTAAAAGAATACAAGGGGAGGGCTTACTGGGGTTTTTCACAAGTTCCCCCCCCCAGCTTTTTGGTTTCAGACGAGTATATTTCAAGGTTTCCTCCTCCCTCTGCTCTGGGCAATCCTGTTTAATCAACATATTGTTGTTATTCCTTGATTTCAGAAGCTGAGGCTTTCCAAGAAGCAAAACACCAAGACCAAACCCACAAACCAAAGCAAACAAACCAACAATGGAATGATACAGCACCCTGACTTAGCCAGGCCTTTCCTCAAGAGGCACACACCTACATTTCGTACACTGCAAGTGACAACTCCTAGCCAAACCAAAGACTTCTAACTCAAGATGCCAGATTCCATTATAACCTAAACTAGGGCACTTAGCAAGTTCTGATACAGAGAAAAACCAAACTAACTAGGTTAGAGCGAACACTCAGAAAATATCATCTGGAACACACAAGTTCTGCATACTCTGCTTAAGTCCCTGGAGTCTTTCATCTTCCATCACCTCAAAACTTCAGCTGTGCATCTCTCCCTTGCTCTTCTAAGCAGCCCCTCCTCAACTGCTGTCTCCCAAACCTTCTCTGTGTCTCCCAAAACTTCTCTGCGTCTCCCTGTGTTTTTCATTCCTGCCCAGACTGGGTTTCAGAAACAGCTTCTTTGAAAGCCCCTGAGCTGCTGAGACAGCACAACATTCCCTTTCCTCCATGTCATGAAATGTCTATTTTTATATATTTTACTATTTAATATCTTGGGCTGTGGTATCTTCAGACACCACTGCAACTTATTTACAAGTTATACTTAGAGGTTCTGCTATTTGGTTGCAAGTGAGACATTTCACATATCAAACCTACTAAAGGATTTCAGCACAGATCTAAGAACTCCCAATACAGCAATTCAAATTGGAAATAAAGCTGCTGCACTCTGCAGCTCCCCACAAGTGAGATTCTGTAGCAAATTAGCCAGGTACTCACAGCTTGCTCCTCTGTCCGGTGTCTTCCCAGATTCTGTGGCTATAAGTCAAGCCACCCTTGGCTCAGAGAGAGCCAGGGGCTTCTCTCCTCTTCTGCCCAGTTCACGGTCTGGAGCTTTCTCTTGGCTTGGAGAAGGTCAGGGGCCCTCCCTCTGGTATACTCCACCATCAAGCTGTAGCCTTTCCTTGGCTCTTCTAGGACTCCCTTCTCTTGGAGCTTTCCCTTTTATACCTTGGTCCAGCTGCAAGGCCCAGGAGTAGCTTGTTGCCTGTTAGGACAAGCTCTTGGGGTGCAACTCCATCAGCATTTGCCTCCTGTTGCTTTTGGGGTGAGAACAAGGCCCAGGTGTAGTTGGTCTGCTAGAGAAGGGTCTTCAGCTGCTACTCTGGCAGCATGTGGCTCTTGTTGCTTTCTAAGTGTGAACAAGGCAAACTACCTACCTTCTTGGACAGTTAAATACTGTGCCAAGACAATTAATGCCCTTTGGTATCAGAGAAGCCTGATAGCTGAACCTATCCAAGCACTGCCAGGGGCACACATGGCTGACAGGTGTGTTACAAGGTTAATTACATGTGCTGCACCTTTGCCTGGACCATCTGGACCCCAGGAAGTGTCCAGGTTCACACATTCACAGTGCTTAGGCCATTGTCTGAGTTAGGGCATGTTTTGGGGTTTGACCCTTCAGGACAGTCCAGGACTCCCCTCTGACCTAGTCATTGTCCTGGAAGCCATGAAGACATGAAGCACAGACTGATCCTTCATCCCAGTGTTTTGCAAGCCTAATTTTACTCTAAAATGAAGGTGACAATATATACCTCTGTATGTCCCTTATAGCCTGCTATGCTAGCCCCTGAATTGGACAAATGCATGCTCCACAGCCTTGGTCCTGATTTCTAGAAGCTGATTGCCATGTTTTGTGTGCTTATGCAGATATGCACATCACTCTTGTGTGCTCTGCATTGCATATTTTCACATGCTTCTCTCCATGCATAGGTAGCTAGGTGATGTCTGCTAAACTCACAAGCAGTGCAGTTTAAAGCCCTGCAAACAATAGCATTTTATACACACAAGCCTCAAAAAAGTCATTACAGAGCTAGAAGTCGTGCTCACTATTCCAGTAATCAAATATATTTATTAGGTTATTATGTAATTTAAATATAAATATATTCTGCCTGTTTGGTGCACTCAAAGCCCCAAGCCTGATAGCAGTTGACTTCCCTAAGTAAATACAATATATGTTTCATTCACTGAATTAGATCTTATATACTGGTTTATAAATGGCCAGAAATGATACTGAGTGTTTATCAGATGAAATAATAAATGATCTGTCATTAGTTATGAGCTGTTGCAAAGCCTACTGAGTGAGAAGGGCTTCTACAGTCACCTCTCGTGACTCCTCTAGCAGAGATTCAGAGTCTGTGACACACCATACGTGCTTGCACTATCAACTTATTTTCCATTTTCAAATGAAAGTGCCATTTAAAGTTTGATCCGAAACAATGCTTAAAGATATTCTCCCGTCCTCCTCTAAAAACACCACCATCCAAACAGAAATATAAACTAGATACAAATCTGCTTACTGGCAGATGGGGCTGTTATGTCCTGATATATTGTCTATGTAACTGGGGTAGGGCCTTGGAAGTAAATCCTTGGTACGAGTTTCAAAGTGAAGAGTGTAATCCAAATATAAGCCAATAAACTTTGTGAAGAATAAGCCTTTGAAACTCAGGACAAAAAACCTCTCTCACTTCAGGAGAGATGTTTTTCTTTCTGTAGCTAAGCAATCACTTAGCTGATATTTGAATCTTAACTTATGTTTCCTGAAGTTGTTCTTTGATCCAATCCTGCTCAGTCAAAATCCACTATTGTAAGTTTATATATGGGATAGAAAAGTGACCTCAGAATGTCACACCATGTGTTTCTCATGAGCTGTTAGCATGCTAGTCCTTCATGATTAGAAATGGCAAGATTCCCCTGTGCTGAATGATTCAGTGATATCACGAGACTTGCATTTCTCTGGATCTTTAGCTACTTCATGGAGACAATACAGCACAGAAATGTACAAATGTAGACCTTCCATGTCATCAGAATAATGGAGTTTTGTGTAAGCATGAGGACAGTAGGTAATGTAGGCTGGTCTTCTGGAGAAGGAACTGGATATTTAGTTAATCAGCTGAAAATTACTATTAACTTCAGACTAGATAAATGAAATTGCAGAGTACAACACACCTCTGAAAGACCTGACTCTGTGTTGAAATGGAAACATAGACTTGCAAACCACCAAGCAAATTCTCCTTTCATGCAGTGCTGTCTAAATGTGGTGACAACGCTCTCACTTCACATGCAAGCAAGCTCAGCAACGTGTGCCACTCATGAACATTGTACAACATCCATCTGCAGCGCAGGGGCAGAAGTGGTCAAGTGGCAGAATATGACTGGAAAGAAAAAGAAGTGAGACTGATGGTGAGGACCAGCCAAGAAAGTCTGGGTTTGGAGGTAGAAGGCATCTTCAGATAATTCCCCACACTCCAGGCATTAGTGCTCTAGATGAGCTGGCATCCAAGAGAGAGATGAAGATGATGGAAGGTTATTTGCAGGTTTTCTACTTCCTAGTCACAGAGTGGAACTGCAGCCTCAAAGGAGGCTGCCTTTGCTCTGAAGGAAGAAAAGTGCAGTGATTATGTCTATTCCTATAAACTGTGGGGAATGAGATTATACGGGGGTGGAGTAGAAGGAGGAACAGAATGAAGAGATGGGTGAAAGCCTTAGGGTTCCCACACACACACCAGCTAATCTCCCGAGACCACATGTCTTGGAAAAGGAAGAGCTCATGCAAAGATGCCTGGGGCTCTTCCACTGCTGAGCCACACACTCTTCCTGCTGTGACAGTACCTCCTTTGGAGGAAATGCTAGGGGGAAGGAGGAAAGGATGAAACTCGGAGCTTTCTGGGTACCTTACCAAATGCTCACCCTGGATGTACTCAGGATGTGAGTGTCCAGTGTCAGTCTGTAAATAGGAATGGCAAAGCAGTGACTCCAACTACAAGCCACCCTAGGAAAAGCCTTTATTTGCAAGTGGGTTTGTGAGTGTACTTGGCAGAGCTCTCCATTTCCTTCTGCTCTGTCTCGATTCAGAGAGTGCTATACAGCAAGGACTTGGTGAATGTAGTTGTTTCTGAGTTTCTTACTTAGCTCTGAGCACCTCAGAAAAGTTTGGGAGTGACTTTCAATCAGGCATTTTTAAATTGTTTCTTAATTTATCTAAAAACAGGCTAAAGACTTTAATTAACAGGCTCAGAGTAACAGTTATACCATTTTTCCTCTGCTATCAGCTTTCACTTTTATTTATGATGGGAGTCCCCCTTGTATCTCCTTTCCCACAGGGCCCACTATCACTAATATTTCTGTGATCTGTGAATAAACCAAAATTTAAAGTTAGTGCTTACAATCAATGCAAATTAATGATTTCTTTAAAAAAAAACAATGCAATAATATTTCAATCAGGAAAAGCAGCTTTGTAGTTGAAAATCCCATGCTGGCCTTGGAGTGGGAGTTTTTCCAGCCTCTGCTTAAATCCAAAAAAATACTGCAATCTTCTGGCACAGGCTCACTGTAATGCTTTAAAAACAATTTAGGAACTGTCATTGCTGTAATTACAGTAACTAATTACCATCCTTAGCAAACAAATAGCTTAACATAATACGCAAGCCGAATCAATTTTGAAGAAATGCAAATTCCGCCAGCGAAAAAGGGCATTTTGGCAAACCTGAAAGAGAAGCGGGAAAATAATACACTTTGTTTTATCTGCACATAATTCCCAGGGAATATCATATCATAAATATTTGCATTCAGTTCTTATCAGGACATTTGCATTTGCTTCTTATCAGTCTGCAGGCCGGACTCTGCCAGATAGAGAGTGGAGCTCCACACCATGCGCATATTTCTAATGAATCACGTCTCAGGCCCAGAGAATATTTTGGCTGGAACTTTATCGTGGAGATGGAGAGGTCATTTGCTCTCAGAGTCGGTTCATCTTGGAATTGTCTTGAGATTGTGATGCGATTCAACCAACATTTTTTACAACGAAAAGGCAAGAAAGCGAGATCTGACCAACTTTGCATTCTGTTCATCCCCGTGGCACTTAGCAAGGCTGATTGAGGAGTAGTTCCTCCCCCCCTCCAAATCAAACCCCTGTGTAAACAGGTTTGATTCATATTTGTGTCCCACGCTCCCCACCAAACAATGCTGCACGCTTCCCAGCCTGCAGGAGAAGAATGAAGCAATAACAGACTCGAATGGAGGCCGAGAATGAAACAAGCCACACAACAACCATTATCTTGAAATTTAATGCCAAATCCTTTTGTAGTACTTCAGAAATGTGTTTGATTAGTGGCAGTTTTCTCAGTAATGAGAGGAAATGTTTATGATGAGAAAATAGTCTCTCTAATGAGCCATCAGATTTCCTTAGCAGTTTCCCCAGAAAACAATATTCCCCCCCCCCCCCCCTTTTTATTATAGAAAGTGCACCTCACCTGTAAGAAAAGCAGTTGGGAAATGCCATAGATCTGAAAGGTGTGTGCATTTTTCTGCTGCAGACACACAAACAAAGGGAACATGCACCAAAAGCACTGAACAGGCTGGATGCTGCTTCCTGAGCTCTGCATGCATTCAAAGAGGTTTTGTTTGGTTTTGCTTGGAAGAGAAGTGTGAGCCCATACACACAAGCAAAAAGTCACTCATGTCCTCCTATCCTTCACTATGAAAGTGATAACTACTCTGTGATATCGGGGGGGGGGGGGGGGGGGGGGGGGGGGGGCGAAAAAACCCAAACAGACTTTGCACATTGGTTCAGTAGAAAACATCCAAATATTTTAAAGGAACTGATTATTTTCTGTGACTTCGGTTCAGTGCCAGAATATTCATTTTTGGGGTTGTTTTCTATCTGTACATATTTTATATTCTTGTAGTCTACATCAGAGTTTAAGACAATTTTTGTCCAAAAGCATGGACTGTAAGGCCAAGCAAATTACCACTTTCCAGGTGCTGAACAAGTGCAACAGCCAAATCTTCACCTGCTACAAACTGTTTGGTGCAGTGCTGCTGGTTACACCAGCTTGCTATCTAGTACTATTTTTTATATATATATATGTGTATATGTGTGTATAAATAAATGAATAAATACATACATACACACACACCCACACACACACACATATATATATAATTTCTAGGAAGTTAAATCTTGCCTAGTGATCAGTCTACTTTCTGGTCTGTGATTTCTTTTATGTGTTGCAACAGAGCACACAAATTTGTCTCCTGGTCATTTGAAGAAGTGCAAATCCATTTTAAAATGGATCTTTTATTTTTGTGGGTTTTTTTTTTCCTATACAGTGATCAGTTAAAGTTATTTTCACCTTGATGCCCAAGAATTCCACTGTGATTCATTTGTTGAAACACGCTGTGCAGTTTCTAGTTCATTATTATTCAAATGACTGATGCAGCTCATTTGGACCAAGGAAAACATTACATCAACAGTGTCAGCATTATCTGAGAAGGAGCTGGTGAAGCCATACTGCTGTTGCCAAACTTGGGATGCTTCTGATAATATTCTGTGACTGCTACAGAGTGAATGCTCTCCTGCCCTTTCCTGGTGCAATATTTGGATGTATTCTTGCAGTGCTGTATGCATGGGGCAGGAGACTTGACTGACATTCAGTAATGAAGAAGGGTGAATATGTGCAGCACATATGCAGGAAGCACTGTTGGAGAGATGTGGTTATAGAAATCTTTTAGTCATTGTTTCTATAAAAGAGTTAATGTCACCTACAATCATGTTCCTTGAATCATAAAAAAAAATCAATCAATCAAACAAACAAACAAACAAACAAACAAGGGTGGAAAAACCTCCAGCGGCAGAGACAAAGGCATCTTAAAGACCTCTTAGAAACCTCTTTTGGAGTAAGTATATATCTGAGCTCCTGCACATTTTCCCCCCCACACATAGAGTATATATGAAGAGGGGGAAAGAACTCCTATGAAATGAAATGAAATCAAATCAAATGGCATTTCATTGTGAAATGTGGTGTTTGCTCTGGAGGTAGCACAGTTAAGCTCTTGCCTCTGTGTTGCTGAAGGTGTAGCAATGCAGTCAGTGAGTATTTAGTCATTTTAGCTCATAGGGAGCAGTTGAATCCTCCTCCATGGCCTTTTTCTCCTTGTCTTTCCTTTTAAATCACGTTCATATTAAACTAGGACTAGCAGCGTAGTACTAAAGTCATTTTTAACATACAGTTGAATTTCATAACTCATCTGGTCTAGAAGTCATCTCCGTGGTTCATGTTTTATCATTTGTTTTTAGCTCTTTCTTTGAGGTGGGAAGGGCTTACAGTTAAGAGCCCATTATCAGAGTGAAGGATGCAGGAAATCCAAAATATTTATGTTTGTTCATGGCACATGGACAAGAAACAGTGCTCAGGAAAAGGGTTTTCTGATTAAGTGATTGAAAACACTCTGGTGTATGTTAATGGCTTCTTCTGTCCAACAGATAACATCATCTTTAGCCTTATCGCTGTTCTTGAACTTATTTTAAACATTCTCCTGTGCTCTCCCAATTATGTACTCTGCTCTTTTGGCATCCCCTCTCTTCGCTGCAAATCATCTCATTTCTTTGCTTTCTAATTTCTTGTTTTTATTTTTATAAGCAGGTTGGGTGTAAAAAAGAAGCATTTCACAGATACTTGAAGTGAAAAAAAAAAGAGCCCACGACTTTCCTGACTGAAATTAATTTACATGGAATTAAACCATGCACTTACAGCAAAAGAAAAATTAGTTTTAAAAAAAGAATAGCACTTGAATTTTAATACCTTGATATCATTCTGGCTGCATGAGCACTGTGAAAAGATAAAGATGAAGGAAGATCTGATCATTATTTAAATGTATGCAGAAGACTGCCAATAAGATAAAATTAGGTAAGATCGTGCTAGATCACAGTGTTTAAAACCCTGAGTCTATTCTTGTCTCTTCAGCTTTAGGAACTTCTCCAGGGATAAGCACTATGAAGGCTTTTGTAGCACTAATAGTAACTCCTAAGGCACTTTTTATTGTGCGGGATCCCAAAGAGGTTAACAAACTGCCTGCTGCTAATTCATTAACTCATTACTGCTTCTCATAGAGAGCTGTCTGTGTCAGAAATACCTTGTTTGGGATACACACCCTCAGCTCGGCAAGTGGGGAACGTTAACTGATCCAGAAATTCATACCTGACTAAAGGCTATTTGATCTCCTAGGCTACTGTTGAGGCTGCAGTAGATGAAGAAAACAAAACATGACTTCTCTGGTGGGTGAGAGAGAGAAGGGAGGGAAGGAGGGAAGAAGAGAGGGAGAAAGGAAGAGAGGAAGGAGAGGGGGCGCAGAAGAGGGGCAACCTCTTTCTGAGCCTGATTCAAGATTGCTTCAGCTTGATCAGTTTTAAATACAGAACTTGTTCATACACAGCATCTAAATTTTAACCCCAACTTTCCTAACCCTTGCTGATGGGAAATGTGTTTAAGTGCCCAGAGTGAGCTGGGCATTGAAAGAAATAATAGATTCTTCTCTGGGAGGTTAATCACCCTGCTATTGTTCGGGAGGTGGAGGCTAGAGTAGTTTAAAAGGAAAGATGTGATGAGTTATAGGAAGGAAGAGAGCCAGGCTCTGCACCCTGGGGGAGCAAAGCTACATGAGCTCTGAGGGAGGGAAGGGCCTGCAGGGTATGACGCACCCACCCTTTGTCAGCACCTCTTGTGTTTGTTTCTGCTGGGGTGTCTGAGATGTACATCCTATTTCCTGGCCCTTGTTAGCTGTAAGCAGGTGAAAGTTCCTAGAAGGGGCTTAGTCTGTTTGCATACATGAAAAATCCTGAGCCCAGGTCTGTATTTCACACCTCTGTGTCTCTGGTGTGTAAAACAAGAGTGGAAGACACCATTTGGATGTTTATTGGCTTGAGGTGGAAAAGTATTGATCAAAATTTGCAAGGTGGTCAGCATTGGAGCTGTATTAGTCTCTCTATGTATAGAAATTAATTGAAGCTGGTCACACTTTTAAAGGAATAAAAATAATTGAGCCAATTACGAATAAGTATTACCATTGTTTACTCTTTTTTTAAGCATGTATACAGTTAGAATTACTCTAAGCCCTCATAAAACTACTTGTTGAACACATTATTTGGTGAGAAATGGTAGAAGTTCTCAGATAATGCATTCCTTAAGTACTTACCCAGCTATAATAGAGGCAAGAGATTGTTACTAAAACATGAAGCGCTTTAGGATCCTTTTGAAGGGAAGGAATATGGCATTCTCTGTATAGATGAGTGGCTGTCAGTCTAGCTCTATTGAAATGATAGCAGATATTCCCACTTCTCCTGATAGGAATCCAAGCCAGGTGGTAAGCATCACACAATACATGTTGACTTTTATATTAAAGAGCAACACCACGTACTTGGCCACTTCTCTGCTCTTGTGTCTTGTTTTAAGCTTGCATAGGATGCATACATGCAACTCTTTGGGCTTCACTGAAATGCTGGCATCCATTGAGGGGAAAGGCAGTTTCTGTTTAGCAGGAGACAGAAATATAAAACAAATGTTTAGGACAGGAAGTGAAGGAGAACTAATCCAGCTGAAACTCCAGGGGATTCCAAGCAGACAGAATAATATTTGCAGATGTGATTAAATTCTTTGTTATGAATGACTTTTTTTCCCCCCATGAATCTGGATTTTTTCCCCCCTGCATCTTTTTGCTTTATCATAAGCTGAACATAACATTAGTGTAGATACAGTTTAGTTACAGGTATTTACTTAGAAATCAATGCAACCAATATATTTTTTAGGCACTGATGAGGAGCAATCATAATTAATACTTGTTGTCCACAGGGTATAATTGATCATCTAAATCTTATACTCTTGCCCTGGATTTTTAATGAAGGCTGATACTTTTTAAGGCACTCTGCTCCTATAAAGGAATACCAAAGGACAAAAGGTGTGTGCCAAAACACCCTACAAGCATAAATACTCATGCTGAAATAATTCCCAGTCTTGGGAATCGTGGACATTATGAATGAAGTGGCAGTTTTCAGCATAGTCTGAACCAGATTAAGCTATAGTGGCAGAGGCAGAAATCAAGAGCTGAACAGTGTTAACAGCTTATTTTCTTAAACTGGTCAGATACCATTTTCTTGTTTTCATTCTCCTGACCATATCAATTATCCAAATTGTCCCAGAGGTCTCTATTCACTCTCAGCCAGGACTGTGCTACTGGTAAGGTGATGCAGGTGAACACAAGCACCATAACAGAAAAATGCCTCAGAGCCATTCATTTAACCCTGCCTCTGTTTATCACAGCAGACACTTAAAGGAGTTTAATGAAGGGTTGCTGGGTTACTTGACAGATTAGTTTTGGATCTCTTTGCCTGCATGGGCATGAGGCCACCCTGGAAATCACTACTTACTGGTTGTAAATCCTAATTTGGACATTATTCCTTTCAGTCAGCAATCAGTGTTTTGAGAAAGTAAATGTTAGTCTCAGATTCCCAAGTTTTTCTCCTTTTACCAAAACTCTGTGGTGCTATGAGGAGACAACATGAAGGGAAGAAGTTTCTGGGTCTACAGCAGCCAGGTAGGATGGGAACACTCTTCCTAGATACATGCAAGCACTTGTTTCCACCCTCTACCCCTGGAAAAACCACTGATTGGCTGTAAGTGCAAAGGTAAGGGTGAGGGGGATGGAAGGAGTGCAATGGGTGAGATACAGGCACATGGGCTTGAAGGTTGCCCTTTTCCCCAGGAGCAGGTTATTTGTCCAGGGCCACCCCTCTGTCTTCTCCTCTCACTCTCTACCAGCATTGCCGCTCCCTACCAGCTCTTCCCACCATAGCAGCCCTGCCACAGGCTTCTCAGTGTATGGCCATGGTAAAAATGAAATGAAATGAAATGAAAAGAAAAGAAAAGAAAAGAAAAGAAAAGAAAAGAAAAGAAAAGAAAAGAAAAGAAAAGAAAAGAAAAGAAAAGAAAAGAGAAAGAAAAGAAAAGAAAAGAAAAGAAAAGAAAAGAAAAGAAAAGAAAAGAAAAGAAAAGAAAAGAAAAGAAAAGAAAAGAAAAGAAAAGAAAAGAAAGAAAAGAAAAGGGAAGAAAAGAAAAGAAAAGGGAAGAAAAGGGAAGAAAAGGGAAGAAAAGAAAAGAGAAGAAAAGAAAAGAGAAGAAAAAAAGAAAAGAAAAGAAAAGAAAAGAAAAGAAAAGAAAAGAAAA